>NC_090754.1:60320391-60407891 GCF_036898095.1 Palaemon carinicauda
TCACCGGCTAAGTTTAATATTTAAAAAAGCTAAGAGAAAACAAAAAACACGATCGCCAAAACCCCAAATCAGAGTACTTCAACAAAAAAGCAGACTGGTACACCGAGCAGGGAAAGCGAAGAAAAACTCTTAATGACGGACCAACGTGTTGTCGATCCGGCCGGCAGAGATGAACTGAAGAACAGAAAACGGGAATGATTCCTCCTACCACCCTTTAACGGGTGTTACCACCCAACCACCACAAGGCGGTTGCCTCGTTTAGAAAAATTCTGCCGAAATAGAGATTATTAGCTATGTATATATAACTGCCAGGTAAGTTCTATTCATAAAACATTTCATTTGGAAGTCCTAAGAAAAATTAAGTAAAACATTGGTAATAACAAAATCAACATACAGTGAACCCTCGCTACTTCGCGGTTCAACAATCGCGGATTCACCACTTCGCGGGGTTTTCCCATAACCCATATATATATACATATCGCGGATTTTCCGGAAAATTCGAAAATACCGCGAAATCTGAAGACAACCAAATACGGTATTTTGTTACCTGTAATTCCATTAATACTGTAATTAGTAATATCTGTTCTTACTGATTGTTCATTGCATTACATATGATATATAATTCAGCACAGAAAGAAATAAAACACGAAAAGAGAATGTGATCATACGATAATTCAGTACTGTATACAGTACGTAGTAAAATTGAATCGAACATGAAACGCAAATCAGATGCAGTCATACCATATTAGAATGGTGTGTACTGTAATGGATGTGCTTCTTTTCCTTGAATCTTTTGTATGTATACGTACGTAGTACTGCATCCAATAATATTCTTTGTTGCAAAAATCACATTTCGAATAAGCGTACGAGAGAGAGAGAGAGAGAGAGAGAGAGAGAGAGAGAGAGAGAGAGAGAGAGAGAGAGAGAGAGAGAGAGAGAGAAAGAGAGGCGTAAAATAGCGTACGTAAAGCTGTATCATTATTATTGTTATTATTATTATTATTGTTGTTGTTGTTAATAAAATTATTGTTATTATTATTATCATTATTATTATTATTATTACTGTACAGTATTATTATCATTATTTATTATTATTACGGTATTTACTTAATCTACGTACGTTCGGTATACGCGGGGCATCTTCTATGAGTAGGTAACCAACGCATCATAGTACTGTAAGACGGGTTGTGATTGGTTCAAGCGCTGATAGATGACGAATCAGAACTCAAGTTTTGTTATCTAGCCTGTGATTGGTGTTTTGCCCGCATCTCCTACCCGCAGCATCAAAGTTCTCGCGGGGCTGGATCGTCCACTCTCTGTTACCGCGTATCGCTGAGTAGACGTTCTTAAGTGTGTGAATCTGTGCTGTGTGCGACTTTTTTAAGTTGAACTTTTTGTTACTGTAAATCCTACTGTAATGGCTCCCAAGCGTTCTGCTTCTCTTAAGGCTGGTAGTGAGCCTAAACGCCACCGAAGGATGATGACGATAGCTGAGAAGGTTACGCTTCTCGACATGTTAAAAGATGGTAGAAGTTACGCGGCCGCCGGCCGCCATTTTGGCATCAACGAATCTACTGTTCGCTATATCAAGAAGGACGAGGCGAACATTAGAAAGACGGCTGCAATCACCTTTAGCAGATCAGCGAAGCGAGTCGTTACAACGCGTAATAAAACGATCGTACGCATGGAAGGTGCTTTAGCTGTGTGGATTGCCGACTGCCGGAAGAAGAACATAGCGTTGGATACGAACACCATCCAAACAAAGGCTTTGAGCTTATATGAGAATTTTGCTGCAAAGGAACCTAAAGACGACGACGGCAACCATGCTGAAGATGATGATGATGCAGATGATCCTCAACCAGGGACATCCACTGATTCCCAGCCTCAGAAATGTTTTTCCGCCAGCAAAGGATGGTTCGCGAAGTTTCAGAAACGCTTCACCCTAAAAAGCGTTCCCCTGCATGGGGAGTCTGCTTCCGCTGACACTGCCGCTGCTGAAACTTACGTGAACCAGACGTTCAAGAATATTATCGCCGAAGGTGGATACAAGCCGGAACAAGTCTTTAATATGGATGAGACCGGCTTGTTTTGGAAGAGAATGCCGTCGCGAACTTTCCTGTTCAAAGAGGAAGCCAAAGCCTCTGGCTTTAAAGCATTCAAGGATCGCGTTACCCTCGTGATGTGTGGCAATGCTGCTGGATTTTTGTTAAAGCCGGGGCTTATTTATAAGTCGAAAAATCCTCGTGCTTTGAAAAATAAAAATAAGAATCTCCTTCCCGTGTACTGGATGCATAATCAAAAAGCATGGATTACGAAGATGCTGACCTCCAACTGGTTCCATCAGTGTTTTATCCCGCAAGTCAGCAAATATCTCTTAGAGAAGGGCTTGCCATTCAAGATCCTTCTCCTTATGGATAACGCTGGTGGACACGCAACTGACCTGTCGCATGAGGGCATTCAGGTTGAGTTCCTGCCACCCAACACCACGTCATTAATTCAACCGATGGACCAGGGGGTTATCAGGGCGTTCAAGGCCCTCTACACGAAAAACACCTTGGCGGACCTCGTTGCGTGTGTGGATGCTGCCCAAGATGACGAGGATGAAGATTTTAACTTGAAGGCGTACTGGCGGCAGTACACCATAGCCACGTGCCTGCAGAATATTCAGAAGGCACTTCAAGAGATGAAACCTGCAACCGTGAATGCGAGCTGGAAGAAGTTGTGGCCCGATATTGTTTACGACGACAAGGGATTTACTCCGTCGGAAATCCAACACTCTGCAATACGGAAATCTGTGCAGTTGGCTGCCATAATTGGAGGTGACGGGTTTGGCGACATGACGACTGAAGACGTCGACGAGTTGTTGGACTGCCATTCCCAGCCCCTAACTGACGCAGACCTCGAAGACCCGACGAAATCGGCAAGTGAAGAAGAGAGTGATACCCAGTAAGAGACCCAAGAAAATGTCGAAGAAACGGGCTTAACATTAAAACGGCTTGCCAAGGCCTGCAACCATGCGAAGGAGTTGAAAGAAATGTTGCAAGAGTGGGACGAGGATATGGTTCGCTCGATGCAATTCTGCAACAAGATCGATGAAGACATGACCCCCTACAAAATGCTCTTGAATCGAAAAAAGAAGCAGCGGCAACAACTTCCGATCCCAATGTTCTTCCAGCCTCGCAAAAAAGAGCCAGTTCCTCCTGCTAGTATGCCTTCGGAAGAAATTGAAGAAGTTTCCCAGGAAGAAGTTGAAGAGGTGTCCCAGGAAAAGACACCTCCGTCTGAAGAGACGTAAAATACTATCATTGGCTGCACCGTAGAACACATCATCAGCTTCATCATCATCATTTCTACTGTGCAGCAAATTCATCGCCATCACCATTCAAGTTTTTCTTCAACTTCTTTCGTGGTGAGTACAGTAACAATCTTTATTTTTTACTTTAATATTCTTACTGTACATTCTAAAACTGTATTTGTGCCAGTTTTATAGTTTAGTACTGTACGTACTGTATGCATTAAGTTAAAGGGAAGGTTTTAAAAGTCTACATGTTGTAACCTATCATATTTTTTTTGTTTAAAATTTACATTTACGTACGTAAAACAATCTCTCTCTTTCTCTCTCTCTCTCGTAAATTGTTTTCCTGCTTTGCTACGTACAATACCGTATAATTTATATTTGTAAGGTAACATATTTTGTAAATGCTTTTACTGTAAATACTATGTACTGTATCATTATTTATCACTATCATCATGCGCGTTAAATGCCTTGTTTGTTCTGAGCGTGGTTGTTTACTGAGCGTACACGCCGTCGTTTCAGGCGGCGTCATAAAGAAAAACATTTCATTTGGAAGTCCTAAGAAAAATACGTAAACTAAAACATTGGTAATAAAAAAATCAACATACAGTACTGTATAATCAATATAATCGATGCAAAAACTAACCTATACATATATGTGTACTGTACACTAAATGAGTTTGTTTCTTCATTATGATCAGAGATGAACGTAAACAAAACATTGGTTGCCATTTTTTATCGTGCTTTTTAGCGTGTTTAGGAAACGCATGATATAAAATCGCCTTTAATATTTGTGCCTGTTTTAGTTTAGGGTGCTGTAGTACATGCATTAAGTGTTCTGTACATTAAAGGGTGGTTTGTTAACATAAAGAAAAACATTTCATTTGGAAGTCCTAAGAAAAATACGTAAACTAAAACATTGGTAATAAAAAAATCAACATACAGTACTGTACTGTATAATCAATATAATCGATGCAAAAACTAACCTTTACATATATGTGTACTGTACACTAAATGAGTTTGTTTCTTCATTATGATCAGAGATGAACGTAAACAAAACATTGGTTGCCATTTTTTATCGTGCTTTTTAGCGTGTTTAGGAAACGCATGATATAAAATCGCCTTTAATATTTGTGCCTGTTTTAGTTTAGGGTGCTGTAGTACATGCATTAAGTGTTCTGTACATTAAAGGGTGGTTTGTTAACAGTACTACGTACAAGGGAAGGTTTTAAAAGTCCGAATATACATGTTAAATAAATAGGTAAATATGATGTCACTACTTCGCGGATTTTCACCTATCGCGCCCGCGTCTGGAACCTATCTACCGCGATAAACGAGGGTTCACTGTACTGTATAATCAATATAATCGATGCAAAACTAACCTATACACTACATATATGTGTACTGTACACTAAATGAGTTTGTTTCTTCATTATGATCAGAGATAAACGTAAACAAAACATTGGTTGCCATTTTTTATCGTGCTTTTTAGCGTGTTTAGGAAACGCATGATATAAAATCGCCTTTAATATTTGTGCCTGTTTTAGTTTAGGGTGCTGTAGTACATGCATTAAGTGTTCTGTACATTAAAGGGTAGTTTGTTAACAGTACTAGTGTACGTACAAGGGAAGGTTTTAAAAGTCTGAATATACATGTTAAATAAATAGGTAAATATGGTGTCAATACTTCGCGGATTTTCACCTATCGCGGTCGGGTCTGGAACCTATCTACCGCGATAAACGAGGGTTCACTGTACTAACCTCTCCTCAGTAGTATCCTTGTCCTGCACTACCAACCTGTGTTTGAGTGGAGGCGATCCCGAGCGTTGTCTAGGAACGCGCTTTTCTCCTGCTACCCCCGGATGCATAAATCGCCGAGAACGATGGTCGCGCAGGCTAGCGGTCGTGCGGGCGCGCAGGCGAATGATCGCGCGGGCGCAATGAGCGCGTGTCCGAGGCGGCGACCGCAAGTGTTGGCGCGATGGCGAGGAAACGCGCTGCCGAGTGGGTGAGAAAGACCGCTGGCGATGTGGATCAACAGGAGATCGGTGGTGAGCTGGTAGGCGATGGCGCGTTGTGGCATGGTGACGCGTTGGCGAGCAGCATGCGCCGGTGAGCGATCGCGCGATAGTAGGCGGCGAACCATGTCCCTTCAGAACCTCCGGCTGACGAAGCGTTGGAGAACGTTGACACGCAGGCTGTAACACACGCGGGCGGTCCGGAGATCGCCGAGAAACAGGTGATCGCTGACGCGTAGAATGCTGGTGAAATAGGCGATACCAAAATCGCCAGTGCGCGCTGGCGAGCAGGTGAACGCTGGCGCGTAGGCGATCGTTGACGCGTGGGAGAACGCTGGCGAATAGGCGATACTAAAATCGCCTGTGCATGCTGGCGAGCAGGCGGTCGACGCGTGAGATCCTGTGAAGGGACAGGTGGCGCGGCACGTTAACGAGCAGGAACAGGAAGATCGCAGGCGAGTTGGCGAACATGTGCTTTTGACACACGCTGAATGATGTTGCGTAGCCACAGGGTCAGAAAACTGATGGCGAGCAGGGAGCTCAGCAGGAACTGTAGGATGGTCAGAGACCGCAGGGCGATGATCCTCAAATGAGCGCCGACGCTCAGAAGAGAGCTGACGAGCAGGAGAGCGCTGACGAACAGCAGAGCGTTGGCGAACAGGAGAGCGTTGGCGAACAGGAGAGCGTTGGCGAACGGGAGAGCGCTAGCGATCAGGAAGCGCTGATGAGCAGGAGAGCGCCTGTGCGCTAACACTGAGCAGGAGCAGGCCGGAAGACCGTTGCCTGTCCGCCGGGAGACTGATGTCCGTCGGGAAGAGCGTTGTCCGTCGGGAAGACCGTTCCCCATCTGCATCAGGGCGGATGAAGGAGTTGTAGGCTGCAAACGTAGATCAAAAAAGGCGCCTCTTAGCACCCTTATAGGGAGATGAGAGGCCCTTACAACGAGGCGGACGGTGAGCCTTACGGCGAAGGAGGCCAACAGCAACAGTAGCAGAAGAATCCTCCGAAGAGGAGTCTCTATGAGTGTACTCTCTCGCGAATGAAAGAGAAACACTTCGTAGAAGAGACTGGTCAGCCAGTGACCTAAAAGGAGCAATCCTCCGAAGAGGGACTCCTGCAGTTGCCAAGCCCCTTGAGCGAAACTGCAGGTGTGACCGCTCAGCACCAAGAGCATAGTCGCACGAAAAAAAGGCAAGAGAAGAACCCCGCAAAAGTGGAAACACTCAAGCCTGGACAGGAAAAACTTCTCTCGGAAGGAAAGTTACCCACCCAAGGAGGCAAGCCTCCTGAGTTCTAAAATGAACTGGAGAGCTGTCAATCATCACGGGAGTACTTCCAGTAGAAGGAGACACGCCCCTGACGAAAATCCAAAGGGGAGGCAGCAACAGCCGAATCCCCAGGCCTCCACAAGACAGCCATATTACAGAAACGAACTAGATCGGTAACTGTAAAAAAATAAAAACAAAAAACATTAGTACACATTTATTCCCCCGGGAAGGCTCCGAAGAGGAATCCCGAGGGAAAGGACAAGAATTACACAACAGGCACGTGCCCTCACAACCACTTACACTCACGGAAGGAGAGCTGTAACCAAAACAGAATTATAACAATTATAATTATGAAACTATGTAATTATGTAATTTAAAAAAGAATGAACACTAAAGAAAGAACAAAAACCCCGAAAGGAATCGTTCTACAAGTTGAAAAATTAACAACTACAATTAGATTCATAAACTAATTGAGACAAAACGTACGGCGTAGCAACCCCCCCACACGGGAAGGAAGCTACAAGGGCGTAGTAATACGTAGTAAAAGGGTGAACGACTTCAAGAGAGAGAGAGAGAGAAAGACCGAAGTCAAACTCGATCGCAACCCATAAAATTACGCCGTGGTGGCCTAACTGCCGAGGACTCCACGGAGCTATCGTACACTACACACACAACTCTGAAAAGGAAACTTACTGATTTCTATACTCAAATATATATACAAACATGAAAACATGTTTACATATACAATGAGTAAAAGAAAAGTAAGCGATTAAGTAAAGACAAAACAAACAATGGCTGCCAAGCGAGGACCAAGACAGAGAAGTCTGTCCCAGTCCGAGCCGAAAGTGAGCATTCACCTGTGTGTGAGGGGGGGGAGGGGTAGCTAGCTACCACTTCCCTACCCCCCCGCTAACTAGCACGGGGGTAATACACCCTCGTTAAATGCTAACGGCTCGCCATTTCAGCTGCGCTAAAAGGTAAACCCAATGTAAATAGCGTGGTTTGTATTTCGGTTACGGAACAACTAAAAATTTGGCTTCCGATACACATGGGATCCGTTGACCTTTGATGAATATATCCGGGTCTGGATGTGTTCCCCGGATACGACAGAAATGTACAATAGTAGTTTTACTTGTCGAGAACTTAAATCCATTCATATTGGCCCACTGGATAATTTTGTCAATTGAGAGCTGTAGTTTTCTCTCAACCATTGCCATTCTGGCTCCAGCAAATGATATGGAGAGATCATCCACAAATAATGTTGAGAGAACATCCTGGGGAATGGCTGAGGATATCCCATTAATTGCTAGTGCAAAAAGGGTTACACTCAGCACACTACCCTGAGGAACTCCTTCTTCCTGGCACTTACTCTCTGATAGAGTTTCCCCAACTCTCACTTGAAAAACTCTACGTGAAAGAAATGCCTGAATAAATAGTGGCAGCTCTCCTCTCAATCCCAATTCATGAATGGTTTTAAGTATACCATATCTCCATGTGGTATCATATGCCTTTTCAAGGTCAAAAAATACTGTCACATGGTGCTGTTTGGAAGCAAAGGTTTCACAAATAGAAGACTCAAGTCGTATCAATACATCAGTCGTTGAGTGCATTTTTCGGAATCCACATTGAATCGATGATAAAATACCTTTCTTTTCAAGGTACCACATCAGCCTTGCATTGACCATCTTCTCCATGATTTTATATAAACAAGATGTCAATGCAATAGGACGATAGTTTGCTGCTAAAAACTTGTCTTTACCGGGTTTTAAAAAGGCTAAAATAATGGCTAGTTCCCAAACACTTGGGTAAGTATGACCATGCCATATTCTATTAATAATGCTTAAAATAAATAACTTTGTATTAAAATGTACATGTTTAATCATTGCATATGGAATTCCATCGGGTCCAGGGGCTGTATCATTGCAATGAGCAAGTGCGGAATCAAATTCTCTTTCAGTGAAAGGAGAATTATACAACTCTTCCCTTCTTGTTGCAAAATTTAAAATTTTCTTTTCTTCAGTGCTCCTATACTGGTGACCAGGGGCTCCTTCACACTTGCTGGATACATTTGAAAAATTATTAGCCAGGCCATTGCTAACATCATTTGCTTCAGTTACATACTGGCCATTCACCTTCAACACTGGTGGTGGGTTGGGGGTGAATTTGCCAGCTATCTTTTTTACTTTCCTCCACACAGAAGATGGTGGTGTTCTACTGTTAATGGAGGAAACAAAAGACATCCATGACTGGCGCCTTGCTTCTTTCATGGCACAACGGAACTGTGCTCTACATTTCTTGTACATAATTAAATTCTCATCAGTTCTGCGTCAACGCAATCATGTTAGAGATCTTCTTGTGACTCTGTGGAGGACAGTTAGTTCTGAAGACCACCACGGGACTGGTCGTCGTTTGAATAACCCTGTTGTTTTTGGAATTGAATTGACTCCTGCTGTATGGAGAGTTCCATTCAGTAAGTCTATGGCATCATCGATATTTTCAACCTGTCCTGCATCCCCCTCAATTTCGCTTTGCTCACAAAATTTATCCCAGTCCGCCTTGTCAAGATTCCATCGTGGCGATCTCTGTAAAGGTGGACCATTGTTGGTGTTTATAATGATTGGTGCATGATCACTAGTATGCCAATCATCTAATGTTCTCCAATCGAAGTCGAGAAGGCAATTAGAGCTTACGATTGATAGGTCAATACATGACAAGGTACCTGTTTGGTCATGAAAGTGTGTGGGCTCTCCTGTATTAAGGAGTCCCACATCTTCATTTTCCACAATTGATGATATGATATTTCCCCTCGTATTTGCTAAAACATCACCCCACAAAGGATGTCTACCATTCAAATCTGCAAGTAAAAGAAAAGGTTGAGGGAGTTGTTGAATCACCTCCACTAAGTTATCATACAAAATGTTATCATTCGGAGGCAAGTACAGAGAACAAATTGTATATTTTCACCCTATGTCAATCTGTATAACCACTGCCTGCAGAGGTGTACGAATAGACAGAGAAACTTGGGGAACATCTCGACGAACGTATATGAGACTTCCGCCATGGCTCCCCACTTGGTGATCATATGGTGTCCTATAACTAATGTATTCGCGAGGACAAGGGGTATTATGATCAAGTTTGCTCTCCTGTAGACAAATAATTATGGGGGAATGCTCATGAATAAGGAGCTTAAGTTCTTCATATTTGGCCCTTAAACCCTGACAATTCCATTGCAAAATGGAGGAAAAAACTATGGTTTATAATTTGGTAGACCCCTTGGATGGAGTCTTCCCATTAGCAGTTTTTGATCTAACACTATTTTTTGGTGGTTTTATTCAGGGTCTTGATAGATTGGGTTTAGCATTTATGATTTTCTTTTTGTCTTTTTGATCTGATTGTTGAGGAGGTTGGTGGACCTCCACTTGAATATGACAAATTCGAAGATAATTTGTATTTTTCCTAACCATACAAACCTTAGCTATTTACAAAGGGTTTACTTTTAGCGCAGCTGAAATGACGAGCCAATAGTTTTTAACGAGGGTTAATTACCCCCGCGCTAGTTAGCGGGGGGTGGGGAAGGGTAGCTTGCTACCCCTCCCCCCTCCACACACCGGTGACTTGCTTCACTTCACTTAGAGGTAGGACTTGACTTGGGGGTCAGGGATGGCGGGCACATATGTGTAAATAGCTAAGGTTTGTATGGTTAGGAAAAATACAAATTATCTTCGAATTTGTCATTTGTTCCGTAACCGAAATACAAACCACGCTATTTACAAAGGGTGACTTACCCCTTAGGAAGGGTGGAAAGTCCCCAGCCTTACTGACTTCGGCTTGCCCGGGGGCTCGATCCCTTAGTGAGCAGCACTAGAGAGAGGGAGCCCCTGTACCTCACAGGTTCCTAGCATCGCTAGGAACGAGTGGCCTACATAAGTAGTGTGAGGAGGAGAGTGTGACTCGTCCTATGAAGTTGACCTTGAGACCTTCAGATAGGAATTCTAGGATAGGACGTTCCCCATACCACCTCGTCAGGGTATGGGAGACGCAACAGTATTAAGCTTAATACTAGGAGCACAAAGAAGCATGGGTTACCTGCAGAGGTCGAGGTCAGCTATGCGAGGACCAGGATGCTGCTTCCCCAAGAGAGGGGAGAATGAAGAAAGAAGTAAGGGTCAGACATACTCTTTCATTCACACAGACTAAGACCGGGTAACAACGCCCTCAACCTACTGCTACTTGTCCAAAAAGGAGCCTGAGGTTAGACCAGCTGTTGTGCAGCCACCACAGGGCCGATAGAGAACGTATCGAGGCTCCTGTGGGTCACGTCTTGCAGGTAGTGGGCTGTGAAGGTCGTTTGACGCTTCCAGACCCCCGCTTGAAGTACCTGCGTCACAGAGAAGTTTCTCTTGAAGGCCAGGGATGTAGCAATACCCCTGACATCGTGGGCCCGAGGGCGACGTGACGGAGGAGGGTCAGGATTCAGGGCATGGTGGATAACCCTTCGAATCCAAGCAGAGATGGTGTTCCTTGTGACCCTCCTCTTTGTCCTGCCTGTGCTCACAAACAAAGCTCGCACATGAGGACGGACTGCAGCCGTTCTCTTCAAGTAGTACCTCAGACACCTCACTGGGCATAGTAGCAGCTGGTCTGGGTCGTTTGTTACAGAACGGAGACTCGCGATCCTGAAAGAGTCGAAGCGAGGATCCGGCACTCCAGGATTCTGAGTCTTGGCCACAAACTCAGGGACGAACCTGAACGTTACCTCCCCCCATCCCCTTGAATGGGCGATGTCGTACGAGAGACCATGAAGTTCACTAACTCGCTTGGCCGAGGCCAAGGCGAGTAGGAAAGCCGTCTTCCAAGACAGGTGGCGATCGGAGGCCTGGCGTAATGGCTCGAAGGGAGGTCTCTTGAGAGACCTGAGAACTCGAACCACGTTCCAAGGAGGGGGTCTCACTTCCGACTGGGGGCAGGTAAGCTCATAGCTACGTATGAGTAAAGAGAGTTCTAGCGATGAAGAAATATCCACGCCCTTCAATCTGAAGGCCAAGCTTAAGGCTGAGCGATAGCCTTTCACTGCCGAGACAGAAAGGCGCATTTCTTCTCGCAGATACACAAGGAAGTCCGCTATTGCTGGAATAGTGGCATCGAGTGGAGAGATACCCCTTCCACGACACCAACCACAAAAGACTCTCCACTTCGCTTGGTAGACTCCCTCAGAGGACCTTCGCAGGTGCCGAGACATTCTCTCCGCAACCTGTTGCGAAAAGCCTCTCTCCGCGAGGAGACGCTGGATAGTCTCCAGGCGTGAAGTCGAAGCGAGGCTACGGCCCTGTGAGGGACACCGGAGTGGGGTTGTCTGAGAAGCTCGTGTCGTGGAGGAAGCTCCCTTGGGAGTTCCGTCAGGAGTTGCAGAAGGTCCGGAAACCATTCCGCGTGATGCCATAGCGGAGCTACTAGAGTCATGGAACAGTTGACCGATAGTCTGGTCCTGTTGAGCACCCTTCTCATCAGACAGAATGGTGGGAAGGCATACACGTCGATGTTGTCCCACCGTTGCTGGAAAGCATCTTGCCAGAGTGCCTTGGGGTCCGGGACTGGTGAGCAGTACAGGGGCAGCTTGAAGTTCAAGGCTGTCGCGAACAAGTCCACCGTCGGGGAACCCCACAAAGTCAGGACTTTGTTGGCTATCTGAGGATCCAAAGACCACTCGGTACTCACTATCTGCGAAGCCCTGCTCAGACTGTCGGCGAGCACATTCCTCTTGCCAGGAATGAAGCGAGCTGATAGTGTTATCGAGTGGGTTTCGGTCCACCTCAGAGTCTCTACTGCAAGATGGGATAGCTGTTGCGAAAAAGTGCCTCCCTGCTTGTTGATATAAGCCACTACCGTGGTGTTGTCGCTCATCACCACCACGGAGTGACCCGCCAGGAACCGTTGGAACTGTTGAAGGGCCAGAAAGACGGCCTTCAATTCTAGCAGGTTGATGTGTAGGCACTTTTCTGATTCTGACCAAAGGCCTGAGGCCCTCTGGTTCAGAACGTGCGCCCCCCACCCTTCTTTTGACGCGTCCGAAAACAGAGTCAATTCCGGGGGAAGGACGAGAAGACTCACTCCCTTTCGCAGGTTCTCGTCGGCCAGCCACCACCGCAAGTCCGTCTGTTCCAGAGACCCCATTGGGATCAGAGTGTCCGGGGAATCGGATCCTTGATTCCACCGGGACTTGAGCCGCCATTGAAGGGATCTCATCCTGAGGCGGCTGTTTGGAACCAGACGGGCCAGGGAGGATAGGTGGCCCAAGAGACGCAACCACGATTGGGCGGGGAGTTCTTTTCGCCTGAGGAAAGGTTCCGCCACCCTCCTCAGCCTTGCTATCCGGTCGTCTGATGGAAAGGCTTTGTGGAGATTGGTGTCTATTAGCATGCCTAGATAAACCAGTCGCTGGGACGGCTGCAGAGAGGACTTCTCGAGGTTTACCACGATCCCCAGATCCTGGCAAAGATCTAGAAGCCTGTCTCGGTGTCGAAGAAGGGTCGACTCCGAGTCTGCTAGGATCAGCCAATCGTCTAGGTAACGAAGGAGACGAATGCCGTTCCTGTGCGCCCAAGTCGAAATCAGGGTGAACACTCTGGTGAACACCTGAGGAGCTGTGGAGAGACCGAAACACAGCACCTTGAACTGGTAGATCTTGTTGTCTAGGCAGAATCTCAGGTACTTCCTGGAAGACGGATGGATTGGGATCTGGAAGTACGCATCCTTTAGATCCAGTGTACACATGAAGTCTTGTGGTCTCACCGCAAGTCTGACTGTGTCTGCTGTCTCCATGCTGAACCGGGTTTGTTTGACAAACCTGTTCAGAGCCGAGAGATCGATGACGGGTCTCCAGTCTCCAGTAGCCTTCTTTACAAGAAAGAGTCGACTGAAGAAGCCTGGAGAGCCGTCCACGACCTCCTGGAGAGCACCCTTCTCGAACATGGTCTTGACTTCGGCCTGAAGGGCCAGCCCCTTTGCCGATCCCATGGCATAGGAGCTCAACGACACTGGATTCGCTGTCAGGGGAGGTTGAGATGACGTGAACGGGACGCGATAACCTTGGCCGATCACCGAGATCGTCCAAGCATCGGCCCCGAGATGTTGCCACCTGCGGACGCAACGCTGAAGGCATCCCCCCACAGGTGGACACGCAGGGGGACTGCCACCCCTAGGGCTTGCGGCCGCGGCCGCCACCCCTAGAAGTCTTGCCTCCCCTGGAGGACTTACCACCCCTCTTGACCTTGGCTGGAAAGGGCTGGGGCTTAGACACCACTTTCTTAGCTGCCGGTGCCTGTTTTGGAGCCTTACGAGGCTGTTGCTGCTGTTGTGGCGGGGCTGGAGGCTTATAGGGCCGAGTTGTAAGGGCCCTGTGGAGGAGGGAGTCCGTGCTGGATTTCCTCCACCTCTCAGCCGTTCGCTCCAAGTCTTGAGGCTCAAACAGGCTCTCCCCCAGGAGGGAGGCATGTCGGAGCCTACACACATCTACGGCGGGGACCTTCGGATGGAATCTCTCGGACACAGCATCGCGACGCTTCAACACCGAGTTGGCCCACAGGGTGGTAACCTGGTGCGCCAAGAACTCGATGGAGCGGGTGCCCGAGAGCAAGAAGGTCTCTAGGGCCTTCCTATTGGTCTCCTTGGACAAGTCCTCAGATCGCAATAGGATGCCCAGAGATCCTAACCAGAAGTCCAGCCACGAAGTGGCCTGCATGGCACACTTAGCGACCTTCTCGTGGTTAAGGATCTCTGCCGCCGAGAACGACACCTGCCGGGCAGAGAGTTTCTCCAAGGGAACTCCCTTCGCCAGCTCCTCCACAGAGTGATGGAGCGGAAGAGCGAGGTTGTGCTCACCCAGGATCTCGAAATACCTCCTCTGCTGAAGGCGAGGAGGAGGGATGAGTTTGTTCCCGGCAGTGGAACGACTGGAGGAGGCAAGAAGTGCGAGCTGAGCATTGGCCCTAGCTCTGGCACTCTTCAGCCCCCGAGACCAGGGCAGAGCTGCACTGGTCTTAGGGGCCTTCCGAACGTCGAACACTTCATCCAGAATTGTGTCTTTGCCTTCACGGGGGGGGATGACTGGATCCGTAAGACTGTTAAGTTGCCTTATCAGGCTTAGGACCTGCCAGAAGGCATGTTCGGACTCTTGCTGTTCTCCTCCCTGTGGGCTGGCAGCTAAGTCTCCTGCCCCAGGAATCTCTTCCTGGGGTGATACGTGGACATTCCCCTGGGTAGTCATGGGTTCCTGTCGAATCCTTGCAGAGGATTTAGGGATGGTCTTGGAATCCTTGGGCTCCCTCCTAGGAGGGATACAGGATCCCAACAACGAGGTTCGAGGGGCCCCTTCCTCACGAGACAATTCTCCTGCCTGAAGCGAAGTCTCCCCCCCTGGTGCCGGGGGGAAGACTACCGGTCCACTGGACTCACCTGAGGACGGAAAGGCCTCGTCCACGGGAGAAGGAGAGAGTACTCGTGCAGGAGAGGGGACCCTCGAGACCGACCTCTTGGGAACCAACTTCGCCCTGGGGGAAGTCACCACGAAGTCCACTCCTCTCTTTCTCTTCAGCGAAGGAGAGACAGCCGCTGGTTTGTTACCCTGGCCGGCGAGTGCTGGTTTCATAACCCTCACTAACGCCCGTGCCAGCGGACCAAACCAAGTCTGCTGCTCAAAGGACACAGAGTCCGAAATCCTCGCTAAGGTGAAAGGGATCGGGCGATCCTTTGGAGTGGACACGACGGTACCTGCCTGAAAAGAAGGTGGGGAAGAATGCTGTAATGACCTGTCCTCGTCCTGCAATACCAACCTGTGCTTGGATGGAGGTGATCCCGAGTGCCGTCTAGGAGCACGCGTCCCTGCTGCTACCACCGGCTGTGGAATTCGCCGCGAACTATGGTCGCGCGAGGGTGAACGGTCGCGCAAAGGCGAATGGTTGCGCGGGTGATCGCGCGGGCGTACAGGCGAGCGGTCGCGCGGGCGCGCAGGCGAGCGGTCGCGCGGGCGCGCAGGCGAGCGATCGCGCGGGCGCGCAGGCGAGCGATCACGCGGGCGCGCAGGCGAGTGGGCGTGAGGGTGGGCAGGTAAAGGAACACGTGTCCGAGGCGACGAACGCAAGCGATGGCGCGACGGCGAGGGATCGTGCTGCCGCGTAGGTGAAGAAGATCGCTGGCGATAATGATCACGTGATGGTAAGCGATGGCGAGCGGCATGTGAAGGTGAATGATTGCGCGCAAGAGGGCGGTCGTTCAGGGTATTGCGATGAGGAGCAGCATGCGTAAGCGGGCGATCGTTCAGGGTTGTGCGATGGCGAGCAGCATGCGTAGGTGAATGATCGCGTGAAAGGGTGCGATGGTGATCAGCATCCGCAGGAAGGCGATCGTTCAGGGTTGTGCGATGAGGAGCAGCATGCGTAAGCGGGCGATCGTGCAGGGTTGTGCGATGGCGAGCAGCATGCGCAGGTGAATGATCGCGTGAAAGGGTGCGATGGTGATCAGCATCCGCAGGAGGGCGATCGTTCAGGGTATTGCGATGAGGAGCAGCATGCGAAAGCGGGCGATCGTGCAGGGTTGTGCGATGGCGAGCAGCATGCGTAAGCGGGCGATCGTGCAGGGTTGTGCGATGGTGATCAGCATCCGCAGGAGGGCGATCGTTCAGGGTATTGCGATGAGGAGCAGCATGCGTAAGCGGGCGATCATGCAGGTTCGTGCGATGGCGGGCAGCATGTGAAGGTGATCGCTGGCGAACTGGTGATCGCTGGCGAGCTGGTGATCGCTGGCGAGCTGGTGATCGCTGGCGAGCTGGTGATCGCTGGCGAGCAGAAGGTCGACGCGTGTCCTGTGAGAGGATAGGTTCACGAGCAGGAACGGGAAGATCGCTGGCGCGTTGGCGAACATGTGTTTCTGACACACGATGGTGAGCAGGGAGTTCAGCAGGAACTAAAGGGTGGTCAGAGACCGCAGGGCGATGGTCCTCAAATGAGCGCTGACGCTCGGAAGAGAGCTGACGAGCAGGAGAGCGCTGGCGAGGGGGGCGAACCTCAGGAGAGAGCCGACGAGCAGGTGAGCGTCGGCGAGCAGGAGAGTCTTGGCGAGCAGGAGATCGTCGACGAGCAGGAGATCGCTGGCGAGCAGGAGAGCGCTTGTGCGCTGGCCCTGCTCGCGTAAGGGAAGAATCCCTTAGCCCCGAAGGGACCGTTGCCCGTCGGGTGACGAGTTCTCCAGAAGGCGAAGATCCGGCAGGAGATGGAGAGCGGTCCGCAGAGAGGTTCAAGGAGGGCGGAGTAGTCGGTTGAGGCTGACGAGGAGAGTCCCCCCCGGAGGACGAAGACCCAAAAAGGCGCCTCTTAGTCCCCCTGTAAGGGGAAGGGAGGCCCTTGTGGCGTAGAGGGCGGTGAGCCTTACGGCGGAGGCGGCCTCGGGGGAGATCGTCGGGACCATCGGTCCTCCGAAGGGGAGTCTCCTTCAAAACACTTCCCTCAGAAGGAAGCTGGGCAGCAGTCGAGACCGAAGGACTCACTTCCCCCTTCGAAGGATGCACGGAAGGAGGAGGAGAGCCTAGAGCACCATCACCAGCAACAGCACCTGCGTCGGAAGGCCCAGCCACGTCGGAGGCCTCTGTCACCACGACGTCGACAATAGACAGAGGGTCTACCTCCGCTACCACCGGCGACTGTTTAACAGCGGCCCCCAACGAGACAAGGTCAATAAGAGCGACCCTGGAGGGCAAGCCCTTAAGCCCCAGGGACGACCAAATCTGCAACAGATCATCACTGGATAAAGTATTATTATCAATAACCTCCCCCGGAGGAGGAGGGGGAACCGCCTCGCTATGGGAGGCGACGCCCTCTCCCCCACCGAAGGTAGGGAAACAGAACAAGGGCCTGCGCTCCCACTCGGACGACTCTCCTTAGGAGGCGGACGAGGGGGAGCTTCGGAGGAGGTTTGGGCGGCGGAAGAAGAGTCCCGAGAACCTTCCTCCTTCAAGGCTAACCCCGGAGGAGAACGGTCTCTCTTGGACTTCTTCTTACGCCGACGGCCAAACCTCTCCCACTGGGAGGCAGACCACTCCCTACACTCACGGCACATGTTATCCTGGTCGCACCGTCGGCCCCGACATTGAGGGCAGAGGGTGTGAGGATCCGTACTCACGTCCGACATGAAAGTCCCACAAGGACGGCCGGCAACTCCTGGGCATGTCCGCATATTAAATAAAAGAAAATAACTGAAGGTCAACTTCCAACCAATCACACAAGCTGTAAAGAAAAAGAAGAAAATTAAAGGCTGTCAGCGAAGGCGATGAACAGACACGTCTGATCACCGCCGAGCCAAAAGTGAAGTGAAGCAAGTCACCGGTGTGTGGAGGGGGGAGGGGTAGCAAGCTACCCTTCCCCACCCCCCGCTAACTAGCGCGGGGGTAATTAACCCTCGTTAAAAACTATTGGCTCGTCATTTCAGCTGCGCTAAAAGTAAACCCTTTGTAAATAGCGTGGTTTGTATTTCGGTTACGGAACAATTCTGATTTATTTAAATTGACTTCCAAATCAGAAATATTAACAGACAAATCATCATATTTATTTGACGTCGTAATTTTGATATTTCTTATGGAAGGGGACGAGAGAGATGGAGGTCTCTCTCTTTTCCGATTAGTAGGTTTTGAGCTACCAGGTTTTTGCACCTTCCCCAATACAGGTGCACCTAGTAACTTGGTGTCAGGTGGCATCTCCATCAAATCAGGCAAGGACATGGCCTGAGAGAGGTTAGTACTATTGTTGGTAATGGGGGACGAAGGCTGTACAGAAATGGGCAATGACCCATTTTTAATACACTGTGGCAGAGCCTCAGAAGGCAATATGATTACCTTGTCATGCAGTATTTTATTATCAGAGGTTGTATTTCTTTTCTTAGGATTACTGGCAGTGCTAGGTGGGGTTGATGTCTCCTGTGGTAAATTTACCTTTGATTTTAAGGCTTTTGCATAGCTGGTTGATTTATTCAAGTCTTTTTGCATGTCCCACACTTAAGTGTTCTAAACTTGATTTGTTTAGGGCAGCTTCCTCCAAATTATACAGTTTGCATCTCCAGCACTGGCCTCCAACCTCCTGTGTTCTTCGGAACCAGGAAGAGACGGTTGTAAAAACCTGGGGATTGAAGGTCCGAGACTTTCACCACCGCCCCCTTCTCCAACAACAGAGAAACTTGAAGATGCAAAGCCTGTCTCTTTGTCTCCTCTCGATACCTGGGAGAGAGGTCTATTGGAACTTTCACTAGCGGAGGTCTTCGTACAAAAGGAATTTTGTAACCCTCCTTCAGCAACAAAACAGATTCCCGGTCTGCACCCCTCTTCTCCCAGCCCTGCCAGAAGTTGGTCAATCCGGCCCCTACCGCTGTTTGAGGACGTGGGCAGTCAGACTCTGCCACGTGAGGATTTGGATCCTCTCTTCTTACCTCGTTTGCTATCGGAACGAGAGCTTCCCCTACTGGGGGCTCTGCCACGAAACGGCAGGATAAATCTTGCCGCTGGCGTGTCAAACTTGGGTCTGCTGACATAAGAAGAAGAAGGCAAAACCTTACGAGCAGTCTTGGCCACTAAATCGTGCGTGTCCTTCTGAACAAGAGATGCCGCGATATCTCTAATAAGATGTTGAGGGAACAAATTAGAAGATAAGGGAGCAAAAAGAAGTTCTGACTTCTGACAGGGAGTAACCCATGCAGAAAGAAAAGAACACAGAGTTTCTCTTTTCTTAAGAACTCCTGCTGTGAACGTAGCCGCCAGTTCATTAGAGCCATCCCTTATTGCCTTGTCCATGCAAGACATTATCTGAATAGAGACATCATTGTCCGATGAAGAGACCTTCTTACTTAAGGCTCCCAGGGACCAATCCAAAAAATTAAAAACCTCGAAGGCACGGAAAATTCCTTTAAGGAGATGATCCAGATCTGTGGAGGACCAGCAAACCTTCGAGCGTCTCATGGCTAGACGACGAGGAGAGTCTACAAGGCTTGAGAAGTCTCCCTGGGCAGAGGCAGGCACTCCCAAGCCGAGAACTTCTCCCGTGTCATACCAGACGCTCGCACGAGAAGCCAATTTGAAAGGGGGAAAGGCAAAAGAAGACTTCCCTAAACCTCTCCTGGTTACTAACCAGTCTCCCAACAAACGCAAGGCTCTCTTAGAAGAGCGAGAGAGAACCAACTTCGTAAATGACGGAGTCGATGAAGTCGTGCCTAAAGTAAATTCAGACGGCAGCGAACGTGGAGCTGCAGTAACAAAATGATCGGGAAAAACATCCCTAAAGATAAGCATAATCTTTTTAAAGTCAAGGGATTGCTGGACAACCCTAGGCTCCTCCCCATCTGAATGGATCCCCAAAGGCACATCAGCAGGAAGAGGATCATCAACTTCCTCATCCGAAGGAACATCATCCGACGAAGGTAAAGTCTTGCGACACGGGGAAAACACAGCATGCCGAGGTGGCAAAGCTTGACAGGCCACATCAATATGCAAAGGAGCCGCAGCAAGAGTCGAGGGGACAACGTCACGTCGAGACTGCAAAGACTGAAGGTCTTGAGGTTGAGAGTCAACACGAGACTGCGGCGACTGACGGTCGCCATCACGTCGGGACAACGGAGTCGGCCGATGAACGTCACGTCGGGACTGCGGCGACTGCAGCTCAAAGTCACGCTGTGACTGCGGAAACTGAAGTTCAACATCCCGTGACTGACACGACTGACAAGGAACACGATCAGAATCCCGTTTAACCGCACCGCTGACATTAGCGATAACGTCAGAACGACGAGACAAATCTCGCTTAGGAGGTTGAAGACCTGAATCACGCTTGCCGGACTGACGAACCGCAAGCAAAGGTTCCTTACAAACCTGGACATGATCGTAAACTTCCATTAAGGATGAAAGTTTTAACTGCATGTCTTGTAAGACACTCAACTTAGGGTCAACAGGACTCAAAACGGACCGTGACGTCGGCAACGTCTGCGCATGCAAGTTATCGCACCGAACGGGACCCTCGAACTCAACGTCACGTTTGCGCTTAACAGGAGAACAATCATCCGATGACTGAATACGGTCGGAGCTGTCCCAATGACTACAGCCAGGATGCTGGACCTGTCCTGAAGGGACCAACTTGCGTTTCAAAGGTCTTGAAACCTTACGCCAAGGTTTCTTATGAGACGAATCATCGGAAGACGAGGAGAACTTCGTTTCTCCCGTCTTATGGTAAGGATGTGCTTGAAGAGCAACGTCTGATACCTTTGAGGGAACGTCTGTACGTTGGTTTACACCTCTCACTCCCTTAAGTCCTACGACATTCCTTCTCCCTGGGGCAGGGGAGCTTGAAAGAGGTCTCGAACTAGGCAAGTAACAAGCACGAACAGACGAACCCTCCGGCAAAACATTAACACATTTGATGCACTTTCCACTTTACCACTTTGACCCTTTAAAATTTTAACGTCGGACATAAGCTGATTTCTGTCCGAGGCCAAAAATTCGACCTTCTCACCCAACGCTTGAATGGCCAATAACATATCACGCATAGAAGGATCATTAGTGCCAATAGGGGGTTCTGAAACTACCACTACAGGAGAAGGATTAGGTTCAGGGGCATGGGAAGAGGAAAAATCTAGAGATCTAGAAGAGCTTCTTCTCACCCTACCTCTTTCAAGTTTCCGAGTATATATCTCATATTCCAACCACTCGAATTCAGATAAAACAATACATTCCTCACATTGATCCCCTAATTGACAAGATTTACCTCGGCAATTAACACAAATAGTATGAGGATCGATGGAAGCTTTAAGAAGACGTTTATTATAGTCTTTCGCACATTTACGATAGACAGGAGAAGGGTCAGCCATTATGAAAATTTCAAAGAAAATCCAAAAGAAAGCCAAGTTCAGCAACAATAATAAAAAAAGGGATTCAAGAGTTTTATCGAAGATAACCAACACAGCGAAAACAATAAAACCATGAACAAGTACTTCACCAACCGGTAGAAACTTGAGGTTAAGCGCGAGCGGAACCAATGCTGTCACTACCACCAACAGAGAAGAACTGAATTGGTTGAGAAGTATATGCGGTATTTGGCCGATAGTCGGCGCTGGTGGGCACACCCAGCAACCTTCATGGCGATCGCTCGTGAGTTTTTGGAATCTGTCGACCGTTGGAGACGTAAGCTATATATATATACAGTATTCACCGGCTAAGTTTAATATTTAAAAAAAACCTGATTCTATTATTATGTATAGAGCTAGGGCCAACTGTTTGAAATTAAATGATAGAAAAAAACATGAAGTAGGAGGTAGGGGAGAATGCAAGCTATGTGGGGCAGTTATTGAAGACCTCGCCCATTTCATTCTTGACTGTCCAAACCTCGGCGACAAGAGAAGAAAGAGTGGAATTACAACAGTCATATGAAGAAGAAAAGAAGAAAATAATAGGAAACGTGCTGTTTAAGAAAGAAGGAATAGAGAAAAAAAAGAATATATTTATCAAATGTGGAAAAAAAAAAAAGAAAATAAAAGAATCAGAATAGAGAAGAAAACCAAAAGAGGTGCCAATGGAAAGGCGAATCCCTCTGCCCAACAACTGAACTGAACTGTATCTTTTCTTATGTAAGTCTTTAGAGTTTATATATGATAGGCTTATTTCAATGTTGTTACTACTGTATTCTTAAAATATTTTAAATGTTTCTTTACTTCTCTTCTAGTTTATTCATTTCCTTTCTTCACTGGGTTATTTTCTCAGTTGGAGCCCATGGGATTATAGCATCCAGCTTTTCTAACTAGAGTTGTACCTTAGCTTCTCATAATAATAATAATAATAATAATAATAATAATAATAGTAATGTCTTCATTGGCAATCCTCCAAACTAATGGTCATTTCCATTTGGGAGGGAACAAGAGCTTTTTGAATCAAAGGGAAAATATATTCTCTTCTTATTATTATTACTAGCTAAGATACAACCCTAACTGGAAAAGCAAGATGCTATAAGCCCAAATGGGAAGTCAGTCGTGAAGTAAACACGGGGTTACAACGGGGTAAGCAATGGACTAAGGAGACGGATGTCTAGAAAGGTTTCAGTAGGCAAAAAAAATATTCATAGATTAGGTTAGGGGAACCTTCTGTGAGTTTGTAACCTTGCGTTTTACCTAGTTTGGGGTGTATGTACCATGCGATTATACTGCTGAAAATATGACTGTCTAAGGGGGGTTGCAGGGGGGCATTAGCCGAAAACTGACACCTCACTGTTAGTTAATTACAAAAGGAAACTGCTAGCAAGTTAGGTTAGGTGGGGAAGATTAGCTTAGATGGAGTTCTAAGCAAGTTTTCATGTACATCTATATAAAAAGGGTCTGGTTTTCTTTGAGTATAGCATTTTCTCATAATATATACTTTTTCCAACAATAAATCTCCCATTTTCTTCGAAAAAGTATTTATTTCTGGTTCTAATAAATACTTAGTGGGATATATTAACCAAGGCTCCTATAGTTTTCTGTCATTACTCCTAGAATTTTAAAGTAAGTTTTGATTATGAAAAGTATGAATTTCTGCCAATGTACTATAATTTTATAAGCTATAACACCTGGACCGTCATTGGGGCCCAAGAGATAAATTGTTGACTTACATTACATCTCTCGTACGGCATAACAAGCCAATACACGTAATCCTACTAAAATCAACTTAAAGTAGCTAATCTACTTAATAAACTGATAGTACAGGCTACAGGTAGATAAGATATGTGGAAGTGCAAGCTACAAGCTACGTAGAAACAGACTTATGACTGACGTGTTAATTACCACGAATTTATCCACATTAACCTACCTTTATTTTGCTTGATTATGAATATTTTTAAAATTATACACCAATCACTTCACAGTTTTAATACTGGGTGAATTATTAGAACTGGCCACAGTATTAGAGTAATGAGTTTAAATTTTGTATTTTAATTGTTTACGAAGCTCAAGTGGTTACGTTCAATTTCAAATGTGTTATTTACGAATGGCCGCGTTCAAAAGGTGATACTGTTCATCCTCTTTAAAATTTGAACTATACTTTACTTCCAAACACACTAAATAGTTTTTATAATTATTGTTGTTGTTGTATATAAATTATTAAAACAAAAAAAGAGGAATAGAAGTAAGATAGAATAATGTGCCCTAGTGTATCCTCAAGTAATTACTGTCTTTGCCCTCAAGCAAGAGATCTCTAACCTAAGATACAGAGGCTATGATACTACCCAAGACTAGAGAACAATGGTTTAATTTGTAGTGTCCTTCTTCTAGAAGACCTGCTGACCATAGCTAAAGAGTGCCCCTGTACCCTGGACAACGTCCGATCTTATAAGGAATATTAAGCGTTATTTAAGAAAATAAGCCCATATGAAATATATATACAGCCCACAGGTCGTAACCATTAAACCGGTCAATTCCTTAAAGGAATATTAGGCGTTGTTCGATAAAAAAAACTAAGCCCATGTGAAAATATATAAACAGCGTGCAGTATGTAACCATTAAACTGGCAATTTGATCAAAATAAGCACATATGAAATCTACAAACAGCTTTCAGGGCGTAATCATTAGACTGGCCAGTTTCTTAGAGGAATATTAGGCGTTGTTTAATCAATATAAACCCATATGAAATCTATAAACAGTTTACAGTGTAACCAATAAACTTGTCGGTTTCAGAAAAGAATATTAGGCGTTTTTCAATCAAATATTCCCATGTGAAATATATATATACAGCTTACAGAGCGTAACCATTATACTGGTCAGTTTCTTAAAGGAATATTAGGCGTTGTTTAATGAAAAAAATTAAGCCCATTAATCTGTAAACAGCTTACAGGGCGTAACCATTAAACTGGTCAGTTTCTTGAAGGAATATTAGGCGTTGTTTAATTAAATAAATCCTTATAAAATATATAAACAGTGTAAAGAGGTTAACTATCAGATTCAAACTGGTCAATTATTATAGGAATATTAGGATTAACAGGTGTTGTTTTATAAGAGCAACATCGTCAGTTACCGGACAGCCAGTGACTGTGTTGTACTTTATGCAAAAGGCATATGTCGATTCTGTCCATTTCGTTGGAGGTGTCAACACAGCGGCGCCGAAAACATGAGTGTCTACACATTTTTAGAGATAGATGTCAATGCCCAGGTAATTATATAGACAAAGATTATCTTATTGTCATTTACGTTTTGCACTGGTTTTATTTTAGTTAGGTTATAATTCACAGTTTTCTTTCTAGCTTTGCCAACACCATCTTTGTTCCGGAGCCTTGCTGCTTACGCTTGTGGTTTACCAGATGTGTGTTTTGCCACCATTAACCCTACATTAGTTCAATTATAGAAAAGTTGGTAAATTTTTAGTTTCAGCCAAATTTGAAAAAATGCAATAAAAATATATTTGTTGCATCAGAAATAGTGTGGTTTTAATGAATTTAACGTTTATTTTGACTGCAAACCAACCGATTTAGAGATTTACTATGTATACCCTAGTTCATCCCACCAATTATGGGGGACACCCTTTGGGAACCGGGGTTTTGGGTGGGGGAAGGGGGGGGAGGGTGTTGGGGCATTGAATGATATTTGCAATAAATGAATAATTAATGTTCCAGCACCGCTCCCCCATACCCCTAACTAGGCCTACCGGGGGGAGGGGGGTAGGGCCCCCCAGCGACCCCCCCTTAAAGCCACAGTAATTTTCAGGGCACCACAGAACCTAACAAACCCACCTAACCTAACCTAGGGGCCCTGTACCCCTACCGGGGGGGGCTTCGCCCCCCTTGCGACCCCCCCTTAAGGCCACAGTAATTTTCAGGGCACCACAGAACCTAACAAACCCACCTAACCTAACCTAGGGGCCCTGTACCCCTACCGGGGGGGGCTTCGCCCCCCTTGCGACCCCCCCTTAAGGCCACAGTAATTTTCAGGGCACCACAGAACCTAACAAACCCACCTAACCTAACCTAGGGGCCCTGTACCCCTACCGGGGGGGCTTCGCCCCCCCTGCGACCCCCCCTTATGGCCACAGTAATTTTCAAGGCACCACAGAACCTAACAAACCCACCTAACCTAACCTAGGGGCCCTGTACCCCTACCGGGGGGGCTTCGCCCCCCCTGCGACCCCCCCTTAAGGCCACAGTAATTTTCAGGGCACCACAGAACCTAACAAACCCACCTAACCTAACCTAGGGGCCCTGTACCCCTACCGGGGGGGCTTCGCCCCCCCTGCGACCCCCCCTTTAACCAGGGGTAAATTTGAATATATATATTTTGTTAAATCACTTCTTACCTTAAACGGAAGATGACGATGAAGATGTGGAAGGTTGTGGTTGACCCTCTTCTGAATCATCAAGTACTGGAATACGTTCAGATTTGGTACAATACCACACATGTCTATCCTCACGAAAATGTAAAGGCGAATCACATTTACCACACTAGACATTTAAAGGTAATACGGAATGCTCCCTTAGAAAACGATTCACTACTTCAGGAGTTCCATTATAATTCCCATGAAATCGGCCGATCACATCAAAATAGGAATAACGACATATTTCACACAACCGTACCGGAGGATCCATGACAGTAAAATGACGTGTGATGAAAATATAGAAACCGGAACTTTTGAAAACCGAAAACAAACGACAATCACGGGTTTCTCCCATAATGAAATAGGGAAAAAAACAAAATACTGTCGTTTACAACGTTATATTGCACGAAAAACAGATCCTTGAAACAAGACTGAGAGACCAATGAATCGTCCAATAATAACCCTTGAAAAGAACCCAGTAGTATTTTGATTGGAGGAGCGACATTAGTGGGAGGAGCAAATGCGCATTCAAGCAAATGTTGTCACATTGCGCAATGGGGAGGAGCCAAGTAAGATGAAAACAGATATACAAACGAACAAGAGCTACCTTGCGTGCCCATGGAAAGATAAACACTAAACTTAGAAAAAGTCAAGACCTTCAATTCCTTAAATATTTTTTTTCTCTAAGTATGCATTAGCGACAATAATGTATTGAGAAGAAGTGTTTTGTTATCACGTGCTTTACTAGGAAAATATATTAATATAATACATTTCCCAATTTGGTTGAATCCAAAACTTTACCGAAAAGTTTCTATTATAGTTACATTAAGGTTTGCATAATTTAATAAATCTTTGCAAATAAAATATTGAGTCCCATATACTACTAGTGGAATCCTGTAGGGGCCTTTATATATCGGCGGACAGGTCCTGCTTTCATGGAAAATGAAAATTTTCTAGTTCGTTAGCCGTGGCCGGCGTATTACAAAATCTGTGTCCATTTTTCGGTAATTTTGTATTGTATTACAGGGTGAGATTTCGAGCAGAAAATACATGTTTTCCTATAGTAAATAACGTGATTTAACCGAAGTTGATGTTCATTTCAATCAGAAACAAAACAGATCAACCAATTCGGCTAACTTTAAGTTGCCGAATTGGTTGCTGTTATTATGGATGAAATGAAGGTGAAAACCGGTTAGATCACGTTATTTCCCACAGGAAAACATATATTTCCTGGTAAAATGGTTAAATATAATCACATATGTCATATATGTTGTGTTAAAATACATAGATATAAGCATTTCTTCAACGGTGTCACTTCTCTTAAACGAATGTACTTGAACGATAACATTAGCAACGTTACCAATAATACACAGTGCTACCAATGTTGACGTATGGTACACAGAGTTACCGACGGCATGATAACATTACTAACGATAGCAATGATAGATATTTCCATACATATTTTAAATAATTTCTCCATATAAGTTTTATTCCATATATAAAAAGTACATAAAGGGCACAGAACCTAACAAACCCACCTAACCTATCCTAGTAGTATGACAGGTCACAAATCTCAGGTATTTACTGAAAACGGTAAAATTCTCCACTTACCTTTACGAAGAAGACGCCGAAACTTGCGGGTCACAGGAGTCTTCCATGGTGGTAGACGACTTTTTCCCAAAAATGTACCGTTATAAGAAGTAACGGTATAACCACGACGACTTTTCTTTTTGGTTTTAGGTATGGTGGATTCGGTATTGCAATAAAACACGTGAATATCTTTCCTATAAGATAGGGGGGAACGACACTTGTGGCACTGTAAACGTTGAGGAATTACATTGTGTGATTTCGGGAAAATATCAACATTGACAGAAGAATCATAAAAATCACCATGGAATTTAGCAAATGCTTTTAGCTACGGAATACTGCAGCCGTTTCAAGTATCTATACAGTAATTTCCTCCATCGTAAAATACGAGAAAATAAATCTCACTCGAAATGACAGTTACAAAGGAAAAGGGCTTCGTGGAAGAGGAAAGAACAGACCACTTAAAGAGACCAAGGGAGGGGGGTAGGGAAATATCAGTTGTCAACCCCCTTGTGTAAACTTTGAATACGTATCGGTTCCTGATTGGTTAACAGAAAAATAAAGGGAGTCTAGAGGGTAAACATAAATAAACTGGGTAGGTAAACTAGTCCAGGGAATGTATTTATGTGAAACTGGGGAGTGAAAAGGAAATAAAAACAATATAGGAAGGTAAAATGGAATGAATGATAAATAATATTGAAAGGAAATATAAAATGAGATGGTTTTACCATGAATGAACTGGATAGGGAAACTAGTCCAGAAGAAGAATTTGTGAAACCGGGTAGTGAAAAGGAAATATCAAAAGAAATAAACCCAATTTAGGAAGATAAAATAGAATGAATGATAAATAATATTGAATGGGAATATAAAATGAGATGATTTTGAAAGGAATAGGATAATAAAATGGGAAAAAGCTCCTGCGCAGGGCGAAACTGGTATGCACGAACGAACGAACGAACGTACGGGTGCTAATGTTAGCATGGAACGTTAACATATGATCTACATCGGATGTTGGCAGCACTGGTTACTGTATTTTTTCATGACACAATCTTTGCAATGGCGTCTCCAAAGTTTATCCAGATATACTGTTTTGTATTTTCCTCTGATTATTATGATTTCAAGAAGGTAATGTATAGAGAAGAAAAGGCTTGTTTTACGATTATATATCGATTCCCCAGTATGTTTTCCCCACCCAAAACCCCGAGTTCCCACTGGGGGTCCCCCATTATCGGAGGATATAGATGTATATATATATCTGAAACTATTCATTTGCGACGGGAACGAGTGTCATTTTCGAAGAGAGCGTAATTTTTTCTAAAAGATTAAGTAGTTGTTTTCCTAGGTTACATTGCCCTGTAATACACTACAATGAAACCCATTTTTCTGCAAAACCTCTACTCAAAATCACCACCTAACCAAATCTTCCCAGTAAATTATTATAAAACATTTTACGGCCTTAAGAAACTGGTAATGGTATAATCATAGGTGTTTTGATCGAGTATGATAATGATTTATGGTGGAAAACCATAGTTTCTGAGTTTTGGTGGGTCGACTATTGAGGAAGTTTTTGTTTCCCAAAAATTCTAGACTACTAGAAAACATGACTTACAATCCCATTTTCCATGGCGTTCGTACAGCATTATCATAGCACCAATACCTCTGTATTTAATTGAAGTAATGATTTAATGGTTTTTGCTTTACCCTTTACTCGCTTCACTTGCTGTTAAATATCTCGCTACTATTTTCTGCCAAGGGCTAGCATTTTGGTCTTAATAATCAAATATAAAAACTTAGAATTTGATTACCTTGGTTATTATTGTCTAATGATTCATGGTTATGGGTTTAAAGGAATGTACTAATAATTGTTGATGTAAGATAGAACCACCTTCCCTACCTACAATGACGTACAAGCTGTGTTCCTACCTTATGGGTGGGGCTAACACCCCTCTGTGACCCCCTCCCCCTTACACTGCCGTATTCTTAGCTTACCTTGATATTGATTCGTAACCCGTTTCACTCCTAGCAGGGTCTCATTTTGTGAAGGAAAAATATTTGTTCCGTAACCGAAATACAAACCACGCTATTTACAAAGGGTATTACTTTTAGCGTAGCTGAAATGGCAAGCCATTAGAATTTAACGAGGGTGTATTACCCGCGCGCTAGTTAGCGGGGGGGGGGGGGGGGGGGGTAGGGGAGTGGTAGCTAGCTACCCCTCCCACCCCCTCACACACAGGTGAATACTCACTTTCACTTTTGGCTCGGACTGTGACAGACGTCTCTGTCTTGGTCCTCGCTTGGCAGCCATTGTCTGTTTTGTCTTTACTTAATCGCTTACTTTTCATTTACTCAATATATATGTAAACATGTTTTCATGTTTGTATATATATTTGAGTATAGAAATAAGTAAGTTTCCTTTTCAGATGTGTGTGTGTAGTGTACGATATCTACGTGGAGGCCTCGGCAGTTAGGCCACCACGGCGTATTTTATGGGTTGCGATCGAGTTTGACTTATGTCTTTCTCTCTCTCTCTCTCTCTCTCTCTCTCTCTCGAGGTCGTTCACCCTTTTACTATGTGTTGCTACGCCCTTGTAGCCTAGCTTCCTTTCCGTGTGGGGGGTTGCTACGCCGTACGTTTGTATCAATTAGTTATGAATCTAATTGTAGTTGTTTTTTGTTTTTCAGCTTGTAGAACGATTCCTTTCGGGGTTTTCGTTCTTTCTTTAGTGTTCATTCATTTTTAAATTATATAATTACAAAGTTACATAATTATAATTGTTATAATTCTGTTTTGGTTACAGCTCTCCTTCCGCGAGTGTAAGTGGTTGTGAGGGCACGTTCCTGTTGTGTAATTCTTGTTCCTTTCCCTCGGGATTCCTCTTCGGAGCCTTCCCGGGGGAATGAATGTGTACTAATATTATTTGTTTTATTTTTTTACAGTTACCGATCTAGTTCGTTTCTGTAATATAGCAACGGTGTGATCTGTCTGGTTGAGTCCTGGGGATCCGGCTGTTGCTGCCTCCCCCCTTGTATTTTCGTCAGGGGCGTGTCTCCTTCTACTGGTAGTACTCCCGTGTCGACGGACAGCTCTCCAGTTCATTTTAGAACAGTCAGGAGGCTTGCCTCCTTTGGCGGATAACTTTCCTTCCGAGGGAAGTTTTTCCTGTCCAGGCTTGAGTTTTTCCTCTTTTGGGGGGTTCTTCTCTTGCCTTTTTTTCGTGCGACTATGCTCTTGGTGCTGAGCGGTCGCACCTGCAGTTTCGCTCAAGGGGCTGGGCAACTGCAGGAGCTCCTCTTCAGAGGATTGCTCCTTTTAGGTCACTGGCTGACCAGTCTCTTCCACGAAGTGTTTCTCTTTCGTTCGCGAGAGAGTACACTCATAGAGACTCCTCTTCGGAGGTTTCTTCTGTTGCTGTTGCTGTTGCTGTTGCTGTTGGCCTCCCTCGCCGTAAGGCCCACCGTCCGCCTCGTCGTAATGGTCTCTCATCTCCCTATAAGGGTGCTTGAGGCGCCTTTTTGGATCTCCGTTTGAAGCCTACAACTCCTTTTTCTCGATCTTCTGCCTTGGTGCAGATGGACAGCAGTCTGATCTCGTCTTCCGACGGGCAACGGTCTTCCCGACGGACAACGGTCTGCCCGACGGACAGCGGTCTTCTGACGGACATCAGTCTCCCGGCGGACAATGATCCCTTCGGGGCAAAGGGTTGCCCCCACGGGGGTTCTTCCCTTGCGTGTCAGGGTTTCCCTGCGCGCCCTTCTGCTCATCAGCGCTCTCCTGTTCGTCAGCGCTTTCAAGATGATCTTCCCTGCGGTTCCTGTTACGCGCCCACGTTCGCCCTCGCGATCTAGAACTTCGGTTCAGGTCAGAGTCAAGGACTCTTCTTCTTTGCGCAGGCTTCCACGCGTAGCCTTCTGCTCGTCAGCGATCATCAGTTCGTCAGCGATCATCAGCTCGTCAGCGATCATCAGCTCGCCAGCGATCATCAGCTCGCCAGCAATCTCCGGATCGCCCACGTGTGTTACAGCCGGCACGCCAACGTTCTCCAACACTTCCGAAGGAACATGGTTCGCCAGCTACTAGCTCACCTGCGCATGCTGATCGCCATCGCGCGACCCTCAACTGCGCATGCTGATCGCCATCGCGCGACCCTCAACTGCGGATGCTGATCGCCATCGCGCGAACCTCGGCGGCGGATGCTGATCGCCATCGCGCGAACCTCGGCGGCGGATGCTGATCGCCATCGCGCGACCCTCGGCGGCGGATGCTGATCGCCATCGCGCGACCCTCGGCGGCGGATGCTGATCGCCATCGCGCGACCCTCGGCGGCGGATGCTGATCGCCATCGCGCGACCCTCGGCGGCGGATGCTGATCGCCATCGCGCGACCCTGGGCGGCGGATGCTGATCGCCATCGCGCGACCCTCGGCGGCGGATGCTGATCGCCATCGCGCGACCCTGGGCGGCGGATGCTGATCGCCATCGCGCGACCCTCGGCGGCGGATGCTGATCGCCATCGCGCGACCCTCGGCGGCGGATGCTGATCGCCATCGCGCGACCCTGGGCGGCGGATGCTGATCGCCATCGCGCGACCCTCGGCGGCGGATGCTGATCGCCATCGCGCGACCCTGGGCGGCGGATGCTGATCGCCATCGCGCGACCCTGGGCGGCGGATGCTGATCGCCATCGCGCGACCCTGGGCGGCGGATGCTGATCGCCATCGCGCGACCCTGGGCGGCGGATGCTGATCGCCATCGCGCGACCCTGGGCGGCGGATGCTGATCGCCATCGCGCGACCCTGGGCGGCGGATGCTGATCGCCATCGCGCGACCCTGGGCGGCGGATGCTGATCGCCATCGCGCGACCCTGGGCGGCGGATGCTGATCGCCATCGCGCGACCCTGGGCGGCGGATGCTGATCGCCATCGCGCGACCCTGGGCGGCGGATGCTGATCGCCATCGCGCGACCCTGGGCGGCGGATGCTGATCGCCATCGCGCGACCCTGGGCGGCGGATGCTGATCGCCATCGCGCGACCCTGGGCGCGGATGCTGATCGCCATCGCGCGACCCTCGGCGCGGATGCTGATCGCCATCGCGCGACCCTGGGCGGCGGATGCTGATCGCCATCGCGCGACCCTGGGCGGCGGATGCTGATCGCCATCGCGCGACCCTGGGCGGCGGATGCTGATCGCCATCGCGCGACCCTGGGCGGCGGATGCTGATCGCCATCGCGCGACCCTGGGCGGCGGATGCTGATCGCCATCGCGCGACCCTGGGCGGCGGATGCTGATCGCCATCGCGCGACCCTGGGCGGCGGATGCTGATCGCCATCGCGCGACCCTGGGCGGCGGATGCTGATCGCCATCGCGCGACCCTGGGCGGCGGATGCTGATCGCCATCGCGCGACCCTGGGCGGCGGATGCTGATCGCCATCGCGCGACCCTGGGCGGCGGATGCTGATCGCCATCGCGCGACCCTGGGCGGCGGATGCTGATCGCCATCGCGCGACCCTGGGCGGCGGATGCTGATCGCCATCGCGCGACCCTCGGCGGCGGATGCTGATCGCCATCGCGCGACCCTCGGCGGCGGATGCTGATCGCCATCGCGCGACCCTCGGCGGCGGATGCTGATCGCCATCGCGCGACCCTCGGCGGCGGATGCTGATCGCCATCGCGCGACCCCCGGCGGCGGATGCTGATCGCCATCGCGCGACCCCCGGCGGCGGATGCTGATCGCCATCGCGCGACCCCCGGCGGCGGATGCTGATCGCCATCGCGCGACCCCCGGCGGCGGATGCTGATCGCCATCGCGCGACCCTGGGCGGCGGATGCTGATCGCCATCGCGCGACCCTGGGCGGCGGATGCTGATCGCCATCGCGCGACCCTGGGCGGCGGATGCTGATCGCCATCGCGCGACCCTGGGCGGCGGATGCTGATCGCCATCGCGCGACCCTGGGCGGCGGATGCTGATCGCCATCGCGCGACCCTCGGCGCGGATGCTGATCGCCATCGCGCGACCCTGGGCGGCGGATGCTGATCGCCATCGCGCGACCCTGGGCGGCGGATGCTGATCGCCATCGCGCGACCCTGGGCGGCGGATGCTGATCGCCATCGCGCGACCCTGGGCGGCGGATGCTGATCGCCATCGCGCGACCCTGGGCGGCGGATGCTGATCGCCATCGCGCGACCCTGGGCGGCGGATGCTGATCGCCATCGCGCGACCCTGGGCGGCGGATGCTGATCGCCATCGCGCTACCCTGGGCGGCGGATGCTGATCGCCATCGCGCGACCCTGGGCGGCGGATGCTGATCGCCATCGCGCGACCCTGGGCGGCGGATGCTGATCGCCATCGCGCGACCCTGGGCGGCGGATGCTGATCGCCATCGCGCGACCCTGGGCGGCGGATGCTGATCGCCATCGCGCGACCCTCGGCGGCGGATGCTGATCGCCATCGCGCGACCCTCGGCGGCGGATGCTGATCGCCATCGCGCGACCCTCGGCGGCGGATGCTGATCGCCATCGCGCGACCCTCGGCGGCGGATGCTGATCGCCATCGCGCGACCCCCGGCGGCGGATGCTGATCGCCATCGCGCGACCCTCGGCGGCGGATGCTGATCGCCATCGCGCGACCCCCGGCGGCGGATGCTGATCGCCATCGCGCGACCCCCGGCGGCGGATGCTGATCGCCATCGCGCGACCCCCGGCGGCGGATGCTGATCGCCATCGCGCGACCCCCGGCGGCGGATGCTGATCGCCATCGCGCGACCCCCGGCGGCGGATGCTGATCGCCATCGCGCGACCCCCGGCGGCGGATGCTGATCGCCATCGCGCGACCCCCGGCGGCGGATGCTGATCGCCATCGCGCGACCCCCGGCGGCGGATGCTGATCGCCATCGCGCGACCCCCGGCGGCGGATGCTGATCGCCATCGCGCGACCCCCGGCGGCGGATGCTGATCGCCATCGCGCGACCCTGGGCGGCGGATGCTGATCGCCATCGCGCGACCCTGGGCGGCGGATGCTGATCGCCATCGCGCGACCCTGGGCGGCGGATGCTGATCGCCATCGCGCGACCCTGGGCGGCGGATGCTGATCGCCATCGCGCGACCCTGGGCGGCGGATGCTGATCGCCATCGCGCGACCCTGGGCGGCGGATGCTGATCGCCATCGCGCGACCCTGGGCGGCGGATGCTGATCGCCATCGCGCGACCCTGGGCGGCGGATGCTGATCGCCATCGCGCGACCCTGGGCGGCGGATGCTGATCGCCATCGCGCGACCCTCGGCGGCGGATGCTGATCGCCATCGCGCGACCCTGCGCACGCTGATCTGATCGCCATCGCGCGACCCTGCGCACGGTGATCTGATCGCCATCGCGCGACCCTGCGCACGCTGATCTGATCGCCATCGCGCGACCCTGCGCACGCTGATCGCCATCGCGCGACCCTGCGCACGCTGATCGCCATCGCGCGACCCTGCGCACGCTGATCGCCATCGCGCGACCCTGCGCACGCTGATCGCCATCGCGCGACCCTGCGCACGCTGATCGCCATCGCGCGACCCTGCGCACGCTGATCGCCATCGCGCGACCCTGCGCACGCTGATCGCCATCGCGCGACCCTGCGCACGCTGATCGCCATCGCGCGACCCTGCGCACGCTGATCGCCATCGCGCGACCCTGCGCACGCTGATCGCCATCGCGCGACCCTGCGCACGCTGATCGCCATCGCGCGACCCTGCGCACGCTGATCGCCATCGCGCGACCCTGCGCACGCTGATCTGATCGCCATCGCGCGACCCTGCGCACGCTGATCTGATCGCCATCGCGCGACCCTGCGCACGCTGATCACTGCTTGCGATCGCTCACCTTCGCATACTGCTCGCCAGCGCACGATCGCTCACCAGCGCATACTGCTCGACCAACGCGTCATCGCTCACCGGCTCACCACCGATCGCTTGTTGATCCATTTCGCCAGCGGTCCTCCTCGCCCATGCGGCAGCGCGTTTCCTCGCCATCGCGCGACCGCTCGCCCGTGCAACCGCGCGACCACTTGCCTGCGCGGCCACACGCCCACGTGCCTGCACGTCTACGCTCATGCTCTCCAATGTTCGCCCACGCGCGAACCAACGGTTTTTTCCATCGCGCAGACGGATGGTGTTCCGTCGCGCGAACCTACAGTGTTTCTTCGCACAAATGTCGGCTTATTTCTTGCAGTATCCATTGCTCGTCTATGGGTTATCGCTCGCCGACCACCAGGAATTCCCGTCGCGCGAGCTCCAGGGCAATTGCGACCACGATTCCCAATGGGGTTTTCGCAGCATGACCAGCCTGGCGAGTTCTTCTGGAGCGTATTTCCAGAACACTGTCTCACCCCGTAAACACAGAGCATGGCACTTGCAAGAATAGGAGAAACGAGAAACTTAAGGGAGATCTGAGCAACACTCATCAATTCCTGAACCTGGGTTAGCCCTTCCCCGTCATTCCCTGGAAGGATTTTTGGCGGGGGGGATTTCCGTTCGAGATTTCTCCATCGGACAAGGGGTGACTGCTTACCTCTTCCTCTGGGAGCTTACCAGGTTCTTTCCCTCCTCGGTTACGGCCCGAGGTTTGGTTTAAGGAAGCTACAGGAAGATCAAGGGTACTTTCCTCCTCTCGAGCTCAGGCACCTTGGCCTTTCGTCGTTAAGTATCTAATTTGCGGACAAGCTCGATGTTGTACCATCTGGACGCGCTGACTGAGGGCTTCCTTCGGGTGTCTCATCTGTGGAGGTCGACGACCTCAGACACCCTTCCATCCTTGAGAAGAGTTTGTTTGTGCCCAAGGACAGAGACTTAGACAGCTGCTGTGCGGAGTAAATCGACTTCCGGTTTCACTCCTCCAAGGCGCTTTCTTCCAGACTCTGCAGGGCTCCAGCGCCCTTTTCTTTCAACCACGTCGGCCTAAGTTATCGGCTACGACAACTGGGACAAGGTGTCCAATTGCAGTTTCCTCCTGTCAGGAACAGATGGCTCGGGAGACTCCCCCGGGGGGGCATAGTCCTAAACGGAGTTCACGAACTCTAGGATTGCAGGTTTTTCGCTGGGAGGATGCTTAAGGTTACTCATCCGAATGACAGCTTCCCGATGCCCATTCCCGCACAATCTCTGTGAGTAGCCAAGGATATCGCGCCTGCCGTCTCTGTCAGCGAATTCAGTGTCTCTGAACCTCTATGCCATAGCGTCAGCAGAGTTGCCCGGTTGGGCAGAATGATCCATACCTTAGGCGAAGGTCTTCCTTAGGATCATCGACGGCTTCACCCCCGGCCCCCTCAGTCGATCCTTAAACCCTGGATCGGAAGGACGGGTACTTTCAGTTTCCATTCCATCCATCTTCCAGGGTGCTCGTCAAATTCAGCCTAGACTGCAAGTATTCCTGCTTATGATGCAGTGTGGCTATCCCGCCGTGGCATAGCAGGTTTGTTTCCCCAGAGAACTCTCCCTGCCTTCCTCTTGGCCGCTCAGGTGCAGGCTTCCGCCTCCTCTGCTGTTTGGAGGGCTGGTCAACTCCGGTAGGCTCGGGTTTCGACCTTCTTCAGCTCCGGGACAAGCTTCCGGATGCTTACCATGAGTGTGGGCTCATGGTATTTTGCTTGGAGCCTTCTCTTCCTCTGCCTCAACATCTGGAGTATCTGGCCATGATATTGAGTCAACCGCCTTACCACATTGGAAACCCCGCTTCTCGTCCGTCCAGCGAGGTTAAGCAACGTCGGTACTTGGATGGGTGACCACCTGGGGACGCCAGATTCTGTTACCACATCCTCCGAGCCTTCCTTTCGGTTGACTGTGGCAAGACTGAGGAGAGTCGCAGTACCTGTTCTCAGTCAAGCAGAGCTTTCAGCCCTACCTTGGAACGTTTCCTAGTTCTTATTTCCTCATTGACCCGTCTATAGTCCGAACGGTCGCCTCAGGATAAGTTCCATGTGGGGCGATCCAAGTTCCGGTGGCTTCAGGCAATGTTTAACCGGACTCCCTGGCCCTATGGGACCGGCGGAACTATTAGACCTGCAATGGGTGTTGACCTATGGAGCCTCTTGATGGTAGTGGATATTCTCGTCCTTTCCCCACATTCTTGATGCGGTTCTCGGACTCGTCCAAGGAAAAGGGGGGGGGGGTGGGGGCATGTTCCGGTCCAGGCTTAGGGGCCTTAGTCTGGCCCCTGTTCAGATCCTACAGCTCCTGCCGAGTCGCCCCGTTGCGCGTCGACTTCATTCTAACCAGCAGGGACGCATTTTCACACCTTCACATCTTGCAGTAGAGATACCGGGAGATACCACCATCGGCTCTCTCATTCCAGGCAGGGGAATGTTTCTCTCAGACTATCCGAGCAGAGCCTCATAGAGATAGTGTACCTAGGGGTCTTTGACCTTGGGTTACCAGCAAGTGCTGGTCTGGGGGACCTGATCGCGACAGCTTGGAACCTCAAGCTTCCGCTAGTCTTCCCCCCAGTCTCAGACCCCGAGACTCTGGCAAGATGCATTCTGGTGATGGTGGGACAACTTCGACGCCTGCGTCTTCCCTCTTTTTTGTCTGCGGACAATGGGCCTCAACAAGACCAGGTTGTCTGTCAACCTTTCAATGGGAGAGCTCCACTGGGACTATGCGCAGAACGGTTTCTGGACCCTCTGCTTCCCCTGACGGAACTCCCGGGAGAGCTTCTCCCACGGCGCAGACTACTCAAGCAACCACACTGCGACATCTCTCCCAAACCAGGGCGTCGCTTCGGCTTCATGCCTGGAGACACTACGCTTCCTCCTCTAGAAGAGACAACCCGCTACCGTCGCGGTACGGAGGTCGCGTCATCTGCGATAGTCATCCACAGGGGTCTCCCAGGCAAAGTGAAGAGTCTAAGGTGGTTGGTGCCGTGGGAGATATACCTCTTCCCTTGAGGCCTCTTCTCCAGCAATAACGGTCTTATTGCCTTTCGGCGGGAGGAAACTCCTTTCCGCTCTCGGCAATGAAGCCTGTCGCTCAGCCTTTCCCTTACCTTCAGGCTTAAAGGAATAACTTTTTCCTGCCCGCTGGATCTATCCTCGCTCATGCATATCTACGATCGTCCCTGCCCTAGTCGGAGGAAGACCTCCAACTTGGAGCATGGCTCGGACTTTTAGTCCTTTAAGAGATCTTCTCAAGACCCTTTTACGACAGGCCTCGGATTGTATTCCGTCTTGGGTCTTCTGCTCACTCTGGCCACGGCCAGTGTGTAAGCAATCTTCTTGGTCTCTTACTACTCCCCCCTTTCTAAGGAAGAGGGGAAGGCAACATTCAGGCTCGCTCCTGAGTTGTTGGCTAGACTCAGAATCTGAGGGTCCCGGCCCTTCGGTCCGATTCATTCAAGATTTCGAGTCTCCATTCTGTGTCTGATGTCCCAAGACCTTCTCTTTCTTGCCAGTAAGGAATCGAGAGGTTAGCGCTGGGAACAGCTGCAGTTTGTCCTCAGTTGCAGCCGATTTGGGAACACAAGGAGGACATGGGGGAGAGTCACCAGTATACCTCATCAGCCCGGACTCAAGGACATTCATCTCGACCTGTCTTCAGACTCTCCCCCGTCACGTCGCCCTACAGCACGATGTTGGATACATCACAACGTCCCTCGCCTTCGAGTAATACTACTCTGTGACGCAGGTGCTACAAGCTGGAGTCTGGAAGCGTCTGATGACCTTCGCAGCCCGCTTCCTGCAGGGCGTGGCCCACAGGAGTCTCGATACGTTTTCTATCGCTCTGTGGTGGCTACACAACAGCTGGTCTAACCTCAGGCTCCTTTTTGGACAGGTAGCAGAAGGTCGAGGGCATTGTTATCAGGTTTTAGTCTGCATGAACGAAAGAAGTATGTCTGGCCCTTACTACTTTCTTCATCATCCCCTCTACGGGGAAGCAGCATCCTGGTCTCTGCATAGCTGACCTCGAACCTCTGCAGGTAAACCATGCTTCCTTGTGTTCCGAGTATTGAGTCAATACTGTCGCGTCCCCCATACCCTGACGAGGTGGTATTGGGAACGTCCTAACCCAGAGTTCCTTCGGGAACTCCAGGTCAACTGCCTAGGACGAGTCACACTTCTTCCTTCACACACAAGCTTACGTAGGCCACATGGTTCCTTGCGGAGCAAGGAACTTGTGAGGTGCAGGGACTCCTTTTCTCGAGTGCGACTCACTCGGATTCTGAGTCCCCGGGTAAAGCCAAAGCCAGTATGGCTGGGGACTTTCCACTCTTCCTAAGGGATAAGTTACCCTCTGTAAATAGCGTGGTTTGTATTTCGGTTACGGAACAAATGACAAATTCGAAGATAATTTGTATTTTTCCTAACCATACAAACCTTAGCTATTTACACATATTTGCCCGCCAACCCTGTCCCCCAAGACAAGTCCTACCTCTAAGTGAAAGTGAGTATTCACCTGTGTGTGAGGGGGAGGAGGGGTAGCTAGCTACCACTCCCCCCCCCCGCTAACTAGCGCGTGGGTAATACACCCTCGTTAAATTCTAATGGCTCGCCATTTCAGCTACGCTAAAAGTAATACCCTTTGTAAATAGCTAAGGTTTGTATGGTTAGGAAAAATACAAATTATCTTCAAATTTGTCATTTTACAAGTTATGAAAAAGTTTGCATTTGTCCCAACAAACTACATTCACTCTGGCGCCAGTACTCAAAGTCTGGGTGGTATTTTCTTTCCAAGGGAGAACTTCTTTGTTTGATAATTTTCTATCATATATTAATACTTTGAACAATCACTGGAATAACTTAGTTCTCCTTACCCAAGTGTTCCATTTTATACAAATAACTTGTAAATTCAGTACAATCCTCACTATATTTGGATTAATAGAGTTTTAAAATAATTCCCAAGTATCTTCGCACGATTATGTTACCACCTTTTCACCTTGTGGTTGAAGAATTAACATCAACGTACACTTGATGCTCCCATTACCCTGTTTGAAGTATGGAAATATGGGATTCTGATTGGATAAAAAAAATTCCTTTGGTAATTTCCTATGTCAAGCAGGGTCCGATTGAGTTGTTTTTAATTCCCGCGACTGCTGAAGAGGTCGGTATTCCCCTGCTAAAGAGCTATTTAATTGATCAAAATGCCATCTACAGTGAATTACAAGAACTATGGGTAAGAGAATGTGTGTTGGGTACAGAGCTTATTCAACTTAAGATTTCACAGCAATTTTGATAGTTTTCAAAATAATTCTATATGCATCTGATAAGTTCTTATCTCTGGGTATTTATAACATTCTGAACAGTTTTTTATACAAGTTTCCAATAATTTAAAATAATGGAGTTATGGAGCATGGTCACTATTATATGTACATCCCAACCTCTATTAACGAAGTTACAGGTTTTAATTAAAAAATATACCCGTTTTACTCCTTTTATCGTCATAGCACATACCACTGGAGCCGCTTCCTACCTGGTGGTTTAGAAAAACGCTGATAGTTGGTGCTTCTGTCGTAAGTTACTTGTTCGGACAGAATAAAGGACTTAACGTTTTATGTTCAAAACCTCATTGATATTTATTTTTAAACATAAGACTTACCCGGTAGTTATATATATAGCTTACGTCCCTGACGTTACGGCAGAAAATTTGAATTTCGCGCCAATCGCCGATTGGATAGCCAGGTGTACCACCTCTGCGGCCTAGCGAGGTACCTAGGAACCATTCCAGGAACCCTTATATATTCCCTGCCGCGCTAGCGGCAAGATGTTGGATTTTTCACTCGCTATAACCTGTATTTTTCAATATTAAACTTACCCGATAATCATGTAGCTGTCAACTCCGTTGCCCGACAGAATTCTATGGAAGGGATACGCCAGCGATCGCTATACAAGAGGGGGGTGTACTCACAAGCGCCACCTGTGGCCAGGTACTGCAGTACTTCTTGTTGACACCACCTCAATTTTTCCTCTGTCGTGCTTCCGGCAAGACGTTCATGGATACGCTTATAATTTTGGAGTTTTTTGCTCACGATTTGGTGATGTATTTGCTCTAGAGTTTAGCTTTCGCTATTCAGGAAGTTTTATCATTAGCTTAGCTAGCTTTTGGAATTAATTTGATTAATTATGGTGACGAAGAGAGTATGAACTCTCTTTCACTTTTAAATGGCCGACCCTTCCCTTCGACGGAAGTGTTGGTGTCTAAGAGAGTATAGACTCTCTTTCTTAATTTTGCTTAACAAAAGTTATAGATTTATTTTATATCTCTCCGCCTTTTATAGGCCTCTTCGATTAACTTCCTATTATTATAAACTTATTAAAATTAATTTTTATATTTGTTTATATTCGACCTTTCCTAATAGTAGGCGGTCTTTTCTTGGTATCGAAGTTAATTAACATTGAGCCCGTCATTTCGGTTTTACCTGTTAACATATTATGCTATTTTAATGTTTTTGAAAGAATTTCTTTGATAGTCTCGTACTGTTTTCAAAGTTGAACTAACGTTTTGTTTTGTCTCTGCAGTTGTTGACGTTCAGAACGTTCAACTTGCGCTCTATCGTTACGATAGAAAGAGAATTTTCACGGTGTCACGTTGCAGTAAGAGTAACCGTTTCTAGCGTTTTGTTCATTCTTTCTTAGCTTAATGGTTTTAATTCTAATAAAGGAACTTTTTATTTGGGAAATATTTCAGTTTTTTTCCTTTAACAATAATATGTTTTAACGATATATATGATTGGGCTCTTCTCTCAGGTTCTAAGTCAAGAGAGAGAGAGAGAGAGAGAGAGATAGAGACGGAGGGAGAGAGAGCTGGATAAACGTTTCGTTCAAGCGAGTAACGTTGTTATCGTTTTAGCTCTTCTCCCTAGTCTCTTTAGGGGAAGAAGGTAAACGTTTCTAGAGTTTTATTCTTGTTCTCAAGCTTTATGCGGTGAGAGATTTTAAACGTTGTTTATTTGATCTAGTGTTTAGTCTCTTTCCAGCCACTGAATTATTTATCTTTCATTAGATTTTTCTGTTACTTTGTAATTCTGTTTTCGCAATTACTAACTTTTAAGGAAGGACAGAATTGCGTGTTTCAGGTACAAACCACTTAAAGTTTCGAGTTCAGTGAATTAAGTGCAAACAGAAAATCAAAAGTGATAAGTGATTAGCGCAAAGTGTGTCAGTGTTGTGCGTGAGGGTACTTCTGTGCGTGCCAGTCGTCCTCCCAGTCCGGGACCTCTTGCAAGCTCCCAAGCCCAGGGGAGAAGCAGTGTCGAAGGGCAAAAGGGTTCGGCAGGCCTTGATCGGCGCACAGAAGTATCCTCGGTGGTTGCGGGCGTGTCTTACAGAGACCGTCACTCCCACTCGCAGACGATTGAGCCCTTATTTTGCTCGTCTGCAGAAGAAATTTCGGGGAGAAAACGCTGGACTCAGGTCTCAAGACCCCTTAAAGTAAAGTCCAGACCTCTAGAGTTCAACAACCCGGATGCAGTCATTGGGTTAGCTCTGACTCTCCGCAGTCATCAGGTGACTGCACACCTCCTTAGAGAGGTAAGGCGATGCCTCAACAGACCTCATCTTCTGTTAAGGCTTTGCCTCAACAGACCTTATCGTCTGTTGATCCCAAGATGACTTTGCTGCAGTCCATGCAGTCGCAGCTTGCGGTCTTAATGCGTGAGTTTCAGGCTGAGAAGGTTACACCTTCTCCTGCGAGCGCTCCGCCTCACCGCAGTCCAGTCTGCCAGGCGTACGAAGTTGAGGTTCCTCAAGCTACCTTACCGCGTTCGGAGTTGCCAGTTACCAGCGTTGTGCAGCAACCTCAACCTTCCTTAAGGCAACCTCAACAATAGGAGCAGGAGTCTTATGCCTTGAGGCAAGATTTTCTTACAGTTAGACCATCTTCGAGGCAACAACCTCTTGAGGTACGACAACCTCTACCATCCTTGAGGCAGCCACCTCAGCTCTCGCAGCTGCTACCTCAACTTTCCTCAAGGCGAGAGCCTCAACTCTTGAGGCTAGCTCCTCAGGAACCTCAACTCGTGAGACAGGAACTGCGTTCTGCGCAGCCGCTACCTCAACTCTCGCAGCTCACACCTCAAGAACCTTAACTCGTGAGTCAAGAGCCTCTCTCTGCGCAGCCACCTCAACCCTTGAGGCAGGAACCTCATGCTATGAGTCTGCCACCTCAACGCATGCATCTGCCACTTTCTCCTTAACTTGAGCCTCTTCCCATTCAACTTTGAAATAACAAATGACAATAACACCACCTCATTACTTTCATAACTTGCATTTGTAATCATATACATGTATGCCTACACAAACATTATGATAATGGAGGTTATTCGTATTACTTAAATAAAAAAATATATATGTATTCCTTGCAATATATTTTTAACAAAATCGCTAATATGGCAAAAATATCTTCAAAACAAAATGAATCATGAGTTATGAATGTAATGTAAATATTATGTTGATATTAAAACCCCATGCAAGCATGCATGAAGTAATGCAGTGTTGCCAACAGGGCGAGTTTCCCTGTCCTGAGGTGAAGTAGAGTATAGTACGTATATTTAGTGCAGCTTAATTCTACGATTATCACGCCGGCTATCAAATTCATCAACAAAACAGTCTAAATCAATTCCTTCGGCACGTGCACTTTCAATAGACAGTAATGCGATATTACTTAATCTAGCACTGGTCATGGAATTTCTGAGAAATGTTACACGCCATGCAACATGCTCTGCTTACCTTACAGCATGCTCTACATACAGCATGCTCTGCATACAGCATGCTCTGCATACCTTACCGCATGCTTCTCAGTCACACATCTTTGGTTGTTGCGAACTCACTAGACTGTCAAGCAGTTTCATAACGTTGCCTTCTAGTCTGCTGCTTTTGCACCAGTGAAACCCTCACTGAGAGAACTTAGCTTTTCTCGGATATGGTCCCTGTAGATGAGAAAGTGCTTTTCTCCCTCCTTCTGATATTCCCTTGAGGACTCTGTCATTTGGAGAGGAGCCTTTAGCTGCGTAGCCTCCTATGGACTTTTATTTAAGCATAACATGCTTCCAGGGAAGGTAATGGTTCCACTTCAGTCGCTAACCCCGTCTGTTACCACACCTGCTCCCATAGACCTTGAGCTGTGTTGCAAGACATGCAGTCCAAGCTTAGTCCTTGTTAGAGGATTTTTTGTTTACGGAGTCAGTGTGTCACTGGGAAGACGTTCAACAACCAGCAGAAGTGACTTGTTGTGACGCAGTGCGGCAACCTCAGCAACCCGATAAGGAGTTGTCTGTACGACCCAGACAGTCTAGACAGCTTCGGGTTGTCACTGTACTTCCTCGCTTCCCCATGGTTGACAGTTCACAGACTGTGCAGCAGTACCATGATCTTGTGTCCGGCTCCGTCAGACGACTGGCTTTTAAGAGCTTCCACAAGTCGTCGCTGTCTGGAGATTCTCAGATGGACTATGGATCTGACCAAGGAACTGGGCCTCCTGGTCAATTTTGAGGAGTCTCAGCTCGTCCCATCCCAGACCATTGTCTACCTGGGTATGGATCTTCAGAGTCGAGCTTTTCGGGCTTTTCCGTCGGCCCCAAGGATCTTCCAAGCCCTAGAATGCATCCAGAGCATGCTGAGAAGGAACCGATGCTCAGTCAGGTAGTGGATGAGTCTAACAGGGACACTTTCATCGCTGGCCCTGTTCATCGTGTTAGGGAGACTCCACCTCCCCCCCTTCAGTATCATCTAGCTGCTCACTGGATAAAGGACATGACGCTAGAGACGGTCTCAGTTCCTGTTTCCGAAAAGAGGAGGTCTTCTCTCGCGTGGTGTAAGAACAGCTTTCTTCTCAAGGAAGTCTACATTTGGCTGTTCAGAAACCTGACCGCCGTCTCCTCTCGGACGCATCAGACACGGGCTGGGGTGCGACTTTGGACGGACAGGAATGCTCGGGAACATGGAATCAGGAGCAAAGGACACTTCACATCAATTGCAAGGAGTTGTTGGCGGTTCTTCTGGCCTTGATAAACTTCAAGTCCCTCCAGCTTAACAAGGTGGTGGAGGTGGACTCTGACAACACCACAGCCCTGGCTTACATCTTCAAGCAGGGAGGGACTCTTTCGTGGAAGTTGTTCTAGATCGCAAGGGACCTCCTCATCTGGTCAAAAGATCGAAAGCTCACGCTGGTAACGAGGTTCATTCAGGGCGGTATGATTGTCATGGCAGATCGCCTCAGCCGGAAGGGTCAGGTCATCCCCACAGAGTGGACCCTTCACAAGAGTGTTTGCAGCAGACTTTGGGCCCTGTGGGGTCAGCCAACCATAGATCTGTTCGCTACCTCGATAACCTAGAGACTCCTGTTGTATTGTTCTCCGATTCCAGACCCAGCAGCAGTTCACGTGGATGCTTTTCTGCTGGATTGGTCCCATCTCGACCTGTATGCATTCCCGCCGTTCAAGATTGTCAACAGGGTACTTCAGAAGTTCTCCTCTCGCAAAGGGACACGGCAGACGTGGGTTGGCTCCGCTCTGGCCCGCGAGAGAATGGTCCATAGAGGTACTGCAATGGCTGGTCGACATTCCCAGGACTCTTCCTCTAGGAGTGAACCTTCTACGTCAACCTCACGTAAAGAAGGTACACCCAAACCTCCACGCTCTTCGTCTGACTGCCTTCAGACTTTCGAAAGACTCTCAAGAGCTAGGGGCTTTTCGAAGGAGGCAGCCAGAGCGATTGCCAGAGCAAGGAGAACATCCACTCTCAGAATCTATCAGTCTCAAGGGGATGTCTTCCGTAGCTGGTACAAGACCAATGCAGTTTCCTCAACCAGTACCACTGTAACCCAGATTGCTGACTTCCTGTTACATCTAAGGAAAGTAAGATCCCTTTCAGCTCCTACGATCAAGGGTTACAGAAGTATGTTGGCAGCGGTTTTCCGCCACAGAGGCTTGGATCTTTCCACCAACAAAGATCTACAGGACCTCCCTAGGTCTTTTGAGACCTCAAAGGAACGTCGGTTGTCCACTCCAGGCTGGAATCTAGACGTGGTCCTAAGGTTCCTTATGTCATCAAGATTTGAACCTCTCCAATCAGCCTCTTTTTAGGACCTCACATTAAAAACTCTTTTCCTCGTGTGCTTGACAACAGCTAAAAGAGTAAGTGAGATCCACGCCTTCAGCAGGATCATTGTTTTCACATCTGAAACGGCTACATGTTCCTTGCAGCTCGGTTTTTGCTAAACGAGCTTCCTTCACGTCCTTGGCCTAAGTCGTTCGAGATCCCAAGCCTGTCCAACTTGGTGGGGAATGAACTGGAGAGAGTACTTTGCCCAGTTAGAGCTCTTAGGTACTATCTAAAAAGGTCTTAACCTTTACGAGGACAATCAGAAGCCTTATGGTGTGCTATCAAGAAACCTTCTTTTCCAAGTTCTAAGAACTCAGTTTCTTACTATTCAGGCTTCTGATTAGGGAAGCACATTCTCATCTGAAGGAAGAAGACCTTGCTTTGCTGAAGGTAAGGACACATGAAGTGGGAGCTGTGGCTACTTCAGTGGCCTTCAAACAGAACCATTCTCTGCAGAGTGTTATGGATGCAACCTATTGGAGAAGCAAGTCAGTGTTCGCATCATTCTATCTCAAAGATGTCCAGTCTCTTTACGAGTACTGCTACACCCTGGGACCATTCGTAGCAACGAATGCAGTAGTAGGCGAGGGCTCAGCCACTACATTCCCATAATCCCATAACCTTTTAACCTTTCTCTTGAATACTTTTTATGGGTTGTACGGTCGGCTAAGAAGCCTTCCACATCCTTGTTGATTTGGCGGGTGGTCAATTCTTTCTTGAGAAGCGCCGAGGTTAAAGGTTGTGATGAGGTCCTTTAGTATGGGTTGCAGCCCTTGATACTTCAGCACCTTAGAGTTGTTCAGCCTCCTAAGAGGAACGCTGCGCTCAGTAAGGAAGACGAGCTTATTTAAGGCAGAGTAATGGCTCAAGTCGACTTCCTTACCAGGTACTTGTAATTTCATTGTTATTTTGAATAACTGATAATATGAAATACGGGATACTTAGCTTCTTGATATACATGTACACTGGTTTTCACCCACCTCCCTGGGTGTGAATCAGCTACATGATTATCGGGTAAGTTTAATATTGAAAAATGTTATTTTCATTAGTAAAATAAATTTTTGAATATACTTACCCGATAATCATGATTTAATTGACCCACCCTTCCTCCCCATAGAACCAGTGGACCGAGGAAAAATTGAGGTGGTGTCAACAAGAAGTACTGCAGTACCTGGCCACAGGTGGCGCTTGTGAGTACACCCCCCTCTTGTATAGCGATCGCTGGCGTATCCCTTCCATAGAATTCTGTCGGGCAACGGAGTTGACAGCTACATGATTATCGGGTAAGTATATTCAAAAATTTATTTTACTAATGAAAATAACATATTACAGTTATCTTGGTGATGTACAATTTATTTTTAGCCTTTTCTGGTTGGATTTTATTTTTACTGAGTGTTAGTGCTTTAACTACGTTTGTATCTTAACAGAGGTAGGAATGGGAGTTTTTTCCCCCTACTGTAAAACTTACGAACCTACTCTTTAACATGATGGCGGAGATCGTTCCACCATCTCTATGACGTCACAATCGTGTGACGTAAGCAACATAGTACTACGTAATATGTTGCATAATTCTTTTCTTTGCTTTTTCTTGTAAAGAATGAAAAGGAAATCTAACTTACACTAAGTATTTAACTTTTAATATAAAAAGATTATATTAATTTTTAAGAAATTTTTGTGTTTTTAGTATTCGTTCTTTAAATCATCGATACTATTTTCAAAGATTAAATAGAACTACTGTAGCGTATTGTTAATTTTCGCTGCGTAGTTCTCATGAAAATATTATGCAGTCCCAACAATTCTTGATATCATTGTTTATTTTCTTTCGATGTTGGGATTCTAGTATTATTCGTATATTCACATATGTGTCCCGATTGTAAAGTGTAGCAATCCACTATTTGTTCCGTAACCGAAATACAAACCACGCTATTTACATTGGGTTTACCTCTTAGCGTAGCTGAAATGGCGAGCCATTAGAATTTAACGAGGGTGTATTACCCCCGCGCTAGTTAGCGGGGGGGTAGGGGAGTGGTAGCTAGCTACCCCTCCCCCCCCCCTCACACACCGGTGAAGCCCACTTTCACTTTTTGCTCGGTCTGGGACAGACGTCTCTGTCTTTGTCCTCGCTTGGCAGTCATTATTTGTTTTGTCTTTACTTAATCACTTACTTTTCTTTTACTCTATATATATGTAAACATTTTTTCATGTTTGTATATATATTTTAGTATAAAAATCAGTAAGTTTCCTTTTCAGAGATTTGTGCTCGTCTGTGTAGTGTACGATATCTCCGTGGAGCCCTCTGCAGTTTAGGCCACCACGGTGTAATTTTATGGGTATCGAGTTTGACTTCGGTCTTTCTCTCTCTCTCTCGAGGTCGTTCACCCTTTTACTTCGTTACTACGCCTCTTGTAGCTTCCTTCCCGTGTGGGGGGGTTGCTACGCCGTACGTTTTGTCTCAATTAGTTTATGAATCTAATTGTATTTGTTAATTTTGTCAGCTTGGTAGAACTATTCCTTTCGGGGTTTTCGTTCTTTCTTTAGTGTTCATTCATTTTTAAATTACATAATTATAATTGTTATAATTCTGTTTTGGTTACAGCTCTCCTTCCGTGAGTGTAAGTGGTTGTGAGGGCACGTGCCTTTTGTGTAATTCTTGTTTTCCTTTCCCTCAGGATTCCTCTTCGGAGCCTTCCCGGGGGAATGAATGTGTACTAATGATTTTTGTTTTATTTGTTTACAGTTACCGATCTAGTTTGTTTCTGTAATATGGCAACGGTGTGAGCTGTCTTGTTGAGGCCTGGGGATTCGGCTGTTGCTGCCTCCCCTTTGGATTTTCGTCAGGGGCGTATCTCCTACTGGAAGTACTCCCGTGACGATTGACAGCTCTCCAGTTCATTTTAGAACTCTCAAGAGGCTCGCCTTTTTGGGTGGGTAACTTTCCTTCCGAGGGAAGTTTTTCCTGTCCAGGCTTGAGTTTTCTTCCCTTTTTTGGGGGGGGGGGTTCTTCTCTTGCCTTTTTTACGTGCGACTATGCTCTTGGTGCTGAGCGGTCGCACCTGCAGTTTCGCTCAAGGGGCTGGGCAACTGCAGGAGCCCCTCTTCGGAGGATTGCTCCTTTTAGGTCACTGGCTGACCAGTCTCTTCTACGAAGTGTTTCTCTTTCGTTCGCGGGAGAGTACACTCATAGAGACTCCTCTTCGGAGGATTCTTCTGCTGTTGGCCTCCTTCGCCATAAGGCTCACCATCCGCCTCGTCGTAAGGGCCTCCCATCTCCCTATAATGGTGCTAAGAGGCGCCTTTTTGAATCTGTATGCAGCCTACAACTCCTTCTTCTTGATCTTCCGCCCCTGGTGCAGATGGTCAGCAATCTGACCTCGTCTTCCGACGGGCAAGGGTCTTCCCGACGGACAACGGTCTTCCTGACGGACAACGGTCTTCCAACGGACATCAGTCTCCCTGCAGACAGACAACGGTCTTCCGACGGACATCAATCTCCCGACGGACAACGATCTCTTCGGGGCAAAGGGTTGCCTCCCAGAGGGGTTCTTCCCTTGCGTGTCAGGGTTCCCCTGCGCGCCCTTCTGCCAGCTCTGTGTTAGCGCACAGGCGCTCTCCTGCTCATCAGCGCTTAACTGATCGCTAGCGCTCTCCTGATCGCCAGCGCTCTCCTGTTCGTCAGCGCTCTCATGATGATCATCTCTGCTGTTCCTGTTGGTTCCTGTTACGCGGCCACGTTCGCCCTCGCGATCTAAAACTTCGGTTCAGGTCTGGATCAAGGACTCTTCTTCTACGCACAGGCTTCCACACGTTGCCTTCTGCTTGCCAGCGATCACCAGCTCGCCAGCGACCTTAGATGCGTCAGCGTTCACCTGCTCGTCAGCGATCTCCTACGCGTCAACGATCGCCATCGATCTGCCACGCGTGTCAGTTCCCCTGAACACCATCAGTAGCGATCTAGCGTTCGCCTGCTGTGGTCCACGATCTCGGTAGTTGAGTCTTGCCGTAGATCTTCCTCCTGCTCGCCAGCGCTCGCCTTTACTTTTGTCCTTCTGTGCGCCAGCTTTCTTCAATCGCCAGCGCACATCGGCGCACCCTTCTTTGCCACGCTCCAATGGGCGCCAACGGTTTTCTGACCGTCTAGGATCGCCTGATTAACAGCTTGCTTCAGCGCTCACCTTCTTGATGCACCTGCGTGCCTTCTGTTAGTGCGATGCGCGCTAACCATCACTAGTCTCTCTCGCGTTGGCAATCGCCTATGCGCCCGCGCGATTCTTCACTTGCGCGCTAGCGTTTTGTTAGCGCACCACCGCTCGCCAATGTGCTGTCGCTTGCCAACGCGCCATCACTTGCCAACGCGCCTTCACTCTCCTACGGGCTATCGCTCGCCAGAACGAGCCATCGCCCGCCTACGCGTCATCGGTCTCCCGACCGCCTGCGCTCACCCGCGCGGCCACACGCCCGCTCGACCACGTGTGCACGCCTACGCTCATGCGCGACCGCGCACATGCTCTCCGATGTTTGCCCGCGCGCGGACCGACGGTGTTCCGTCGCGCGAACGTCTGCTTAATTCTTGCAGTATCCATTGCTCGCCGACCACCAGCTCTCGCCCTTCCTACCACGCTCGCCCTCCTCCTGCGCACCTTCGTTTGCGTTCCTGCGTGCCCGCGCATTTGCGCTTCACGTTCGCCCACGCGCAAATCATTGATTTACCATCGCGCGAGCGCCAGGGCGATTGAGACCGCGATTCCCATTGGGGTTTCGCAGCATGGCCAGCCTGGCGAGTCTTCTGGAGCGTATTTCCAGAACACAGCCTCACCCCGTAAACGCGGAGCATGGCACGTGCAAGAATAGGAAGAATCTTCAGGGAGGTCTGAGCAACATTATTCTTCCCAGAACCTGGGTTAGCCCTTCCCTGTCATTCCCTGGAAGGGTTTTTGGAGGGGGGCTTTCCGTTCGAGATTTCTCCATCGGCCAAGGGGTGACTGGTTTACCCCTTCATCTTCTCCATCTCGTTAGTACTACTAATTGTAGTTATTAATAATTATACGAATTCCCAATGGGAGGAGGTTTTCGACCCACCACCAATGGTGTCAATCAGCTATATATGTATATGTAACTACCAGGGAAGTTACATATTTAAAAATGGTATTTTTATAAAATAAATTTCTAAATATACTTACCTGGTAGTTACATATATAAAAAGGGCCCTCCCTCCCTCCCCTCGGAAAGCAGAGGCATGGAATTTCTGAAGAATGTTGGGGATGGTTCTGGTAACCTATGAGAGATAGCGCTCATGTATGACCACCTACGGTCATGGCAGCGATTGCCGCAAAATTTGAATTTCTGTCGTGCTGGGCGAAACGCGGGATTTAAGCTATATATATGTAACTACCGGGTAAGTATATTTGAAAATTTATTGTATGATAAAGATACCATTTTATGTGTCTCAAAGTCCTGGCAAATAAAAGCTCTCTTGTTTTGACAGTTTCATTACTGTTACTCTGTTTTGGTTACAGTAACTGTATTTTTTATTACAAAGTCTTGTTTTTTATGATGTCTTGTGGAAACAAAGTTTAAAAAAGTTAATTTAAGTATCAACGCAATTAAACAAATACTGTACACTATATTTGTTCCGACACAGATACAAACCTTCGCTATTTATTAGGGTATTACTTCCGGCAACGCTAGAAACCAGCCAAGACAACTTTAGTGAGGGATAATTACCCCCATCCGCTAGTTAGCGGGAGGGGGTTGGGGTAGACTAGCTACCCCACTCACTCACACCTGTCGGTTTAGAAACCACTTTTACTTTTGGCTCGGTAGAGTGTAGACGTGTTGTCTCTTTCTCCCGTTAACAACCTGCCTTGACTTTATTGCTTTTCCTTTTTCTTTTGTGTGTGTCGGTGTGTGTATGGTTTTTGTCCCGCTATGCGGACATGTCCTGGGATTGAGGGCCGCCGCTGCGGCACCTTCATGTCGTCCTTGGAGACTGACCCACATCCTTTATGCCGGGCTTGCTGGGGAACTCAGTGTTCGCGGGACAACACCTGTTCCGAGTGTAGGGAGTGGCCTGCCTCCCAGTGGGAGAGGTTTGCACGTAAGAAGAAGAAGAAGTCTAAATGCGAATCTTCACTTTCGGGGTCTTCCTTGAAATCGAAGAAATCGCGGTCTTCTGCTTCCTCTACACCCAAATCTCTGCCCGAAGCTAATCCTCGACCAGGCCCTTCCGGGGTACGGTCGAGCAGTGGCGCAGGGCTTGTGACTCCAGATCAACCCTGGGGGATAGACGAGGATGACGGGTCCTTCTTTTCCTCCAGGGAGCGCCTGTTCCTTGCCAGACCTTGGGTCTGGTTCCAATGCCGAGGAGTTAGCTAACCCACTAGGGGCGGTGGCAGGGCTTTCTCCAAGGCGAGCTTCCCCCTCGGGGGAACATATCTCTCGTTCGCGAGAAAAGGTTGCCTCTGTGCATCGGCAATCTCCTTACACTTTAGGTTCTCCTCCAGGGGCGGAAAGAGAACCATGTTATAAGCGTAGTTCTCCTTCGGGCGAACTTTCCTCCCCTGCAGAGGATTTATCTGTCGATCTTATTCAGTCTCCCCCTCGGGCGGAGTCTGTTGTACGTTCCTCTCCGGAGGTTCGTAGAGTGGAGGGGTGGGTAACCCCTCTCCACCCTGGGCGTTCTCCTCCTCGGGCTGTGAGGAGATGTCTTTTTGAACCTGCTGGTTCTCCTCACGTTGACCCTTCGGGGTCTCGTGACGATCACCCTTTGGGCTGGCGTGATCATGAGTCTTTGGACTCTAGTCATGTTGATTCCGCGGGTTCTCATGACAGCAGGAGTCCTTCGGGTCTCCGTCCCGCTGAAGTTTCGGGCTCTCGCGACTTGAAACCTTTGGGTTTCTGTTACGCTGAACCCTCGGGCTCTCGTAACGACGGTGACGTTGAACCTCTGGGTTCTTGTACTGTCAGTCACGCTAATCCTTCGGGATCTCGTGACAGAGGAATCTCAATTCCTCGTTACGCTGACCCTTCAGGGTCTCGTAACCTGAGTTACGCTGAACCCTTGGGCTTTCGTAACTCTAGTTGCGCTAACACTTCGCTGTTTCCTGGCAGAGAAACTCCGGTTTCTTGTTGCGTTGCTCCTTCGAGTGCGCGCAACACAGTTCACGCTGAACTTTCGGGTTCTCGTGACCAGAGTCATTCTTATTATGACAGTTTTTAAACTCTCGTTGTGCTGATCGTTCGTGCTCACACAACACAAGCTATCGTGAACCTTCGGGTGAACGTAGCAGTGAGTTCTTTCAACAACCTGAGAGCTCTCGCGCGCACGACCAAGTTGGCGCGCGCAAACAAAAGGGAGATCATGGCGCGCAGGTTCATCCTATGGCACTCCATATGCACGAACAGCCTATTGTTCGCCATGGGCGCGAACAGCCTGTTGCGCACCATTCACCCGAACATCCTGTTGCGCACCATTCACCCAAACTTCCTGTTGTGCACCATGCGCGCCAGGTGCGCGAACAAGCTCATGCGCTCCAGCAGCGCGAAAAAGGTGCGCGCAATCGGGAGAGGTGCACGCGCGAGTCCCCTTCCGCCTACCAACAGCTCGGCGCAAGAGCGCATGATCATCTTGGCGCTCACAATCAGTCTCTCGAGTCCCTTGGGCCTCAACAGAGACAACGGTCGCCTGTGCGACTGAGCCCAGATCCTATCCCTAAGGGTAGGCCTGTGCCTATCTTGCCTGTAGGGAAGCCTCCATCGGACAAGAGGGTTAGGGAACCTGCCCAGGTTCCTAAACCCAGGGAGCAGTCCTTTCCTAAGGATCTTCCCCCAAGTTCCACAGGAGCCCGTGACCCCCCCGTGGCTTAGCAACTTATTTAATGTAATGTGCCAAGCCATGAAGGGAGTCGTTCCCCGCTCCCAGTCCTTAGGTGATATACCTAGGATTCCCTTGTCGCCTCCTCTCTTCCCGGGGTCCTCTCCTCCCTCCAATCCTAGGAGGAGGTCGAAAGTTCTTGCACAGGCGGGCCCCTCAGACAAAGGGAGACGATCATCCCCTCATAAAAGACCTCTGGAGGTGATTAGGCATGAACCTCAGGGTAGCCCCCTGCAGTTCAAGACACCACAGGCCAGGCCAAAGGGGGAAATGACAAGGATTTGTCCTTCAGCCCCCAAGGAGGATAGGGTTACTTACTATGGAGACTCCCTCCCCTCTTTACCGATCGAGATAGTGTTTAATGAGGCACGACATGCGACCAGACGGGATTCATCCCGTACGGCAGTGGACTTACCTTCCACCCGTAAGCCGACAGAGTCATCTAAGCCCTTGGGGACAGAGGATCTCCAGCCTCGTAGGAGGGAACCGAAGGATTTGTTCACCATCCTCAAATCCTGGGCTAGGCTTTCTTCCTCACTGCCTCCCAGGCAGCCGGAAGTGAGCACCTCCCCGGTAGTCTCCCTATCCCCAGTCGATACAGTTGACGACTTCGACCCATGCCGGGCTCCTATGGATGAGAGCTTGGACGTGGAAGGGCAGAGCGATCTCGAGGATGACGCTCTGCCAGCAGTCGCTAGCCCTAAGCTTACAGAGGATGAGAGGAAAGAGTCAGAACATGCCTTCTGGGAGGTTCTAGCCTGCATCCTTTCCATCAATGGACTTCCAGATCCATTGGCAGCCCCTCTAGATGGAAAAGTATCGGTCCTTGACCAGTTCTATGGCACTCAGAAACCTCATAGGACCAATGCAGCTTTTCCCTGGTCAAAGGGGTTGAAGAGTGCCAAACAGAAGGCTGTCTCTCAGGCAACTGGTTCCACCTCCTCTCTCCGCTCCAACTCGTCCTCCAAGCTCTTACCTCCTCCGTATGTGTTTCAGAGGAGGTACTACGAGATCCTCAGTGAATCCTTTCCAACGCTGCCTCTCGACCACTCTATAGAGGCACTCTCGAAGGCCACCCCCTTTGAGAAACTCTTGGGACTTCCTGTCTCCTTTTCGGCCTCTGAAATCCTAAACCAGGAAAAGGTGGCGAAGTATGCCATGCAAGCTACTTCGTGGCTGGATTTCTGGTTAGGATCCTTAGGAGAACTGATGCGGTCTAAAGACCTGTCTCGGGAGCCCTCCAGGAAGTCTTTGGAGACTTTCCTTTTGTTGGGCACTCGGGCCATCGAATTCCTCTCATCAGGTAGTGAACCTTTGGGCCAACACTATCCTGAAGAGGAGGGATGCCGTCATAGGAAAGCTCTATAGACATCTCCCTGATGCCATAGTAGCGAGTCTGAGAAATGCTCCTTTCGAGGGAAATTCCTTGTTCCATCCCGAGGATGTCGAGCGGATGGCAGAGAGGTGGAGGAAGTCCAGTCAGGACTCCCTCATCCAAAAGGCCTTAACAGCTAGACCTTACCCCTCTCAGCCACAGCGGAAAGCACAGCAGAACCCGCAGCCGAAAAGGGCTAGAGACCCAAAACAGCAGGGTAAAAAGGGTGCAGGCCTTTCACAGCAAAAAGTCCTTCCGTGGGGGAAAGGGTAAGAAGGGATCTGGCCGAGGCTGGTCCCAATAAGACAGGCAATCCTCCCATTTGTCCACCTGTGGGGGGATGCCTGGAAAGCCGCTGGCAGAGGTGACTTTACCACGGGGCCGAACCCTGGACGGTCGAGGTGATTCGTTCGGGGTATCTTATCCCGTTCACGCTCTCTCTCTCCCTCCACTGACTCGAGTTTCGATTCCATTGAACTCCTGTATGAAGGGATCCGCACAGGAGTTTGCGCCAGGGCAGAAGTCCAGTCCATGCTGGAGGAGGACCAGTCATCGACCTCTCGGCCCTGAACAGGTTTGTCGAACAGACACCTTTTAGGATGGAGACGGCCGACACAGTCAGACAAGCGATAAGACCTCTGGACTTCATGTGCACTCTAGATCTGAAGGACGCATACTTCCAGATCCCAATTCATCCGTCCTCCAGGAAGTATCTGAGATTCATGTTCAATTGGAAGCATTACCAGTTCGGGGTGCTGTGTTTCGGTCTTTCCACAGCACCCCAGGTATTCACGAGAGTATTCGCCCTAGTATCATCTTGGGCTCACAGAGTCGGCATCCGTCTCCTAAGATACTTGGACGACTGGCTGATTCTGGCAGACTTGGAGGCGGCCCTTCTCCGCCACCGAGACGAGCTTTTAAGATTTTGCCAGGATCTGGGGATTGTGGTAAACCTCTAAGTCTCAACTGCTCCCCTCTTAAGTACTGGTATACCTAGGCATGCGATTAGACACCCTTAGGCACAAAGCGTTTCCATCAGACGAAAGGATCCAGAGACTGAGGGAGATAGCACAGGTCTTCTTAAGTTGGGAAGAGCTCCCGGCGCAGGATTGGCTTCGCCTTCTCGGTCACCTCTCTTCCCTGACCCGACAGTCACCTCAGGATGAGATCCTTCCAGTGGCGACTAAAATCTCATTGGAAACAGCACTCCGAATCCTGGGATCACCTAGTCTGCATAGTGCCAGAGGAACAGTCGGACCTCAGGAGGTGGCTGGCGGGGCCGAACCTCTGCAAAGGGGTCGATCTTCTCATCTCTCCCCCGGAATTGATGCTGTTTTCGGACGCATCAAAAGAAGGGTGGGGAGCTCGCGTGCTGCACCATTACATCTCCGGCCAATGGTCCGAATCAGAAAGGTACCAGCACATAAATCTCTTAGAGATGAGGGCAGCCTTTCTGGCCCTCAAAGAGTTCCACCAGGTCCTGGGGGGGCATTCCGTGGTGCTGATGAGCGACAACACCACGGTAGTAGCTTATCTAAGCAAACAGGGCGGTACCTTTTCGCAGCAGCTGTGCCATCTTGCAGTAGAGATACTCAGATGGGCAGAAGACAACTCGGTGAATTTATCAGCTCGCTTCATTCCGGGCAAGAGGAATGTGCTAGCAGACAAGCTGAGCAGAGCGACTCAGATAGTTGGCACCGAGTGGTCTTTGAATCCTCTGATAGCCAACAAAGTCCTGACTTTGTTGGGTTCCCCGACGGTGGATCTGTTCGCAACGGCCCAGAATTTCAGGCTTCCCAAGCTCTTTGGCAAGATGCTTTTTAACAACGGTGGATAAACCTGGACGCTTACGTGTTTCCCCCGTTCTGTCTGATGAGAAAAGTCCTCAACCAGGTACGTGCAAGCAACAATTTGCAAATGACCCTCATAGCTCCGCTATGGCATCACGCAGAATGGTTCCCGGACCTTCTGCATCTCCTCACGGAGATCCCGAGAGAGCTTCCTCCACAACACGACCTCCTCAAACAACCACATGCCAACATTTTTCACAGAGCAGCAGCCTCGCTTCGACTTCACGCCTGGAGACTATCCAGCGCCTCCTTACACAGTGAGGCTTTTTGCAACCGGTTGCAAAAAGAATGACTGTACACCTCAGGAGATCCAAAGAGGCAGTCTACCAGGCGAAGTGGTCAGTTTTCTGTGGTTGGTGTCGTGGAAGGGGTATCTCTCCCCTCGATGCCTCTGTTCCAATTATAGCGGAGTTTCTTGTATACCTTCGGGAAGAAAAGCTTCTCTCGGTCTCTGCAGTCTTGAGTCTCTCCTTTAGACTGAAAGGAGTCGATATTTCCTCCTTGTTGGAACTTTCTTTGCTCATACGCAGTTACGAGCTTTCTTGCCCCCAGGCAGAGCTAAGACCTCCCCCTTGGAACGTGGTCCGGGTCCTCAGGTCTCTGAAGGGCTTCCCCTATGAACCACTACGCCAAGCCTCAGATCGCCACCTCACGTGGAAGATGGTGTTCCTGCTCGCTTTGGCTTCGGCCAAGAGAGTCGGCAAACTTCAGGGTCTATCTGCTGATGTCTCCCACTCTAGGAGATGGGGGGGAAGTAATCCTCAACTTCGTCCCTGAGTTTGTAGCTAAGACTCAAAATCCGGGTGTGCTGGACTTCAGGTTCGGCCCATTTCGGATAGAGAGAGTTCATTCTGTAACCGAAGATCCAGACCAACTGTTACTATGTCCAGTGAGGAGTCTTAGGTGTTACTTGAAAAGAACAGCAAAAGCTCGCCCCCGTGTACGAACACTTTTTGTCAGCACGGGGAAGGTCAAGAGGAGGGTTACGAGGAATACTATTTCCTCCTGGATAAGGAAAGTAATCGAATACATTCTATATCCAGATCCTCCTCTGTCCAACCGACCCAGAGCTCATGACGTCAGAGGCATTGCAACGTCACTGGCGTTCAAGAAAAGTTTTTCTGCGGCACAGGTATTGCAAGCGGGCGTGTGGAAGCGTCGGACGACCTTCACAGCCCACTACCTGAAAGATGTAACCCACAGGAGCATGGAAACCTTATCCATTGGTCCTGTGGTGGCCGCACAACAAGTAATCTAATGCCTCAGGCTCCTTGATGGACAAGTAGCAGAGGGTTGAGGGCTGAGGTTACCTGGGTAGTCTAGGGTGAAGGAAAAGAAGGTGCTACAATAGTGTGAGGTCTACCGCCATATGTCGCCTACCCAGGTGGAGGGTGAGGTCTACCGCGTGACCAGCGTCCCAGAGCCCCGCATCTAAACATCGAATATGTGAACTGCCCAAATCCATCAAAAACGTGACCTGTCCACATGACCTACCCATATAAAAGGAAGCAAATGGAGCTCCTAAATACATTTTTAACAAACAATATTACTCCACCTCCTGCTGGTTGTCAATATAGAATGTAAACCAAAGCCTGTCACATATGGCATCTGCTGTTTCATACCTTTACTCCTCCATGATCACTATAAAAGCAACGTTAATAAATACTGTACTTGCATTTCAAAAAAAATAATTCATGACTGTATGCTATAGTATCGTATATTACCTACCTTCTGAAATACCACATAGTCAACAATGGGAGGGCTACTCTGAAAGTTTTATATTCACCCATTTTCAATTAGTTTTATACAGTATTTGTTAGAACAGTGATGTTAACATGTCTACTTTATAATTCTAAAATGGTAATGGTGAGGAAACATACCTTCAAATACATTTCTAGTATCAAATGCATTAAAATAGAATTAAATTAATAAACTGTTCCTTTCAATGACAGTTCAGAAATGCTGAATATCACAACAGTCAACCAATTCTTCAATACTTCTATTTCATTAAGAAGCTAAAACATTCGGTCACAACCTTATAATTATACTACCATTGAATATTCTCATAACCTTTAGATAAAGAAAAATTAAGAGCATGAATGTAAGTTATTCTCACACTATTTAATAAGAAAAATTAAGAGCATGAATTTTAGAGAAAATAACATTTAAATAAACCTGAAGAGATCTATGCCTCATATGGAGAATTGCAGTACAAAGAAAATGTGAGCACTAAGGGTTCTCTGGCAACCCTATCATAATATCAGTATATTTAATAAATAAACTTGAAAGTTAATAATAAATATCTATCGGACTTTGAGACTGTAGCTATATTATTTGATTTTTCACATATCTGACTAATTCGTATTTCATATCTTTCAGAAAAAGAAAAAAAAAATATCTGATCTCTGGAAGTACACAATTATTCTCCACTCCCTATTGCCCTAATACTTAAATTAAGTTTGTTCCAACACGAAGTACTTACCTCGAACTACTTTCTTAGGAGTATCTAGGATCTCCTCCCATCCGACCAGAATTTTGTGTAGTTTACCCTACTCCTGTTTTCTTGTGGGGCATCTCTGGCGGAGTGATACGCGCCCAGAGACAACTCGGGGTCAGAGAGCATGCTTGATCAGGTCTCGCTCTCCAGTAAGTTTCTGGTCGCGTCGGCGTTAACACCCTGTCACTCTCTCTTAACCCAGTGCGATCCTTTGTGTCTCACGCGGTCTCCACCTGGTCCCTTTGTGTGTGTTTCCCTATCCTTTCCCTCTGTGTTCCTGTGTCTCGTGGTGTATTACTAGTACATTATGGAGCATCCCCGTCATTGCCCTGGGCCTGTGGCCGGAAAGTCGTGTGGCGCTTTCCTCTCTAAGCCCAAAGTGGACCCGCACTCCTTGTATTCTTCGTGTTGGGGCAGTGTGTGTTCCCCTACAGCCACGTGTCCGGAGTGCGAGTCCTGGAATGAGGTGCAGCACTAAAAAGAAGAAGGCCTCTCGACGGTCCCCTAGGAAGTCCAGCGTCTCTTCGCCCCTCGCTTCGCCCGGCGTCCTGTCGGACAGTCTCTCTGCCATCTTCCCCTACCCAGAGTAGGGGTCGAGGTAAGTCTGTTGCGGGGAGGCGGCCTGTGGCCCTTTCCCAGGTGTCTGATTTACCTGAGAGTGGGATTATGTCTTCGGTCCAGGCAAGTGTGTATCCGGGGGGGGACGGAGCCCTGGTGAAAGCAGGTCCCGTCTCTTTGGACGATCCGATGTGGGGTAAAACGGCAACAGTCTCTTCTCCCGCCTCTTAGGCAGGTTTTTCAGGTGCGTCAGCAGCCGAGGGTGCCGCCGAGAAGGACGACTCGCTGCCATCAGACACCCTCGGGTGGGTGCCTCCGAAGACGCCCTTCAGGTCGCCCCTTAGGACAGAAGAGGAGTTTGAAACCTGATTCCCCAGCGAGGAGCTCCCCCCCCTCCCCTCCAACGCCTTCAGCTACGTTCCCGGCGGACTTCATGGAGCCTTCGTCGCCGGCCGAACCCCATACAGAACCACCAGCAATGCGGCAAGATTCAGGCCCTCCAACGAGGTCCTACAAGTCTTTGGGCTCCTCGGTCGAGGCCTACTCCTACTCGTCGGAAGACAGAGCCCCGAGAGACCATAGGAGACGACGAGATAGGTCCCGTAGGAGAAGATCTCGATTGCGCTCCCATTCACACTCTCGCCACGGGAGGAGACGTTCCAGATCCCCCAGGAGGAAGTTCAGGAGAAGACTTTCGCCGGAGGAGGAATGAGTGCGAGTCTCCATTCCCCGTAGCCAACTCCTGGGGGTTGCAGCAGTCACGGGCACCTCGGGATGGCGCCCCAGGCCCTGCTCACTGGTAGGCTTTATCGACGAAAGGAAGTATGACCGACTGAGGAACTCGTCTCATCAGGCACCAAGGGTCAGGCATAAGTCCGCGAAGGTTCCGACTCCACCCGCCCAGCGGGGAGAGTCGCCCCTTTGGTCTGGCAGCCGCGTCCCGGCCTCAAAATCTTTGATGAGTCGTCCAAAATGGGAGAAACACCTTTCCTCGACGGGCAAGTCCGCAGATCCATGGTCCACCGGAAGAAGAGATAGAACCAGGACGGAGGCCTCCATTCCAGCGGCAATGCCCGTCCTACTGCCTGAAGCGAGGGAACTGTACCACTCCAGGAGAATGCCTCCTCCCCGTGCGGCTCCCCCCGTCGGAGGTCCTTCATCACGAGAACTGGGGCCCCCAATGGAGAAGGTAGAAGACGGGGAAGAAGGTTCACTAGCGGAGGTTTCCGCATACAGGGGGGTGATAGGCCTCATCTGACGGCACCATAGGCTGTACAAACTGGAGCCCTCTACTGACGAGGTCTGGCTCTCGAGCCTCAACAGGTTGGTGGATGCGCCTGTACAGCAGAGGCCCTCGCTAGCCCTTCCTTTGGCAAGGGATGTGAAGCTGGGATTGGCGCATGTTAGCCAGGTCGTGGCCAACCATGCTGAAGCCCCAAGAACCAGAGCGCATCTAGGCTTCTCCAGGGCCTGAAGACGCAGTCCCGGTTCTACCTCCTGGAAGGACACCGCGCACGGGCCTGCGCAGTAGAACCAGCAGTCGCCATCTTGGGACAGGGTGCAGCAGAGGAGAGGGCTACCACGGCACCGGTTTGTTTCTTCCCCGCGGAGACTGCCATGATGGAGGAGCTGTCTGGGGACTTGATCCACGTGTCATCGTGGCTGGATTGGTGGGCCTCCACGCTGGTAGGATTCCAGTCCACGCATGACCTCGCAATTCCGGAAAATCAGGCCTTGCTGAAGGAGCTGATTAGCTCGGGAGGTAAGGCCATGAAGTTCCTTTCCCATCAGTCAATAACACAAACCGCCAACTGGATTCTGAGGAAGAGAGAGACAGTGCTCAGCAGGCTTGTAAGGAGGCTCCCCGACAGGGAAGCGAGATCCCTGAGGAGCCTTCCACTGTGGGACGAGTCGGTTTTCCCCCTCAAGGAAGTGGAAGAGACGGTGGAGAGGGTGAGGAAACTAAAGGGTGTGGCAGAACCCAGGCCCCCGCTAGCAAGAAGACCTACCCATAGAAGAGCTCCGTCTGACGTCCCTCTCCCTCCTCGCGCCTCGCCTAACCAGCCCAGGAGAGACGCCCCCTACTACATCCTGGCAGCAACCTTCGCAGCCCTCCTGTAGGGGAACGTCGGCTGCGCAGTCAGCATTCAGGCCCTCCTATTCAGCCGCCAGAAGAGGTCGTTCGGGCTGCGCCTCTCGAAGGAGATAGGGAGAGAGGCCCCCTACTCCTGCCGAAGCCTCAGGTGGGGGGATGCCTCAAACATTCTTGGCAAGCATGGCGGGACCACGGATCGGACCCGTGGACTGTGACAGTCCTGAAAGAAGGGTACAGGTTGCCCTTCCTGGTGGACCCCCACCTCTGATACCAGATCTACAGGCGGAATAGTTGGCACCATAGGACCCCTTGAAAAGGACGGCCCTGCAAGAAGAGGTCTCTGCTATGCTGGTGAAAGGGGCAATGGAACCAGTCAAGAACCCAGGTCCAGGGTTCTACAGCAGACTCTTCCTGGTGGAGAAAGCGACGGGGCTGGAGACCGGTCATAGACCTCTCAGCCCTCAACAATTTCGTGTGCAGGACCGACTTCAAGATGGACACTCCGAAGTCGGTCCTAGCGGCCTTGAGGGAAGGAGACTTCATGATGTCCATAAACCTCAAAGACGCATACTTCTAAGTCCCTGTCCACCCTTCCAGTAGGAAGTACCTAAGGGTGAAATGGGGTACCCAAACGTTACAGTTCAAGACCCGCTACTCCGGTCTGTCCACAGCACCTCAGGTCTTCACGAGGATCTTCACGACAGTCTCAGCCTGGGCGCACGAACGGGGCATCCGCCTGATTCGGTACCTGGACGACTGGTTGTTGCTTTCAGCCTCAAAGGAAGCACTGAGGGGTCAAGGCGCGAAGCTCCTACAGTTCTGCAATGTCCTGGGTATCACCATCAACCTGGAGAAGTCCCAATTTATACCCTCCACCAGGATGACCTACCTCTGGATGGTCCTGGACTCCCAGTTGGCGAGAGCATTCCCTTCTGCAGAAAGACTGGACAACATGAGTCAGATCCTACGGCCCTTCCTGTCAGGTCAGCCCAGGAGAGCCAAGGACTGGCAGAGACTGATAGGTCACCTCGTGTCATTGGAGAAGCTAGTCCCACAGGGGAGTACAGTGAATCCTGAAGGAGGCCTGGAACCAGAGAGACTCCCCGCACAAGGTGGTCCCAATGTCCCCGGAAACGAAGGAGGTCCTCGAGTGGTGGCACGACACTTCGAACACCCTCAAGGGGATGCCCTTCGCGGCCGATCCTCCGGAGATGCTCCTGTTCACGGACGTGCTCATCTCCTCGACTGCACAGCGAGAGGAAGATGGGGAACCGAGGAGAAGAACCTGAAATGATGGCAGTGCAAAGGGCATGCCTAGAGTTCGTTCAGAAGCTCCGGGGAAACACCGTGGCACTGATGTGCGACAATGCCACGGTGATGGCCTACATAAAGAAGCAAGGAGGACTAAAATCGAGGGAGTTGTGCGGCCTCACGGAGTTCCTGAAATGAGCTGAAAGGGAGCAGATCAAGATCTCGGCCAGGTTCATTCCAGGGAAAAGGAACGTCCTGGCCGACGGCCTCAGCAGAATGGGTGAAGTGGTGGGGTCCGAGTGGTCCCTTCACCCAGAAGTGGCCAAGAATCTGATTCAGAAGTGGGGCTCGCCAGTAATAGACCTCTTCGCCACCAGACTGAATGCACAGCTTCCCGTGTTTTGTTCTCCTGTGCCAGATCCAGGAGCGGCGTTCGAGGACGCCTTCCAGCATCTTTGGGACAACCTTGACGTTTACGCCTTCCCTCCCTTCGGAATGCTCAGACAAGTCCTCAACAGGGTGAGGAGAGCGGACAACCTCTGGATGACTTTGGTAGCGCCCTGGTGGCCAGAGAGAGAGTGGTTCGCGGATCTAAAGGAACTGGCGCGCCTTCCACCTTGGCCCCTTCCGGACAGGTCAGACCTTCTCCAGCAACCACACTTTCAAAGGTTCCACAAAAACCCTTGGTCCCTTTGCCTTCACGCCTGGAGGTTATCGATCGTCTCCTGAGGAAGGAAGGGTATTCGGCGAAGACCGCAACGAGGATGTCGGGTTACCTGAGACGGTCGTCAGCCGCGGTGTACCAGGCTAAATGGGCGACCTTCACGAAGTGGTGCGTCGCAAAGAACATCAAGCTGTTGAAAGCCTCCATCCCGGAGATAGCTGACTTCTTAGTCTATCTCAGGGACAAGGTAAATATGTCCATCCCAGCCATTAAAGGAGTCCGAGCCGCCCTAGGACAAGTCTTCCTCCTGAAGGTCATCGACCTAGGTTCCTCCAGACACATCTCGATGCTCATCAAGAGCTTCGAGCAATCATGCCATCCTCAAGCGGTTAGAGTGCCCCAATGGGACGTGGCTAGGGTCCTGAAGATGTTGACGGAACCTCCCTTTGAACCCCTAAAGGACATCTTAGACAAGGAGATCACCCTCAAGACAGTTTTTCTGTTAGCACTGGCATCGGCAAAACGGGTAGAAGAGTTGCATGGACTTTCATACGAGGTGTCACACTCGAAGGGCTGGCGTGAAGCTACCTTCAAGTTCGTACCGTCCTTCGTGGCCAAGACCCAAAACCCTGCAGTCTGGACCCCAAGTTCGAAGGCTTCTCGGTGCCAGCAATCCCATGTACAGACAACCCGAAGGACTTGTGGCTGTGCCCTGTCAGAGCAGTACGGAAGTACTTGGAGAGGACAGTCAGCTTTAGACCTGAAATCAAGAGTCTCTTCGTTTCTTCAGGTTAAGTGAAGAAACCAGTCTCCAAAAACACGATCTCCTTCTGGCTACGGCAAATGATCATGAGAGCCTACAGTAGTGCAGGGATGCCTATTCCGGGTAAGCCTAGATCCCACGACATCAGAGGTCTGAGTACTTTGTTGGCCTTTGAAAAGAACATGGCAGTCGGCCAAATCCTGCAGGCAGGTACTTGGGCCAATCAGTCAACCTTCACAGCTCACTACTTGAAGGAATGCTCGAGAAGGTCCTTGTACAGATTCTCTCTCGGTCCCGTCATTTCAGCGCTTCAAAAGATTTAAAGGTGTAGCCCCAGGGTAACCACGTGCAGTAAGTCCAAGAGACACAGGTTCCTTCCTTACTCCCTCTGTTCCCTTATTACCCTCCCTGAAATGACACTAAACCCTTTTAACTGCCAGGGCATACATCGTCAGTGAATGGATACGTCTCCGAAGATTTTTACAGAGGTGAGTTACTTAGACACTAAGATAGTTTTTTGGGCAGTTTTTCCCTATTTCTCGTGTTTTCTCTTGAACGGTCAGCAGAACCTAGCCTCCTATCTAGGTTCCCCCCCATTTCTCTCCTTATCACGGTCTCTGGGTCCTGTGGTACACTCCCACCTCCTAAGGTTTAAGTCTCCTAAGAAAGTAGTTCGAGGTAAATACTTCGTGTTGGAACAAATCACAAATTTTAAGTAATGTGTATTTTTCCTAACAGTACTTACCTCGAACTACTTTCGGGTTATGGCCCGCCTATCCTACCCCGAGTGCCTTACAGGACTTAATAGAAACCTATCTGACAAAACTTACTGGAGAGCGAGACCTGAGCAAGCATGCTCTCTGACCCCGGGTCGTCTCTGGGCGCGTATCACTCCGCCAGAGATGCCCCGCATAGAAAACGGGAGTAGGGTAAACTACACAAAATTCTGATCGGATGGGAGGAGATCCCAGATACTCCTAAGAAAGTAGTTTGAGGTAAGTACTGTTAGGAAAAATACAAATTATTTAAAATTTGTGATGTTTATTGCTTAAACAAATGTATGAAATATGTTTTATCTATGAGGGACGATTAATTCAGCAGTATACCTCATGCTATAGTACTAACGGGAGGTAGATCTCACACTATAGTGTGGTAGACCTCACGCTATAGTAGCACCAAAAAGAATGTCTGGCTCACTTCTTTCTTTCTCCTTCTCACCCCCTGGGGAAATAGCTCTGCAAAACCGAAGCATAGCTAACTTCACCCCTCTGCAGGTAAGAATCATTTCCCTTGTGCATCGTGGGTATGAATGGATACAGTACTTTGTTACGTCACCAATACCTCTTGAGGGAGGGTATTGGTTATATCTTAGAATCCTCGAGTTCCTACGTGAAGACAAGCCACGAGTCTCTCTCACACAAGCTTCTGCAGGCCGCTATCAGTGAGTTACTTTGTAGGCTAACAACTTTGATTTTAGCGTGGGTAGGGTTCCTTCTACTATCGATCACAGATCGAAATAGAGGACCCCGGATCATGACCAAGGCCAGTTGGTAAGGACTTCCTCCCTCCTAAGAGTAAGTCACCCTAATAAATAGCGAAGGTTTGTATCTGTGTCGGAACAAATAACAAATTTGGAAATAGTTTGTATTTTTCCTAACATACAAACCTGAAGCTATTTATAGAAATTGGCCCGCCACCCTGTCCCCCTAGAAGTCCTGCCAGAAAGCAAAAGTGGTTTCTCAACCGACAGGTGTGAGTGAGCGGGGTAGCTAGTCTACCCTAACCCCCTCCTGCTAACTAGCTGATGGGGGTTATTATCCCTCACTAAAATTGTCTTGGCTGGTTTTCAGCGTTGCCAAAAGTAATACCCAATAAATAGCTTCAGGTTTGTATGTTAGGAAAAATAAAAATTATTTCCAAATTTGTTTTTTTAAGGTCTTTCAAACATCATTGATGGTGATGCCTAGCGCAAAGTCATAGCTTTTTTTATGGTAGTCGACCCACCATGACTCAATAACTATGGATATCCCCCCAGGAAACATTATCAAAAATGTTCAAAACATCAGAAAATACATTGCACCACTATAATTTTACGTAATTCTCTACCTCCTTGATCCTTTCCCCCCTAACAGGTTCCTCTCAAGCCTTCCTCCTTCCCTCCCCATCATCCATCCACAACACGTGCCCACACCATCTCGGTCACGACACTTATTTAGTCTTTACTATGCCTGCTATTCTTATTTTATCGTTTTCCGATCTTTCAAGCCGCAGTACTCCCATAATCCACCTCAACATTCTCATCTTAACGCCCCAGTTTCCAATCCATACATTATCACTAGTCTTATTACTGTGCTATAGATCTTGGATTTTAGCTTGGTTGGCATTTTCTTATCACATACCATTCCTGCTACCTCCCTCTACTTCCCTTATTCTGTTTTCATCCTATTCTTAACTTCAGCCTCACATCCTTCCTGCTGACTTCTTACACCAGCAGATGTAGCATGCGGTAATTTCCGATGTTTATAATATAATGTTGGCTGTATGCTGTTTGATGGATATTTTATTATTTAATTGGATGGTATATCTTTACTTGTATGCCTTAAAATGAAGCTTTGATGCACTGAGTAAGAATACATTGTCCACCAAAATTGGGATATAGGCCCGCTCTTGTAAGATTATATGAAAGAACAAAAACAGTTCGGAGAAACCAAGACTGTTACGTAGTATAATTTATTTTGAAGTTAATATGTGGTACTTAATTTCTAGCCAAATACATGTACAGTACCATACATTTTTCCGAAGCCTTTGTATAACGAAGGAAAGGACCTCCCTCATGCATAGAACACCCCCCTAATCTAAAATTTCCCACCTACCCTAACCTACAAGCCATGTACTTACCTTATGAGGAAGGGCTGACGTCCCTCTGCGACACCCTCTCCCCAACTTAGACTGCCTTACAGTATTTTTAGCGATACGGTTGAAAATAATGGAATAATGAGGCATTTAACTGGATAATGTCCTCTCTAATAATAGTAGTAATGGATTAATCATTTTTGACAGGTGGAGGAACTTCGGGCATATCTGAAGGAGGTTGGGGCCGAGATTTCCATGGAAAGAAGCCCCAAAGGCCTTGAAGATGATTTACACAAAATAATTGGTGTCTGCGATACCTGCTTTTCTTCGGAAGCCACGGAACCAGAAGTGGAAGCTCTTCTGAATTCTATTGTCTCCGTTTTGATTGTTGTGAGTAATGTAGATATGACATTTTGCATTTTTTTTTTTTTTGTTAATGTATTCTATCAGTTTCATAGATATTTATTTTTAGCAACATATTTCATGAACTATTAAAAGATACATTTTTTCATATAAATTTGTCGATTTTACGGCATGTTTCCCTATTTATTTGTTGTTTACTTCTTAACCTATTAAATAATATAGTTTGGCCTTACCTATTTTTAAGTACAGTAAGGTTAATTGTGGATTACTTCTGTCTATTGGGTAATGGTAAGAAATTTAATCTTGTTTGGACTTTAGACTTGTTTGACTACACTAGTTAGTATTTTTGGGATTACTCTTGCTGTATATGAGAAAAAAATCTTATTTGTTCCGTAACTGAAATACAAACCATGCTATTTAATATGGGTAATTACTTTCAGCGTAGCTGAAATGACTAGCCATTAGAATTTTAACGAGGGTTTACTACCCCACCGCTAGTTAGCCAGGGCTACCCCACCGCTAGTTTGCGGGACCAGCCCACCGCTAGTTGGGGGGGGGGGGTAGGGAGGGTAGCTTGCTAAACACCCCCCCCCCCCCCCCCTCACACACACCTGTGCTTGAGCTCACTTTGCTCTTGGCTCGGGTGGTAGTCGAACGTGTCCGCTGTCACCCTTGCCTTCTTTGACAGCCATTGCTAATCTTTTGTTTGCTTTTCCTTTGACAGAGTGTGTGTGAAGTTGGCCTTTGCGATGCGTAAGTGTCCTGGTTTACCTGACCGCCCTTGTGGTACGTATATGTCGGCGATTGAAACGGACCCCCACACCTTGTGTCCTCACTGTAAGGGCCAACGGTGTGATAAGAATAAGGGCATATAAGGCGTAAAGCCCGCCTTCCTCTTCGCCTTAGAGGCCTTCCTTCGCCTCACAAGGGTGTTAGGAGGCGCCTCTTCGGTTCATCTTCTCCGCAGTCCGCTGCAGAGGAACCTCGCCGTCGTTTGCCGACTCTACCAGCTACATCCCTGGACCTCTCCGCAGATCGTTCGCGATCTCCTTCGGTGTAAGGTAGTCCTTGCAAAGGACACACCGACTTTCCACCCGTCAGACCTGCTGACCTGCCTTCGCTGTTCCTGGCCGCTGACGCGCTGTGGGCGCCTACTCACCCTGTTGTTAAACGGGTAACAGTCCCTTCGGGGCTCAATGGGCTTTCACACAAAATTGTGTCTGAGTCCCTTACGCGCCAGGTATCCCCTGCATGCCAACGTGCAACTGCACGCAAGCGCTCGCCTGCTGAAGATCCTGTTATAGCGCGCCAGCGCTCACCTGCACGCAATCACTCACGCGCGCGACCCTGGCCAAATCCCATCATGCGACCGCCAGCGCAACCCCCAGCGTGATCCCATGCGCGAGGCTGCAGGAGGCCGCACAGCCAGGTCATCATCATCATCATCATCATCATCATCATCATCATCATCATCATCATCCCACACGCGCACGCAAGCACAGGACAGCGCGCTCGCCGAAGGGAGGGAGGATTCCGGATAGGTCCAGGGACTTTTCAACTTCTTTTCAGGCAGACCATCCTTTGGTAACTCCTCCTAGGGATCGAACGATCCTCTTCCCTCCAGAGGGAGTGTCTGACAGCGCAGCTGTAGGTCAGCAGCCCTAGTATGGGTCCCTAGTCAGAGTGGTCATGCAGGCTTTTAAGCCAGTTCTCTCTGAGCTGGGCCACAAATCAGTGGCAGCTTCGACTCCCCTGAAGAGGGAAAGAGGAGTATCTGACGTGGTAACTTCTCCAAGGGCGAAGCTGACTCCTCGGAAGTCTTTGAGGAAGGCCTCCTCACCCCCCCAGACTTTCACTCCCTCCCCTTCGGACGAAGGTTTCCCGTCCTCAGGGGAGTCACGTGAAGTGAGGCGTTCCCCCATCGCACCAATGAGGGAAACCCCACCTCGCGCAGGGAAGTCTTCTCGGGTAAGGGTGGAGAAGAGCCTCCCACCATCACTGTTGGAGTCCTGCATCCCTCCCAGGAGTGAGTCGAAGGACTCCCAAGACTTTACTGAAGTCATCCTCAAGGATTAGACCAGAGCCAGCCAAGCCCTCGGAAAACGTCCATGAGTCCCCCCAAGAAAAGCCTTTGGGGACAGGAGACTTCGCTGTTAGCCCTTCAGGAGGAGAGCTACGGGAATCAGAGCATGCGTTCTGGCAGGTTCTGACCCTTATGAGGAATCTCAATGGGTTTGCAGATCCAGAGATTCCCCCTTGTGAGGGCAAGGACACGGTCTTGGACCGAGTCTTTGGTACTCAAAAACCCTCAAAGGCCAGCGCAGCTTTGCCCTGGTCTCAAGGGGTTAAGAAAGCCAGAGACAAGGTCGAAGGCCACCTCTCCGAGCTTGCCTCCTCCAGCCGATCCAGCGCCGGTAACAAACTCCTCCCGCCTCCTCGTGTCCATCAGAGGAGGTACTTTGACATCATGGAGGAGACTTGTTTAGCTCTTCCCTTACACCATTCTTTGGAAGAGCTTACCAGGGGAGTCCTCGCTTACCAGGGGAGTCCCTCTAGAGAGAGACTCCAACCGGCAAGTATCGTTCTTGGCGACGGAGATCCTTAGCCAGGAGAAGGTGGCGAAGTGTGCCATGCAGGCAACTTTGTGGCTAGACATCTGGCTAGGAAGGCCATGGAGACCTTTTTACTCTCAGGCACTCGTACTATCAAGTTTCTAGCCCACCAAGTCTCGAACTTATGGGCTAATACCATCTTGAAACGTCGAGATGTGGTGTCTAAGAGATTCCACCAAAAGGTCCCCAGTACCGAGATCAGCAGGCTCAGACATTCTTCCATCTTGGGGAAGAATTTGTTCGAGCCTAAGGACGTGGAGCAGGCGGCTGAGAGGTGGAGGAAGTCCAACGAGGACTCTCTCCTACATAGGGCTTTAACATGGAAGCCCCACCAACCCAGCAACCACGTCCTACCAAGACCACGAAACCGGCAGCTACAGCGAAGACAACGGTGTCTAAGCCCTTTCCTGTCAAGGACAAGAAATGCAAAAAGTCCTCCAGGGAGGAAAGAATTCTAGAGGGAGTGGCCGAGGCCGCAAACGCTAGGATTGGCAGTCCCCCTGCATGTCCACCTGTGGGGGGATGCCTACAAAGTTGCGCAAACAGGTGGCAGCTACTCGGGGCCGATTCCTAGACAATTTCCGTAATCAGCCAATGATATCGCGTCCCGTTCACAACATTTCTACCTCCCCTGACAGCGAATCCTGTGCTCCCTTGACATGGGATTGACAAGGGGGCAAGATCTTCGGGCAGAAGTCAAGACCATGTTGAAGAAGGGAGCTCTCTAAGAGGTCGTTGACGGCTCCCCAGGCTTCTTCAGCTGACTCTTTCTTGTAAAGAAGGCGTCTGGAGGCTGGAGACCAGTCATCGACCTCTCAGCTCTGAACAGGTTTGTCAAGCAGACCCCATTCAGCATCGAGACGACAGACACGGTAAGAGTTGCAGTGAGACCGCAAGACTTCATGTGTACACTGGACCTGAAGGACGCGTACTTCCAGATCCCAGTCCATCCGTACTTCAAGGAAGTACTTAAGATTCAGCCTAGACAACAAGATCTACCAGGTCAAGGTGCTGTGTTTTGGTCTCTCCACAGCACCACAGGTTTTCACCAGAGTGTTCACCCTAATATCATGGTGGGCACACAGGATCGGCATCCGTCTCCTCCGTTATCTGGACGACTGGCTGATCCTAGCAGACTCGGAGTCAGCCCTTCTTTAACACCGAGACAAACTTCTGGGACTTTGCCAAGATCTGGGGATCATGGTAAATCTCGAGAAGTCTTCTCTGCTTCCTACTCAAAGACTGGTATATCCAGGCATGATCATAGACACTAATCTCCACAAAGCCTTCCCATCAGACGACAGTATAGCAAGGCTGAGGAGGGTCGCGAGTCCTTTCCTCAGACGAGAAGAGCTCCCAGCCCAATCGTGGTTACGTCTCCTCGGTCACCTTTCATCGTTGGCCCGTCTAGTTCCCAATGGTCGCCTCAGAATGAGATCTCTCCAATGGCGACTCAAGTCCCGGTGGAAACAAGGTCACGATTCCCCGGACGTCATGATCCCTATGGGTCCTGTGGAACGGACGGACCTCCAGTGGTGGGTGACAGACGAGAACCTACGAAGGGAAGTGGATCTTCTCGTCCTCTCCTGGATTTAATGCTGGTTTCGAACACCTCAAAGAAAGGGTGGGGGCCCCACGTTCTGCACCACAGGACCTCAGGCCTGTGGTCAGAATCAGAAAAGTGCCTCCATATAAATCTGCTAGAAATGAAGGCTGTATTACTGGCCCTTCAATAGTTCCAACATTACGTGGCGGGTCACCCTATGGTGGTGATGAGCGTCAACACCACAGTAGTGGCTTACATCAACAAGCAAGGAGGTACCTTTTCAGAGCAGCTATCACATCTCGCAGTAGAGATACTGAGATGGACCGAAGTCCACTCGATTCCACTATCGGCTCACTTCATTCCAGGCAAGAGGAATGTGCTCGCCGACAGTGTGAGCAGAGCGTCTCAGATAGTGAGTACCGAGTGGTCTTTGGATCATCTGTAGCCAACAAAGTCCTGACTTTGTGGGGTTCCCTGAGTGTGGATCTGTTGCTACAGCACTGAACTTCAAGCTCCCGCTGTACTACTCCCCAGTCCCAGATCCCAAGGCACTCTGGCAAGATGCCTTCCAACAACGGTGGGACAACATCGACGTACTGTATATGCCTTTCCCCCGTTCTCTCTGATGAGGAGGGTACTCAACAAGACCAGAATATCGGTCAATCTCTCGATGACCCTTATAGCTCCGCTATGGCATCGCGCAGAATGGTTTCCAGACCTTCTGCAACTCCTAACGGAACATCCGAGAGAACTCCCTCCACGGCACGAGCTACTCAAACAACCACACGTCAACATCTTTCACAAAGCCGTGGCTTCGCTTCGACTTCACGCCTGGAGACTATCCAGCATCTCCTCGCAGAGAGAGGATTTTCACAACAAGTTGCGAACAGGATTTCTGGACACCTACGAAGGTCATCCGCAGGGGTCTACCAGGCAAAGGGCGAGTTTTCTGTGGTTGGTGTCCTGGAAGGGGTATCTCTCCACTCGATGCCACTATTCCAGCATTAGCGGATTTCTTCGTGTATTTGCGAGAAGAAATGCGCCTTTCGGTCTCGGCAGTAAAAGGCTATCGCTCAGCCTTAAGTCTTGCCTTCAGGCTCAAAGGAGTGGACATTTCTTCTTCGTTGGAACTTTCCCTACTCATATGAAGTTATGAACTTACCTGCCCTCAGTCGGAAGTGAGACCTCCTCCATGGAACGTGGTTCGAGTTCTCAGGTCTCTTAAGAGACCTTCCTACGAACCATTACGCCAGACTTCAGATCACCACCTAACTTGGAAGACGGTGCTCCTACTAGCTTTGGCCTCGGCCAAGCGAGTCAGTGAACTTCATGGTCTCTCATATGATATCGCCCATTTAAGGGGATGGGGGGAGGTAACGTTCAGATTCGTCCCTGAGTTTGTTGCTAGGACTTGGAATCCGGGAGTGCCGGACCCTCGGTTCGACTCTTTCCAGATTTCGAGTCTTTGTTCTGTAACAGATGACCCAGACCATCTCCTACTGTGCCCAGTAAGGAGTCTGAGGCTATATCTCAAAAGAACGGCTGCAGTTCGTCCCCAAGTGCAGACATTGTTTGTGAGCACTGGGAGGACAAAGAGGAGAGTTGCCAAGAATACTATCTCAGCATGGATTCGTAGGGTAATCCATCTGTCCCTGAATCCTGACCCTCCTCCGTCACGTTGCCCTAGAGCACATGTCGGGCGTAGCTACGTCCCTGGCCTTCTAGAAGAACTTTTCAGTGACGCAGGTTCTACAAGTGGGGGTGTGGAAGCGTCAGACGACCTTCACAGCCCACTACCTGCAAGACTTGATCCACAGGAGGCTCGATACGTTCTCTATCGGGCCTGTGGTGGCTACACAACAGCTGGTTTAAAGCTCAGGCTCCTTAATGGACAAGTAGCAGAAGGTTGAGGGCATTGTTACCCTGGTCTTAGTCTGCATGAATGAAAAGGTTTGTCTGGCCCTTATTCTTTTCTTCATCCTCCCCTCTCTTGGGGAAAGCAGCATCCTGGGTTCTCTGCACAGCTGACCTCGAACCACTGCAGGTAAACCATGTTTCCTTGTGTTCCTAGTATTAAGCTAATACTGTCACATCCCCATACCCTGACTAGGTGGTATTGGGAGAGTCCTAGCCTAAAGTTTCCATCTAAAGGATTACAGGTCAACTTCCTAGGACGAGTCACACTTCAGACCTTCACACACAGCTTACGTATGCTGCAGCCCTTGCGCAGTAAGGATCTAGTGAGGTGCAGGGACTCCTTATTGTTGAGTGCTGACACACAAAGATACTGAGTCCCCGGGCAAAGCCAAAAGCCAGTACTGGTTGGGACTTACCACCCTTCCTAAGGGGTGAGTCACCCATATTAGATAGCATGGTTTGTATTTCAGTTACAGAACAAATGACAAATTCGTAGGTAATTTGTATATTTCTTAACTATACAAACCTTAGCTATTTAATCAAACTTGCCCGCCAGCCCTATCCCCCGTGAAGTCCTACCTCTAAGCAAAGTGAGCTCAAGCACTGGTGTGTGTGGGGTGTGGGGGGGGGGGTTTAGCAAGCTACCCTCCCTACCCCCCCACTAACTAGCGGTGGGGTAGTAAACCCTCGTTAAAATTCTAATGGCTCATCATTTCAGCTACGCCGAAAGTAATTACCCATATTACATAGCTAAGGTTTGTATAGTTAGGAAAAATACAAATTACCTACGAATTTGTCATATTTCCAAGTATTTCTGTCATCACAGGTGCCTGTGGGTGAAAAGACAGAGAGTCTAATTTTAGCCTTCTGTGAAAAGCTAGCTAAAGCTCCTTCCAACAGACTAGGGAGCGTATGCCTCAGAGTGTAAGTATTTTGGTGCCGAAGGAACTTCCTGTTCTGTATTAGAGTTTTAATAACTTTATACACTTTATTAAAAAAGAAGTAAAGGTTAAGCTAATGATGAAATTATGTTTGGTAAAGAAAAATTATGCACAGCTGTTGAAGAAGGTAGCTTATTGAAATTCGTGCATTAAGAATTTAACAAATTCTCTTTAGCTGGTATTATTGGAATCTGAAATGCTTCAATTCCTTGCGATAATCATTTATCCATTTCAGGCTTAATTTGCTGTTCCATGCTTTACCTGAAAACCTTGGTGTCCGTTACCATGTCTATTATACCATGGTGCAGGTGTCTGGGCAGATTGGACAAGTCCAAGCTGTCTATCAGTCTGCAGAAAAGATGCGAACCACCTTGAATACAGCGCAGCCTCCTCCTTCCACTGAACAGATGCAACAGTTGCTTCGTTTATTGCATCAAACTCTTCTGGCAAACAAACTTAGGTAAATATTAAAACTGGTAAATTCTGAATACGTGTTTTGAAAATTTTCTTGAAAGAATAATGTGTATGCCCAGTTCTGTATAGCCTTTTTATAACTATTTTTTCTGAATGTGGTTTTTTTTTTTTTTTTTTTTAAAGAGTTATATGATGTATAGCATTTTTGTAACTATTTTTTTTATCTTTTCATTAATGTAGTGTTGTTTTCTCCTGTAAACAACATATGGCAGTTAGTTTATGTTGAAATCAATTGTGGTAATTGAGTTATTTGGCCATTATAACTTTATATGTTAAATGACAAAAGGGTTATTATATTGAACTTACGTATGGATATTTGATAATTGGTAGCACGTTGACATCGAAAACTGTGCAGAAAAATCTAGTAGTGTACAGTAGATGACTTATAATTTAATATTTGTCAAATATTGAAGAGTTTGCTAAGGGAGATCTTGAATTAGTTTATCCACAAAATATTTAGATTAATGACTAGAATGGATTTAGATCACATAATGATTAAAATTGTAGAAAGGTCTGTCCAGATGCAGGGAAAAGACTTGAGGTTTTAGAGATACAGATGGTAAGTAGTATGGTAAAAAGCTATAAATGTTTAAGCTAGAAAAAATAGAGAAAATTTATTGTGAAAATGTTAATGATGGTGGCTATCCATTAACCAAGAAGATTGGGTATTATTTTCATGATTGCACAAACCAGTTATTGTGTTCAATCCAATTAGCTTGCCAGTTTCTTAACCCTTAAATGAAGACTGAATTTATAAGTAATAGACCTTGCATATTGAAAAAGCCCAAAAAGACAAAAACAATTGGAGTGAAAAATATAATTCGATGAAATATGGAAGTTATCAAATAACACTAAATTTGGGTTCACACCATTTGTACATGAAGTTCCGACACACATTTAGGAATAGTCCTTCCTTTGTTGTCAGTCCTATAAAATGACGACAAACTCCGTACAGTAATCTGCTGTTTTCTTCCATTTTATGTTTCCGAATCTGCTCTTGGGTTTGCTTCCATAACTTACTTCAATTACGTAGGGATAGTGGTTCTGCTCCTTCCTAATAAGATGTTGCTTAGACCCAGTTCCTGCTTAAGCCTATTTCTCCTGAAATATTTGACGCTTGAGATGCATAAGGGCCTGGATTTGCTACTTTGCAGGATTCAGAATTGCTCATATGAGTGTCACATCCCTTTTAAACTAACAGGACATGAAGGAAGCATCCAGTCAGTGTTCCCTCTAGCTCTACTAGTCCTCTGATGACGGAGGCACCAAAGGTCAGTACGGACCTCTGCCATCTTGAGGGAGAACTCGCGGGACTAATCCTGTCAGTTATCGTGTGGTGAAGTGAATTATTTCCTATGAGGATACAGACCTTTGAAACTCCATGTGTTGTGTACCTTTTGAGTGTTGTTCAATGTGGTAAACTTAAAGCGTAACTTGTCTCGCTTCTTGGTTACTTCTCTGCTGCCTCGGGAGTGAGTTACCCGACTCATGATAGAGTATCGCCTGTATCTACGTGCCTGATAGTTAGTTATTCGTCAGGTGAACTCGCTTGGCATCCACAGCATTCCCAGAATGGTAATCCTTGTGCTGTAATGATCTGTGTATCAGCTGAGGAAGCTTTTCAGAGTGAAAAAAGTCATTATTGGTGGCTCAGACTATAATTCTTCTCTAGAGGGAGAATGGCTAGGAAGAGGAAAGAGTTCAGCCTCTCTCCTCCTCTACCATTATCTTCACCTCCTTCCCTTCATCAGGTATTTCTTGCTTAAAAAGACAACAAAGAAGGGAAGGCCATTTACTGAACGTTCCTTGTGACTTTTGAGTGATAACTAGTCCTTTAGAAGGGAGTGATGGTACTTGCCTTCTAACTGGTATATATATGGTCAGTCAAGCGAGTTTGAGCGGGTGTAATGTTTACACTGAGATCAGGTAAGGGATCCTACTAAAAAAAAAAACATCGGTACTGTATGCCAGACGATAGTGGAGGCATGTTGTTTCTTATCCTGGTGTTACTCCCAACAATGTTGAATCAGTTGTAAATGAACAGTCTTATCCAGACCTATCTCCAGTACTTAACATTATGCCAGGACGGGTATTTGTCACGCTACCTCGCCAACCCAATACGGAGCTCCAGCGTCAACTGTTACTGTCAAGGTCGGTTACAATTGTGAGTTTGGTGAGACTCCACAGCTGTTTTATCAGTTGCAGATGAAAGATCCTATCTAGGAGCAATCTCCTACAGAGTGCAGCCAACATAGCTCAAATGGTACCTGGTACCTCTTGTGTTTGGTAAGTGATTGTGACCTGTGGTAACAGCTACTGCAGTTTACCTTCAAGGTGCTGCAGAGGTTTTTTACTGACTATGGCAGCAGTGATCACTGTTTGCACCTGTCTGGTGATCGATTGTCTAATTCTGACCTCCTCGGAGAGGCAGCTACTACAGGATTGAGATCCGATTCTCTTTCCTTTGTCATAATCTGTGGATTGTGGTAAATGAAGAAATCAAGCAGAGGTTGAAGTACTTGAACATGCTGAAAGACAACTGCAGCAGCGAGTGTCTTTGTAATAAAGAATTTTTATGTTCAAAATTTATTACAAGAGCAAATTGGCAAGATGAACTTGGAGAATCAAGTTACAGTGGAGGAACAGATGTTTAAGAAGGGATTGTTTTTATTACTTGTGACTTTTGGAATGTGATGTTGCAGGTAGGAGAAAGAGTAACTATAGCATGGATGAAATAAAAGATGGGTAGACAACTGGTAAATAGAATTATTGAATTGCTTGTGAATGTTTTGATTTAATTAGTATACAAGGCCCATACTACTCAATGCAGTAGAAATCTGGTTATTACCAGGATAATAGAGATCATGTTGAAAAGGTATGAATATAGAATGCCAGAATCCAGTGGCTGAAAAATAGTGAGATTTCAAAGGTAGAAATGGTTTGTACATGTGATTAGTAGTAGTTTGTCAGAAAAGCAGCATAATGAAAACTTTTAGGAGGCCTATAGGGAAGAGCACATAACAGAGAATGCATTTTATATTCAATGTAAAATATCGGGGTGTTAGCAGTGTCAGGGGCAAATTTTTTTGTTATTTTCCTTTCTGTTTGGTGTGTGCTGTTTTAATAACTTTATTTGGCTAGTGTTAGTGTCTCTCAAATTGACAATGTAAATACAGTATCAGTGTGTGTTACTAAGTTGGACTTCAGTACTTTTAAATGTTGTGTTATCAATGTATCATTTATAGATGTTGACCTTAGAAATTTGTTCCAACACAGGAACTTACCTCGAACTACTTTCATACGAGTTACCTGGAACCTCCTCTCAACCGACCAGAGTTGTGTGTAGTTTACCCTACTCCCGTTTTCTGTAATGGTAGGCCTAGGCGAAAGGATACGTGCCTTGAGGGCAATGCCGAGGCAGGGCACATGTGAGCTTGGGTCGCGACCTTCAGTAAGTTCTCTGGTCGCGTCCTGATATCATCTCGACGCTCCTCATATTTCAGTGCGACCCTTTGTGTTGTGTACCGCGTGTGTGTCCATGTGTCCCATTGTGCTCTCCCTTGTGCTTCGTGCTTTAACTTGTGTTCCCTTGTGCTTTCCTTGTGTTCTCTTTCTTTTTCCACTACGTTCCTGTGTCTGGCGGTATTGAGTTAGTGTGTGATGGAGCATACCGCCGTTGTCCTGGGCCTAGGGCCGGGAAGTCGTGTGGGGAGTTTTTATCGAAGCCCGATGTGGACCTGCATACCCTTTGTTCCTCGTGTAGGGGTAAAGTGTGCTCGCTTTCGGACACGTGTCCCGAATGTGTTACATGTAGCGAGGTTCAGTGGGTTAATTTCGGGACCAAGAAAAAGAAGTCTTCGAAGCGATCTCCCAGGAAGGCAAGTTTTTCTTCTCCTGCAACATCGGCTGGTGAAAGGTCGGATAGAGTTCCTTCTTCCCCTACCCAGAGTAGGGGACGAGGTAAGTCGGTTAAGGGGAAGAAATCAGGGCTTCTTCTCCAGGAAGGTCTTGATTCTGGGGTGTCTGTTTCTGTTCAGGCGTGTGAGGGGCCTGAGGGTATGGTTAGGGGACGTCCGCGGGACGTTGCTCTTGTGCAAGGGGAGCACGTCTCGGATGGGGACCCCATGTGGAATAAACATGTTCCTTTTTCTTCCCCAGAGTCTTGGGTGGATGTTTCAGGCGCCTCCGCAGCGGAAGGCGCCCCAGAGAGAGAAGATTCCCCGCTGGAGGATCCCCTTGGATGGAGTCTACCGAGGACGCCGTGTAGGTTGCCTTTGAGGGTGGAAGAAGGTCTGAGCTCCTTTTTTCCGTTCGTGGATCACCCGTCTGGGCCCCCAGCACCTTCGTCGGCGGTTCCCGAGCTGTTTTTACAACCTTCGACGTCGGGTACTCAACAGGTTTTGAGCAAGGTTCCACCCGTACCCCTGTCCCGTTATGGAGAGGGGTCGGACTCGTCTGCAGCCTAGTCTTCTTTGTCGTCAGAGGAGGAAGTTTGGAGGAGACACAGGAGGAAGAGAGACAGATCTAGGAGAAGACGGTCTGTCTCTAGGTCTCCATTGAGGTCTCGGTCTAGCAGGAGAAGGTCTCGTTCCCCGCGAAGGAAGAGCAGGAGGAGTGCCTCCCTGAAGGAGCAAGAACAGTGGGTCCTAGTTCCCCGCAGTAAGCATAAAGACCTTACTACGGTCACGGGCTCTGTGGTCAGGCTTACCGGAGACAGTCCTCCTAGAAGGGCCTCCGACAGCCGCAAGTCGGCTTCAGCCTCGGACTATAGACCCCCGTCGGACAGGCGTAAGTCCCCCTCGAAGGTGTCTCAATCCGCCCAGCGGAGGGAGTCGCCTCAGAGGACGGGCAGCCGCGACGAGTCAGCCCATGGAGGTGATCGTCGTGCACGGAGCCCTCCATCGAACACCTTCACGGAGGAGCCCGTCCCCTTCTTGAAAACCCAAAAGACGAACGGAGGCTCCCGTCTTTTCCGAAAGGTCCAACCTCAATCCTAGGCAGAGCGGAGTTGCCCGTGTCAGCGACACTCCACATTGCAGGACGGAGGAAGCGGATGGTGACCCGGATGATGGACCAACGGAGGACTCCGCGTATAGGAGGGTGATTAACTTAATAAGGAAGCACCATAGGATCGAGGAGCCTATACCTTCGGAGGAAGACGTCTGGCGGTCCAGCCTGAATAGGATTATGGAGGATCCGATCCAGAAAAAGCCATCCTTAGCCCTGCCAGAAGCAAGGGACGTCAAACTGGGACGGTCCCATATTGATAAGGTTGTGAACCGGAACAAAGACACCTCAAAGGGACAGAGTTCTTCCAAGCTCCTCTAAGGCCTTAAGTCTCAGAGCAAGTACTATGCCTTGGAGGGACGTCCTCATGGAGCCAGCAAACTGGAAGACGTTCTGGAGATTTTGGGTCAAGGTGCCCTGGAGGACAGGGCTGCTTCTGCTCCTATTTTCTTCTCCCAGGCAAAGGCTGTTATGATGGAGGAAATGTCAAAGGACCTTATTAATGTCGCCTCATGGTTGGACTGGTGGGCTCCCAGATTGCAACAGACTCTATGGACCCTGCCAAACGAGATGCCTTGAGAGAGTTAGTCAGCTCGGGGGGCCGCGCCCTGAAGTTCCTGACATTCCAGTCCTTAGCTCTGTCAGCAAACTGGGTGTTGAGAAGAGAGATTCAGTCCTGAAGAATCTCTCTAAGAAAATTCCGGACAGGGAAGCTTAGGCTCTCCGGAACCTGACTGTGTGGGACGAAGGGCTCTTCCCCCTAAGAAGACGGAGGAGGTCGTTGAGAAACTGGCTAAGAGGAAGGAGACCGAATTACCTAAACACCAGGCGATGAGAAGACCTGGGTTTAGGAGACCTAGTTCCGATGCACCTTCAACTTCTCGCTCTTCTCCTACTCAAGTAAGGAGAGACTCCTCGGCGTGTCTGTGGTCACAGGCAACTCATCCCACCTGAAGGGGAACCAACTCAGCTCCTTCCCCGTTTAGGACAGCCTACCCTTCAGGCAGGAGAGGATGTTCCGGACGTTCATCCCAAAGGAGGTAGAGTGAGAGGCCCCTCTCTCCTGCCCAAGCCTCAGGTAGGGGGATGCCTCAGACTATTTTGGCAAGCTTGGAAACTTCATGATGCAGAACTGTGGACGGTGACTGTTTTAAAAGAGGGCTACAGGCTTCCTTTCCTGGCGGATCCACCTCTCCTTATCCCAGCAAGTCGGGCGGAGTGGTTGGCCCCTAAGGACAACTTGAAGAGAGCAGCCTTGCAAGAAGAAGTCTCCACTATGTTAGAAAAGGGAGCAATGGAGACTGTTCACCCTCCAGGTCCGGGGTTCTACAGTCTACTCTTCCTGGTGGAGAAAGCAACGGGAAGTTGGAGGCCAGTGATAGACCTGTCAGCCCTCAACAAATTCATACGAAAAACCGACTTCAAGATGGACACCCCGAAGTCAGTCCTGGAGTCCTTGAGGGAGGGGTATTTCATGTTGTCCATAGACATCAAGGACGCCTATTTCCAAATTCCAATCCATCCAGCCAGCAGGAAGTATCTCCGAGTGAGGTGGGGCACCCAGATCTTGCAGTTCAGTGCCCTGTGCTTCGGACTCTCCACAGCCCCCCAGGTATTCACAAGGGTATTCACGACGGTCTCCGTCTAATTCGGTACCTGGACGATTGGTTACTCCTTTCTTCCTCAGAGGAAGTCTTGAAACAACAGGGCACGGATCTTCTACACTTCTGCAAGACCCTGGGTATCACCATCAACCTGGAAAAATCTCACCTGTCCCCAACCAACAAGATGACGTACTTGGGCATAGTCCTAGACTCCTTACTGGTCAGAGCCTTTCCGTCAGTAGACAGGTTGAACAATCTGGACCAGGTCCTCCACCCCTTCCTAGCGGACCAACCCAGAAGGGCAAAGGATTGGCAGAGGTTGATAGGCCACCTAGTGTTTTTGGAGAAGCTGGTCCCTCAAGGGAGACAGAATCTCAGGAGCATTCAGTGGAACTAAAGGATCTCTGGGATCAGAGGAGCTTCCCCCTACAAGATTGTCCCGATTCTTCCGGAAACAAGACAGTCCCTGGAATGGTGGCAGGATCGTTCGAACACTCTCAAAGGGATGCCGCTGTCTTCCGGGCCTCCGGAACTTCTCTTCACAGACGCCTCAAAGGAGGGTTGGGGAGCCCATCTCCTAGGGAAGGCGGCGAGAGGAAGTTGGACGAAAGTCGAGAAACCCCTACACATCAATATCCTGGAGATGAGAGCTGCCCAAGAAGCCTGTCTGCACTTCGGAGGTCTCCTAAAAGAAAATACAGGGGCTCTAATGTCGGACAACGCCACAGTAGTGCCGTACATAAAGAAGAAAGGGGGATTGAAGTCAAAGGAGTTGTGCGTTCTCGCATTGCAAATCTTAAAATGGGCCGAAGAAGAACAAGTCAAGTTGACGGCGAGATTCATTCCGGGAAAGAAAAATGTACTGGCCGACGGCCTCAGCAGAGTAGGACAAGTGGTAGGAACAGAATGGTCCCTTCACCCGGAAGTAGCGAAGTTCATCATTCGAATGTGGGGATCTCCGGTAATGGATCTCTTCGCAACAAGGCTGAACGCACAACTTCCCGTATTCTGTTCTCCTGTCCCAGACCCAAAGGCAGCATTGGAAGACGCATTCCAGCACAAGTGGGACAACCTAGACGTTTTAAGCCTTTCCTCCTTTTGCTCTGATCAGGCAAGTGCTCAACAGAGTCAGGACAGCCAACAACATAAAAATGACTTTGGTAGTGCCCTGGTGGCCGGAGAGGGAGTGGTTCGCAGATCTAAAAGGACTGGCAATACTCCCTCCGTGGCCTCTTCCAGACAGATCAGACCTACTGAATCTAAGGTTCCACGAGAATCCTCAGTCCCTTCGTCTACACGCCTGGAGGTTATCCAGCGCCTTCTGAGGAGACAAGGATATTCGGCGAAAACAGCAGACAGAATGTCTCGGTATCTTAGGCAGTCCTCAACAGCAGTATACCAAGCAAAATGGGCAGCTTTTACAAGGTGGTGTGCTTCAAGAAAAATCAAGCCCTTAGAAGCATCGATCCCGGACATTGCGGAATTTCTCGTCCACCTCAGGAATGAGGTGGGCATGTCAATTCCAGCAGTGAAAGGAGTACGAGTCGCTCTAGGAAAAGTTTTTCTCTTGAAAGGAATTGATCTAGGGGCTTCTAGACATATTTCGATGCTCGTCAAGAGTTTTGAGCAGTCCTGTCCTCCCTTTACGTCCAGGGTTCCTCAATGGGACGTGGCTAGAGTACTTGATATGCTTAGTAAGCCCCCTTTCGAACCCTTGAAGGATATAGTGGATAGAAATCTTAATCTTAAAGCGGTCTTCTTGTTAGCCCTGGCTTCAGCGAAAAGAGTAGGAGAGATCCATGGGTTGTCCTATGAAGTGGAACATTCGAGGGGTTGGCGAGATGTCTCCTTCAAGTTTGTACCTTCGTTCGTGGCCAAAGCTCAAAACCCCTCAGTTTGGGACCCTAAGTTTGAGGGCTTCTCTATTCCAGCAATTCCCAGATCGGACAATCAGGATGAATTGAAATAGTGTCCAGTCAGAGCTATAAGGAAATATCTGAAAAGGATGGCCAATCTACGTCCAGGTATAAAGAATCTTTTCGTCTCCACAGGTCCGACTAAGAAGCAGATTTCTAAAAACACCATTTCCTTTTGGCTCAGACAAGTCATCATCAAGGCTTACACTAGTGTGGGTCTACCAGTGCCAGGAAGACCCAGAGCACATGACGTTAGAGGTATTAGTACCTCTCTAGCTTTTGAAAAGTACATGTCAGTAGCACAGATTCTTAGAGCAGGCACCTGGTCAAGCCAGTCGACGTTCACGTCTCAATACCTCAAGGAATGTACGAGGAAGTCCCTAGATGGGTTTTCGATTGGTACAGTTATCTCCGCGCTCCAACCGGTTTAACGGCCCAAGACCCAGGTTCAATCGTGGATATCAAAACCATCAGACACAGGTGCGATCTTTTCTATCTTCCCCTTGTCTTCGCTTTTTAACTTTTTTTCCTTGAGAGCTCGTGACCAGTGGTCCTGCACAACCATGTCCTAATTCTTCAAGCACTTCATCACAGAATTTCGAAGGGTGAGTACTGATACACTAATATGAGCTCTTTGTGTAGTTTATCCTACTATCCAGTTTTTTTTTTTTTTAACCGTTAGTACCTAGTCCCCTGTATAGGTACGTGTCATCCCGTCAGTTGGGTCTTAAGTCAGGTAGGCACTCCCACCTCCTAAAGTGTAAGTCTCCTATGAAAGTAGTTCGAGGTAAGTTCCTGTGTTGGAACAAATCACAAATTATTAGTAATTTGTATTTTTCCTAACATAATTACCGAGAACTACTTTCGGGTTATGGCCCTCCCTTCCTTCCCCGAGTGCCTCACTGACCTTTGGTATTTTTACTTTCAAAGAACTTACTGAAGGTCGCGACCCAAGCTCACATGTGGCCTGCTTCGGCATTGCCCTCAGGGCACGTATCCTTCCTCCTAGGCCTACCATTACAGAAAACCGGAGTAGGGTAAACTACACAAAACTCTGGTCGGTTGAGAGGAGGTTCCAGGTAACTCCCATGAAAGTAGTTCTCGGTAAGTATGTTAGGAAAAATACAAATTACTAATAATCTGTGATTTTTAATCATTCCAGTGAAGATGCAAGCAAAGTGATGATAGAGCTACTAGGAACTTACACGACAGAAAATGCTTCACAGGCCAGAGAAGATGCTCATAGATGTATCATTGCATCACTGGCAGATCCCTCTACTTACATTATGGACCATCTCCTTACTCTAAAGGTATGTATCGGCTGTCCACATCTGTGATTTTACGGGAGATATCTCATCAAACTCTGAAATTGTTATTAGTTCTATTATGTTTGATGTATCTTATACATATTTTTACCGATTATTATCATTATTATTATTTGCTAAGCTACAACCCTACTTGGAAAAGCAGGATGCTATAAGCCCAGGGGCGCCAACAGGGAAAATAGCTTAGTGAGGAAAGGAAACAAGGAAAGATAAAATATTTTAAGAACAGTAACATTAAAATAAACGTCTATATAAACTATAAAAAATTAACAAAACAAGAGGAAGAGAAGTAAGATAGAATAGTGGCCGAGTTAGCAAGAGAACTTTAACCCAAGACAGTGGGAGACCATCGTACAGAGGTTATGGCACTATCCAAGACTAGAGAACAATGGTTTGATTTTGGAGTACAGTCAAAACTACCCCCCCCCCCATTAGGTGACAGACAGCAGCAAATGCTGAAAACTCCTTAAATGACATACTCATAACATGAAAAAAAAAGTCTTTCTGTATTAAGAGAAAGGAAAAGACAAAAGTAATACTTCATCGTTACTGAAATGAACGGTCAGTCCTGTAAGAGTAGAGCTTGTCACATTGGGCTTGTAAATCCCCTCTTGCTTGAGGGTACACTTAGGCACACTATTCTATCTTATTTTTCTTCCTCTTGCTTTTTTTTACCAAAGTTTTTATAGTTTATATATAGGAAAGATTTATTTTAATGTTACTGTTTTTAAAATATTTCAGTTTTATTGTCAATTACTTCTCTTGTAGTTTCCTTCTTTCCTTTTCTCACGGTTATTTTCCCTGCTGGAGCCCGTATAGGGCTTATAGCATCCTGGTTTTCCAACTAGGGTTTGTAGCTTAGCAAGTAATAATAATAATAATAATAGACTGAAATGAACAGTAGAAATGTGTGAAAAACAGAAATGAAAGAAATAGAAAAGAAAGAATAGGAGATAAGAGTTATATAATGATATACTGTACAGATATACATACAGATAATCTTTCTTTCCCTTCTAGTTATCCAAACTATGATGACAAAGGCAATCGCCTGTAGTTTATTTTACTGGAAGGAATAAAATCCTTAAATTAAAAGTATGATGAAAATTAAAGTAAGTGATAATTGATTGAAATTTAATATAATGATAGGGTTGTGGGAAATTATATTGAAGTGAAAATGAAATATATGCAAATTGGATAAATTAAAAGAAGTAAATAATTAATTTGTGGTGAGGATTTGAGTTAAGAGAAAATAGGAGGAAATTGATAAGTAGTTTGTTAGAGTGTTATAAAGGATTTAGGAGTTTAAGGAAAAGGTGTAAAGGTAGAAGTTTGTACAGTACTCTACTATTAAATCCAATAATATAAACTACATTACCATTGAGTAAACTATGTGAAAACAATACAGCAAGTTATTTAGCCTATCTAGAAGGTGTCATTAGGAAGTATGGCG
>NC_090754.1:60712891-60804172 GCF_036898095.1 Palaemon carinicauda
CTCGGTACTCACTATCTGAGACGCTCTGCTCAGACTGTTGGCGAGCACATTCCTCTTGCCTAGAATGATGCGAGCCGATAGTGGAATCGAGTGGACTTCGGTTCATCTAACTATCTCTACTGCAAGATGGGATAGCTGCTCCGAAAAGGTGCCTCCCTACTTGTTGATGTAAGCCACTACTGTGGTGTTGTCGCTCATCACCACCACAGAGTGACCCGCCAGGTATTGCTGGAACTGTTAAAGGGCCAGGAATATGGCCTTCATTTCTAGCAGGTTTATATGGAGGCACTTTTCTGATTCTGACCACAGGCCTGAGGTCCCGTGGTTCAGAACGTGTACCCCCCACCCTTTCTTTGAGGCGTTCGAGAACAGTATCAAATCCGGGGGGAGGACGAGAGGATCCACTCCCTTTCGTAGGTTCTCGTCTGTCACCCACCACTGAAGGTCCTTCCGTTCCGCAGGCCCCATAGGGACCATGACGTCCGGGGAATCGTGTCCTTGATTCCACCGAGACTTGAGACGCCATTGCAGAGATCTCATTCTGAGGCGACCATTGGGAACTAGACAGGCCAAGAATGAGAGGTGACCGAGGAGACGTAACCACGATTGGGCTGGGAGTTCGTCTCGTCTGAGGAAAGGACTTGCGACCCTCCTCAGCCTTGCTATCCTGTCGTCTGATGGGAAGGCTTTGTGGAGATTGGTGTCTAAGATCATGCCTAAATATACCAGTCTTTGTGTAGGAAGCAGAGAAGACTTCTCGAGATTTACCATGATCCCCAGATCTTGGCAAAGTCCCAGAAGTTTGTCTCGGTGTCGAAGAAGGGTCGACTCCAAGTCTGCTAGGATCAGCCAGCCGTCCAGATAACGGAGGAGACGGATGCCGATCCTGTGTGCCCACGATTATATCAGGGTGAACACTTTGGTGAAAACCTGGGGTGCTGTGAAGAGACCGAAACACAGGACCTTGAACTGGTAGATCTTGTTGTCAAGGCTGAATCTTAAGTACTTCCTTGAAGACGGATGGACTGGGATCTGGAAGTACGCGTCCTTCAGGTCCAGTGTACACATGAAGTCTTGCGGTCTCACTGCAAGTCTGACCGTGTCTGCCATCTCCATACTGAACGGGGTCTGCTTGACAAACCTGTTCAGGGCTGAGAGGTCGATGACTGGTCTCCAGCCTCCAGACGCCTTCCTTACTAGAAAGAGTAGACTGAAGAAGCCGGGGGACCCGTCGACGACCTCCTGGAGAGCGCCCTTCTTCAACATGGTATCGACTTCTGTCCGAAGGGCTTGCCCCCTTGCCGATCCCATGGCAAGGGAGCTCAACGACACTGGATCCGCTGTTAGGGGAGGTAGAGATGTTGTGAACGAGACGCGATATCCATGACTGATTACAGAAATCGTCCAGGCATCGGCCCCGAGTTGCTGCCACCTGATCGCACAACTTTGTAGGCATCCCCCCACTGGTGGACATGCGGGGGAACTGCCAATCCTGGCGTTTGCGGCCTCGGCCACTCCCTCTAGGATTTTTCCCTCCCCTGGAGCGGGCTTCGACACCGTTGTTTTTGCTGCCACTGCCGGTTTCGTTGTCTTGGATGGGTGAGGTTGTTGAGGTGCTGGAGGTTTATAGGGCTTTGATGTAAGAGCCCTATGTAGGAGAGAGTCCTGGTTGGACTTCCTCCACCTCTCAGCTGCCTGTTCACTGTTTTTAGGCTCAAACAAATTCCTCCCCAAGATGGAGGAATGTCTGAGCCTGCTGACCTCGGTGCTGGGGACATTCGCGTGAAATCTCTTAGACACCGCATCACTACGCTTCAAGATGGAATTAGCCCACAAGTTCGAGACTTGGTGGGCTAGAAACTTGATGGTGCGCGTGCCTGATAGAAGGAAGGTCTCCAAGGCCTTCCTGGTACTCCCCTTGGACAGGTCCTTGGATCGTAACAGGATGCCGAGAGATCCTAGCTAGATATCCAGCCACGAAGTTGCCTGCATGGCACACTTCGCTACCTTCTCCTTACTCAGGATCTCCGAGGCCGAGAAAGACACTTGCCGGTTGGTGAGTCTCTCTAGAGGGACTCCCCTGGTAAGCTCTTCCACAGAGTGGTGTAACGGAAGAGCTAAACAAGATTCCTCCAAGATCTCAAAGTACCTCCTCTGATGGACACGAGGAGGCGGGAGGAGTTTGTTGCCGGCGCTGGAACGGCTGGAGGAGGCAAGCTCGGAGAGCTGGCCCTCAACCTTATCTCTGGCACTCTTGACCCCTTGGGACCAAGGCAAAGCTGCACTGGCCTTAGGGGGTTTCTGAGTGCTGAAGACTTGGTCCAGGACCGTGTCCTTGCCCTCTCGAGGGGGAATCTCAGGATCCAAGAACCCGTTGAGATTCCTCATCAGAGTCAGAACTTGCCAGAACGCATGTTCTGACTCCTGTAGCTCTCCTCCTGTAGGGCTGGCAGCAAAGTCTCCTGTCCCCAAAGGCTCTTCTTGGGGGGACTCGTGGATGTTCTCAGCAGGTTTGGCTGGCTCTGGTCTCATCCTCGAGGATGACTTAGGAACAGTCTTAGAGTCCTTCGACTCCCTCCTGGGAGGGATACAGGACTCCAACAGCGATGGCGGGAGGCTCTTCTCCATCCCTACCCGAGAAGACTTCTCTACGCGAGGTGGGTTTTCTCCCATTGACGCGATGGGAGAACGCCTCACCTCACGAGTATCCCCTGAGGATGGGAAATCTTCATCCGAAGGGGAAGGAAAGTCTGGGGGGGGAGGGAGGCTTCCTCAAAGACTTCCGAGGACCCAGCTTAACCCTTGGGGAAGTCACCACGTCGTCTACTCCTCTCTTCCTCTTCAGGGGGGTCGGTACTGCCGCTGATTTGAGGCCCAACTCAGAGAAGGCAGACTTAAAGGCCTGCACGACAGCTCTGACCAGGGACCCAAACCATGGCTGCTTACTGACAGCTGTGCTGTCAGACTCCCTCTGGAGGGAAGGGGATCGTTCGATCCCTAGTAGAAACCACAATAGGGTCTTCCTGAAAAGAAGAAGGGGAAGAATGCAAGTTCCTGGACCTATCCGGTGTTCTTCCGCCCTCCGGCGAGCGCGCTGGTCTGCGCTTACGTGGGGGACATGAAGGAGACGACATGGTCGCTCGCGGTCCTACAGCCTCGCGCGTGGGATCGCGCTGGAAATCCCGCTGCGAATCACGCAGGTGGTTGTGCGATAGGATTTCATCTGGTTCGTGCACGCGTGTGAGCACGGGCGCGCGGGGGTGATGGCGAGGGTGCACGTGGGCACGCAGGCAAGCGATGACACGTGGGCGAACGATGGAGCGCAGGCGAGCGATGACGCGTGGGCGAACGATGGCGCGCAGGCAAGGAAGCGCGTTGATGCGCGGGCGAGTGATAGTGCGCAGGAGATGAAGCGCACAGAGGCGATGGAGTGCGTGGGCGCGTAAGTGATCGATGGCACACAGAGGCGATGGAGTGCGTGGGCGCGTAAGTGATCGATGGCGCACAGTGGCACGTTCTGGCGAATGCCGAGGGCGCGCAGTAGGCTGAACAAGCGTTGGCGCGCGTGAAGGCAATTGCACGCGAGCGCGTGGACACGCTGGATCCTAATGAGCCTGTGAGGGTGACAGTGTTGGGCGCTCGCGCAGGGGAAATCTCCCTTGCGTGCGGCCGTGTAAAAGAGCGCACATCTACAATGGGCGAACGGGGGTTGCGCGCGTTGGTGACTGCGCGCGATGGCGCGTAGGAGAATGCTGGCGAGCCGGAGGGGTCTGATGGCACGTCGGTGTCTGCTGGCGCGTAGGAGATCGCTTGCAAGCAGGGGAAGAAGGTATCTTCCCTCCTGCACCAAGATCTGAAAACATGGCCGCACAGACGAGCGCTGGCGCGTAGGAGATCTGGGGCGCGCAGGAGATCATGGGAGTGCATGGCGCGCATCAGGATACGGGCGCGCAGTGGCGCGCACTGGCGAGCAGGAGAGCACTGGCGCACAGGAGATCAATGGCGCGCAGGTGAGCGCTGGCGCGAAGTCTAAGGAACAGGTGCTCGCTGGTGCGTTGTCTCCGGGCCAGCAACTGTAGAGCGCTTGCGCGCAATAGCGCACTGGCACGCAGGAGAACGTTGGCGCACAGGGGATACCTGGCGCTTAAGGGACTTTGCCACAATGTGAGCAAGTCCCTTTTGCCCCGAAGGGACCGTGGCCTGCTTGATCACAGGATGCGTGGGCGCCCACAGCGCGTCGGCAGCTAGGAAGGGTGACGGCAGGTCAGCAGATCTGGCAGGAGTAGGAGATTGCGAACGATCAGCGGACAGGTCCAGGGATATAGCTGGAAGGGCAGGTGAACGGCGGCGAGGTTCCTCTGCGGCGGACTGCGGTGAAGACGAGCCGAAGAGGAGCCTCCTAACACCCTTGTGAGGTGAAGGAAGGCCTCTATGGTGGAGGGGAAGGCGGGCCTTACGCCTTATACGCCCTCTGGGGGCAGCAGGTAGAGTCTGTCAGTGAACTCCCCCGAGGGGGAAGAATCACCTGTAGGAGAGGCCGTTAGACTTAGTTCCTCCCTCGAAGGATGTTTGGAGGGGGGAGCTAAGCCTTCAGCTACATCAGCAATAGGAGCAGAGGTTTGAGATAACTCGTCAGAAGCCTCTGCCACAACAACGTCGACGATAGACAGAGGATCAACCTCTGCTAATGTCGGCGACTGTTTGACAGCTGCCTCTAACCTAATTATGTCAAACAGGGCTTCCTTGGAGGGCGAGCCCTGAATCCCCAAGGAAGCCCAAAGCTGTAACAAATCATCATTAGCAACATTAGAAACAAGTAAATCCTCCCCCGGGGGAGGAGGAGGAGCTGCCTCGCTATGGGAGGCAACTCCCTCTCCCAAACCCCGAGATCGGTCAACAGAAATGCGGCCTACACTACCACTCGCCGGCCTCTCGGAAGAAGCCAATCGAGTGGAAGCTTCGGAGGAGGTTTGGGCTACGGAAGAAGAGTCCTTGGGATTTTCTCTTTTCAAGGAAGCCCTTGAAGGAGAAATATCCCGTTTCGACTTCTTCTTCTGGCGCCGGGAAAACCTCTCCCACTGGGAGGTAGACCACTCCCTGCACTCACCACATACTTTATCTCTATCACACCGTTGGCCCCTACAAAAAAGGACATAAGGTGTGTGGATCTGTTTCGACCGCCGACATATAAGTCCCACAAGGGTGGTCAGGTAAGCCGGGACACTTCCGCATCGCAGAGGCCAACTTCCAAACACTCTGTCAAAAAGAAAAAGCAAACAAAGATTAATGGCTGTCAGTGTAGGCGAGGGTGATAGGGAACATGTCCGTGTAGCACCCGAGCCGATAGCATAGTGAGCTCAGCACAGGTGTGTGTGAAGGGGGGGTAGTATACTACCCCTCCCTAATCCCCGCTAACTAGCGGTGGGGTAGTAAACCCTCGTTAAAATTCTAATGGCTTGTCATTTCAGCTACGCCAAAAGTAATTACCCATATTAAATAGTGTGGTTTGTATTTCAGTTAGGGAACAAACAATGATCTTACAGAGGAAAAGGCCACGGGAGCCCTTAAACAGCAGGTGAAACCACATCAACTTGCACCAAAGCATCCTGTACATCCACATGGGATGCAGGAGAAAGGGATTATTTAGTGGGGAAAGCCTCAGAAGCCCTGGGAGCAAGAAACAACTTCATCAGCTTTTCCATCAATGGAGCCACAACTTCCTCAGGTCCAGGTCGTTGGGTTGGTGGGAACAGCAACATGCAAGCCTAGAGGAAATGGTGGAGGAATACATATTACCTTCTGTAGGTAATACTTACACTTTCCTAGAGGAACGCCACTAGAATGAGAAGAGGTCTCCTCCAGACAACTCATTCCTAGAGGAATAAAAGAGAGACAACAAGAAAAGCAGCACCAAAAGAAAAGGAGGAGCGTCTTCAGCACCAGTTTAGAGTCGCAAACGCTGTTACCAAAGAATTACTCTTCACCTTTTTCTATGCGAACTCATCATAACGGAATGACTATGAACAGTTATGCCCTCGGCAAAAAACACACAATTATTTCAACAGCAGGTTTAGACATAAGCCTACCACATTTCTTACTAGGTTTCCAGAAAAACAAAGGCACGTCAACAACCTCCATTTAAACAGCCAAGAAAAAAATATGACAAATTCGGAGATAATTTGTATTTTTCCTAACCATACAAACCTTAGCTATTTACATGGGGGTATTACTTTCGGGGCGGGACGAGGGGGCTGGGAACCCCCTCTCCTGTATCTACATCCTGTGAGACATCGACAAAGAGATGGAGCTGGGGGGAGAGTGACTGCTCCCCACACTCTAGTTTTGGGGTGTTTGAATGTGCGTGGATGTAGTACGATAGAGAGTAAAAGATGTGAAATATGATATTTTAATTATAAAATAAATTTTTGAATATACTTACCCGGTGAATATATAATAGCTGCTGCTCAGCGGCTCGACAGAAAACACACTCAAAAACTCGCGAGCGATCGCTATGAAGGTTGCGGGTGTGCCCACCAGCGCCAACTATCGGCCAGATACCACTCTTGCATGTAAACAAACCCTTCAATTCTTCTCGTCCCGCTGCGTCTCTATTGGGGAGGAAGGGAGGGCCTTTAATTTATATATTCACTGGGTAAGTATATTCAAAAATTTATTTTACAATTAAAATATCATTTTTAAATATTTAACTTAGCCGGTGAATATATAATAGCTGATTCACACCCGAGGCGGTGGGTAGAGACCAGAGTTAATTAAGTTTACAGCGTATATGCTAAGAGTTTTTGACAGTTATCAATATAACAAAACCAAAATATATAGGTAGGCTACCTGGTAAGGAAGTTGACTTAGACGATTACTCTGCCTTCCTCACGAAGCCCAGCGATCCTCTTAGGATGCTGAAAGACTCCCAGGACCTGAAGTATGAAGGGTTGCAACCCATACTAACAGGACCTCATCAAACCCCTAATCTGGGCGCTCTCAAAAAATGACTTTGACCACCCGCCAAATCAACCAGGATGCGAAAGGCTTCTTAGCCTTCCGTACAACCCATAAAAAACAATATTAAAAACATTTCAAGAGACAGATTAAAAAGGATATTGGAATTAGGGAAGTGTAGTGGTAGAACCCTCACCCACTACTGCACTCGCTGCTACGAATGGACCCAGTGTGTAGCAGTCCTCGTAAAGAGTCTGGACATCTTTCAAGTAAAATGACGCGAACACTGACTTGCTTCTCCAAAAAGTCGCGTCCATGATACTTTGCAGAGATCTATTTTGCTTGAAGGCCACGGAGGTTGCTATAGCTCTAATTTCGTGCTTCTTAACCTTAAGCAAAGATTGGTCTTCCTCACTCAAGTGGGAATGAGCTTCTCATATTAAAAATCTGATAAAATATGACAAAGCATTCTTTGACATAGGTGAGGATGGTTTCTTAACCGAACACCATAACGCTTCAGATTTACCTCGTAATGGCTTAGTACGAGCTAAATAGAACTTAAGAGCTCTAACGGGACATAACACTCTTTCCAGTTCGTTGCCTACGATCTCTGATAAGCAAGGAATATCAAAAGATTTAGGCCAAGGACGAGAAGGCAGTTCATTTTTGGCCAGGAAACCAAGTTGAAGAGAACAAGTGGCTTTTTCTGTAGAGAAGCCGATGTTCTTGCTGAAGGCATGAAGTTCACTGACTCTTTTAGCCGAGGCCAAGCACACCAGGAAAAGAGTCTTAAGAGTGAGATCCTTCAGGGAGGCTGAATGTAATGGCTCAAACCTGTCTGACATGAGGAACCTTAGGACCACGTCTAAGTTCCATCCAGGAGTAGCCAAACGACGTTCCTTAGAGGTTTCAAAAGACTTAAGGAGATCTTGTAGATCTTTATTGTTGGAAAGATCTAAGCCTCTATGCCGAAGACCGAAGCCAACATGCTCCTGTAGCCCTTGATCGTGGTAGCTGAAAGGGAGCGAACTTTTCTCAGGTGTAAGAGAAAATCAGCGATTTGGGCTACAGAGGTACTGGACGAGGATACAGATGCTGACTTGCACCAGTCTCGGAAGACTTCCCACTTCGACTGGTATACTCTAATGGTAGAAGCTCTCCTCGCTCTTGCAATCGCACTGGCTGCCTCCTTCGAAAAGCCTCGAGCTCTAGAGAGTCTTTCGATAGTCTGAAGGCAGTCAGACGAAGAGCGGGGAGGCTTTGGTGTACATTCTTTACGTGGGGCTGACGTAACAGATCTACTCTTAGAGGAAGACTTCTTGGAAAGTCTACCAGCAATCGAAGTACAGTACCTCGGTGAACCATTCTCTCGCGGGCCAGAGGGGAGCAACTAACGTCAACCTTGTCCCTTCGTGAGAGGCGAACTTCTGCAGTACCTTGTTGACAATCTTGAATGGTGGGAATGCATATAGGTCCAGATGAGACCAATCTAGAAGAAATGCGTCTATGTGTATTGCTGCTGGGTCTGGGACTGGAGAGCAATAGATTGGAAGTCTCTTGGTCATCGAGGTTGCAAAGAGGTCTATGGTGGGTTGACCCCAAGTCGCCCAAAGACTCTTGCACACGTCCTTGTGGAGGGTCCATTCCGTAGGAATTACCTGACCCCTCCGACTGAGGCAGTCTGCTAAGACGTTCAAGTCGCCCTGGATAAACCTCGTTAACAGGGAGATGCCTCGATCTCTTGACCAAATGAGCAGGTCCCTTGCGATCTCGTACAGCGTCAGGGAGTGGGTGCCTCCTTGCTTGGAAATGTATGCCAAGGCTGTGGTATTGTCGGAGTTGATCTCTACCACCTTGTTTCGAAGGAGACTCTCGAAGTTCATCAAGGCCAGGTGGACTGCCAAAAGCTCCTTGCCGTTGATGTGCATGCTCCTCTGACTTGAGGTCCACAGACCTGAGCATTCCCGACCGTCCAGGGTCGCACCCCAACCCAAATCCGACGCGTCCGAGAATAGTACGTGGTTTGGGTTCTGAACTGCTAGGGAAAGTCCCTCTCTCAGACTGATATTGTCGTTCCACCAATTCAGGCATGCCTTTACTGGTTCGGAGATCGGGATTGAGACCGTCTCTAACGTCTTGTCCTTTTTCCAGTGAAAAGCTAGATGGAACTGGAGAGGTCGAAGGTGTAGCCTTCCTAGCGAGACAAACTGCTCCAGGGATGATAGAGTTCCTACTAGACTCATCCAATTCCTGACTGAGCATCGTTCTCTCTTCAACATCAGTTGGACTTTGAGCAGGGCTTGCTCTATTCGGGGGGCAGACGGAAAAGCCCGAAAAACTGGACTGCGAATCTCCATCCCTAAATACAGTATAGTTTGGGATGGAATCAGCTGGGACTTTTCCAGGTTGACCAAAAGTCCCAATTCCTTGGTCAGATCCAATGTCCAATGAAGATCCTGCAGACAGCGATGACTGGACGAGGCTCTGAGAAGCCAGTCGTCCAAGTATAGGGAGGCTCGGATTCCCGATAAATGGAGGAATTTTGCTACATTCCTCATAAGCCTCGTAAACACGAGAGGAGCAGGACTTAGGCCAAAGCACAGGGCCCGAAACTGGTATACCACATTGTTGAAAACAAACCTCAGAAAAGGTTGGGAATCTGGGTGTATGGGGATGTGGAAGTATGCGTCTCTTAGGTCGAGAGAGACCATCCAGTCTCTCTTTCTGACCGCTGCTAAGACTGATTTCGTGGTCTCCATGGTGAACTTTGTCTTCGTAACAAAGACGTTGAGTGCACTGACGTCTAGCACCGGTCTCCAACCTCCTGTCTTCTTCGGTACTAGGAAGAGACGGTTGTAAAACCCCGGTGATTGAAGGTCCGAGACTTTCACCACCGCTCCCTTCTCTAGCAAAAGAGACACTTCTAGTTTCAGGGCTTGTCTCTTTGACTCCTCTCGGTACCTGGGAGAGAGGTCGATGGGGGAAGTCGCTAGAGGAGGTTTGCGTACAAATGGAATTTTGTACCCCTCTCTGAGCAACCTCACAGATTGTTGGTCTGCGCCCCTCTTCTCCCAGGCTTGCCAGAAGTTCTTGAGTCTGGCTCCTACTGCTGTCTGAGGCTGCGGGCAGTCAGACTCTGCCACGTGAGAACTTGGCTCCTCTCTTCTTTCCTCTCTTTCCCTCGGCACGAGTACTTCCCCTGCTGGGAACTCTGCCACGAAAGGGCGGAATAAATCTGGACGCCGGAGTGTCCATCCTAGGTCTTCCAGAAAAGGATGTCGAAGGAGTCCCTTTGCGAGCAGAGGACGCAACCAAGTCATGGGTGTCCTTCTGCACGAGTGAAGAAGCTATGTCCTTAACCAATTGTTGCGGGAACAAAAACTTAGATAAGGGAGCAAAGAGCAGTTCAGATCTCTGACAGGGAGTAACTCCTGCCGACAGAAAAGAGCAAAGGGACTCTCGCTTCTTTAGGACTCCCGACGTAAAAGAGGAGGAGAGCTCATTGGAACCATCGCGGATGGCTTTATCCATACAGGACATAATAAGTAAGGAGACATCTCTATCAGCCGATGAGATTTTCCTACTTAAGGCTCCCAAACACCAGTCAAGGAAGTTGAACACTTCAAAGGCTCTATAAATGCCTTTCAGCAGATGGTCAAGGTCCGAGGAGGACCAACTAATCTTCGAGCGTCTCATGGCTAGGCGGCGGGGAGAGTCTACAAGGCTTGAGAAGTCGCCCAGGGCAGAGGCAGGGACTCCCAAGCCGAGAACTTCTCCCGTGGCATACCAGACGCTCGATCTAGACGAGAGTTTAGATGGAGGGAAGGCAAAGGCCGTCTTCCCCAAACTCCTCTTGGTTTCCAACCAGTCGCCTAAAAGCCGTAAAGCTCTCTTGGATGAGCGAGAGAGCACAAGTTTTGTAAAGGCTGGCATGTCAGCAGGTACGCCTAGAACAAACTCAGACGGCGGCGAACGAGGAGCAACAGCGACGAAGTGATCGGGAAACAACTCCTTAAAAATTAACATGACTTTCTTAAAGTCCATTGATGGAGGAACTGTTCTGGGTTCGTCTACATCCGAAGGATGGTCCTCAGGTTGAGGGTCAGCAACGTCCTCATCTGAAGGATCCTCATCTGACAACTGCTGAGAAACAAGCAAAGGGGTTGGCAATGCTTGACACGCAGCGTCCACACGCACTGGTGCATTAGTAGCGGACCAGGACGCAACGTCATGTAACTGCTTGACAGTCTGTGAACTGTCAACAACAACAGGTGCGTGAGGACGCACGGCGTCCACTCGAGACTGTTTTGACTGCCTAGTCTGAGCAGTCAAAACAACTCTAGACTGCGGTGGTTGACGCTCAGCGTCAAAACAAGTCAACTCCGATGGTTGGCGAACGTCCTGAACGTCAACAGGAGCATTAGTAAGTGGCCTAACGTCCAAATGCGGCTGAAAATCCACACGAGACCGCATCGAGTGAGGCTCTACATAACGTGACTGACGTGACTTGGCTACGCCAACGTCAACAGGACGCACAAAGGTTCGTTTGGGCGGCTGAAGGCCAGGATCTCGATGAGATAAACGGCTAGGCTCAACAGGAACCTTATCGGCAGAATAGTCTTCCATAAGGGAGGCGAGCTTAGTCTGCATGTCCTGCAGTATAACCCATTTAGGGTCCACGGGAATGGGTGCGGTAAACGACGGGGTTAACGTCTGAGACGGCACAACCTTGCCTACACCAAGACTTTCTGAGCCTGTGTAACGTTGCTGCTTAGGCGGCGAGCAGTCATCCGATGACTGCAATGGGCCAGAACTGTCCCAATGACTACATCCAGGACGCTGGACCTGTCCTGAAGGGACCGACTTTCGCTTAAGTGGCCTAGAAACCTTGCTCCACGGTTTCTTACGCGAAAAGCCTTCGGAAGACGAGGTAAAAATGGGCTCTCTCGTCTTATGGTAGGGGCGATCTTGGTGAGATACGCCTGATACCATAGAGAGAACGTCTGTTCGCTGATCAAAGCCTCTCGAACCCATAAGTCGTACGACATTACTTCTCCCCTGGGCTTGGGAGCTTGCAAGAGGTCTCGGACTAGGTGAACGACAGGCACGAACAGACGAACCCTCGGTCGCAACACTGTTCACAACACTTTGCGCACTAATCACTTTCCCACTATTTTCCGCTGTGGCACTCTGACACTTAAGCTCTTTAACGTCAGCCATGAGTTGATTACGATCAGTTGCTAACGCTTCAACTCTTTCCCCCAAGGCATGAATAGCACGTAACATGTCTTGCATAGATGGTTCCTGAGTGCCAGAAGGGGGGTTAGGTACAACCACTACAGGGGAAGGATTAGGTTCAGGGGCATGTGGAGAGGAAAAATCTACTGACCTAGAGGAACTCCTCCTTACCCTATCTCTCTCTAGCCTACGTGCATACTTATCGTATTCGAGCCAATCGAATTCCGAAAGGCCCACGCATTCCTCACACCGATCTCCCAATTGACAGGTTTTACCCCGACAATTGGAACACACAGTATGTGGGTCGAGAGATGCCTTTGGAAGACGCCTATTACAGTCCCTAGCATTACACTTACGAAATCTAGGTACTTGTGAAGGGTCAGCCATTTTGAATTAGTCAAAGAAAGTCCAAAAAACAATCCAAGTCATCAACAATTAAATCTGTTCAATAAAGAGTTCAAGAGTTTAAGTTGAGGAAAAACACCTGCACTGCGAAAGCTCAAACCAAAATGAAGTACTTCACCAAATATGTTGAGAAAACTCCAGGTTATACAGCGAGTATTGATACGTCTTGTCGTCAAGGTCGACAGAGAAGAATTGAAGGGTTTGTTTACATGCAAGAGTGGTATCTGGCCGATAGTTGGCGCTGGTGGGCACACCTGCAACCTTCATAGCGATCGCTCGCGAGTTTTTGAGTGTGTTTTCTGTCGAGCCGCTGAGCAGCAGCTATTATATATTCACCGGCTAAGTTAAATAATTAAAATGGAAGTATGTTTAGAAATAGAAGGATGGATGTATTGGCCTTGTGTGAGACGAAGATAAAAGGAAAGGGTGAAGTGATGTTTGGTGAAATGTCTGGTAGAGTGTCTGGGATTGAAAGGGGAAGAGTAAGAGAGGGTGTGGCTTTATTGCTGAGTGAATGGATGACAGGTAAAGTAGTGGAATGGAAGGAGATATCATCTAGGTTAAGGGGACCGTCTGCCATGTCCGCCATTTTTTTTTCTAATGATCCAAATTACACAATTTCTATATATGTTTTAGACATATATAATACCTTCATCATATAAAAATTTCAAGTCATTTGATCAAAAACTTTTGGATTTATGAGCAAAAATCATGATTTAAAAAAAATATTTAGGTACATTTTTCCCCACTAGTATAATACCAATTGTATTGAAAATTATACCACAAAAACTACTCTAACAACCGAACAATTCTGTCAGACAGAATTTTGATTTTCCTTTCTCTTTTTTTTTAATGAATTTTTATTTTATTTTTTCCTCGTCTAGACGGAAAATAATCGTGAAAAAAAATGTAAAACGAAAATCAAAATTTTGTCAGACAGAATTGTGCGATTTTTATTCTTCTTTTCAACGATATCTTTTTCTCTAATATCGAACAACAAATAAGTGAGAAAAATGTACCTAAGTGGGAATAAGTATGTTTTTGAGTTATGAGCTCCCAAAGATTTGCAGCAAGCTTTTGCTTCTTTTCTAAAAGAAATCAAGATAATATTATTATGATAACTTTTATTGTTCATTCCTACATAAATGCACCCTAAAGGAGGTATTTGAACCCTCAGTTTACTATTCCTGTTATGAGTTGCCTGCGATCTGTAATTGTTGCCAGTGTTTTAGTTAGCAGGTTTCAGCTTTGTACTCTTATCCAGGTTTCCCTCTTTCTAGGTTCTTTTTTCTTGTTCTCCACTTACTTTTTGTTCTTTCTATCACCTTATGTAACATTGGCATTGTTATAAAATTCCAGAGGACATTGTGAAAGCACAATCAACATACGAACTTCAAGTAAATAAACACATGCATTATAATTTCTATATGCCTTTGGAAACTTTGTGATTTTTTCGTAGCTGGTAGTTTTCATTCACCTACCCTCTACCAATGCCTTTCATATCTGCCAGAGGTACGAGATTTCGAAACATGAGAGAGAGAGAGAGAGAGAGAGAGAGAGAGAGAGAGAGAGAGAGAGAGAGAGAGAGAGAGAGAGAGAGTTGAACATTGTTATTATAGTATTTGTATAAATGGGAGTTTTTAATAATTGAGAGAGAGAGAGAGAGAGAGAGAGAGAGAGAGAGAGAGAGAGAGAGAGAGAGAGAGAGAGAGAGAGAGAGAGAGAATATAAAAGTATTTGTATAAATGGCAGTGGTATATAATTCGAGAGAGAGAGAGAGAGAGAGAGAGAGAGAGAGAGAGAGAGAGAGAGAGAGAGAGAGAGAGAGAGAGAGAACTACGCATCTGTCAAACTCAGTCCTACAGACGACGCCATAAGGATGACGTCATTATTTAAAGACCGCTATTTTCATTGTTTGGAAAAATGATTGACTATTTGTGCTTTCTACAACCTTAGGTAACATTGGCCTTGCTATAATGTTCCCGAGGGCGTTGTGGAAACACAATGTACATACGAACTTCAAGTAAACAAACGCATTCATTATAACTTCTATACATCTTTGGCATCTTTGGCTTCTGTTTTCTTGTTCTCCACTTACTTTTTGTTCTTTCTATCACCTTATGTAACATTGGCATTGCTATAAAATTCCAGAGGACGTTGTGAAATCACAATCAACATACAAACTTCAAGTAAATAAACACATGCATTATAATTTCTATATGTCTTTGGAAACTGTGATATTTCGTAGCTGGTAGTTTTCATTCACCTACCCTCTACCAATGCCTTTCATTTCTGCCAGAGGTACGAGATCTCGAAACATGAGAGAGAGAGAGAGAGAGAGAGAGAGAGAGAGAGAGAGAGAGAGAGAGAGAGAGAGAGAGAGAGAGAGAGTTGAACATTGTTATTATAGTATTTGTATAAATAGGAGTTTTAAATAATTCAGAGAGAGAGAGAGAGAGAGAGAGAGAGAGAGAGAGAGAGAGAGAGAGAGAGAGAGAGAGAGAGAGAGAGAGAGAGAGAGAGAATAAAAGTATTTGTATAAATGGCAGTGGTAAATAATTCGAGAGAGAGAGAGAGAGAGAGAGAGAGAGAGAGAGAGAGAGAGAGAGAGAGAGAGAGAGAGAGAGAGAACTACGCACCTGTCAAACTCAGTCCTACAGACGACGCCATAAGGATGACATCATCATTTAAAGACCGCTATTTTCATTGTTTGGAAAAATGATTGAATATTTGTTCTTTCTACAACCTTAGGTAACATTGGCCTTGCTATAATGTTCCCGAAGGCGTTGTGGAAACACAATGTACATACGAACTTCAAGTAAACATACGCATACATTATAACTTCTATACATCTTTAGCAACTTTGGCTTCTGTTATTGTAGGAGTAGACTTCGTTCATCTACACTCTACCAATGCCTTCCATTTCTGCCAGACGTACGATAGATCGAAATATAAGTGAAAAATCGCTATATATATGCAAAATTACACACAAAGACGATTTTGTCAAACTAAGTCATGCAGACGACACAGTAAGGATGACGTCATCATTTGAAAACCTCTATATCTTCGTATTTGTAAAAATAATTGTCTGAAACTTCTAGGGAGTATGTACGACATGTTTACGCATACATAGAAGCAATAAAACGATTTTCGATTTCTGAAAGTTGTTATGTCAATACCCCATGGGGGACGGTCCCCTTAATGTCTGTCCGAAGGGCTTGCCCCCTTGCCGATCCTATGGCAAGGGAGCTCAACGACACTGGATTCGCTGTCAGGGGAGGAAGAGATGTTTTGAACGGGACGCGATATCCTTGACTGATCACGGAGATCGTCCAGGAATCAGCCCCGAGTTGCTGCCACCTGAATGCGCAACTTTGTAGGCATCCCCCCACTGGTGGACATGCAGGGGGATTGCCAATCCTAGCGTTTGCGGCCTCGGCCGCTCCCTCTAGGATTCTTGCCTCACCTGGAGGACTTTCCGCCCTTCTTGTCTTTGACAGGAAAGGGCTGCTGTTTGGACACCTTCGTCTTTGCTGCCGGCGCCGGTTTCGTCAACTTGGACTGGCGAGGTTGTTGGGGTGCTGGAGGTTTGTAGGGCTTAGATGTAAGAGCCCTTTGGAGGAGAGAATCGTGGTTCGATTTCCTCCACCTCTCAGCTGCCTGTTCCACATCCTTGGGCTCAAACAGGCTCTTTCCTAGGATGGAAGAGTGTCTGAGCTTGCAGACATCCACGGCGGGGACCTTAGCGTGGAACCTCTCGGTCACCGCATCACGTCGTTTCAAGATCGAGTTTGCCCACAAGTTCGAATCTTGGTGGGCCAGAAACTCGATGGTACGTGTGCCCGAAAGGAGGAAGGTCTCCAGGCCCTTCCTGGTGCTTTCCTTGGACAGATCCTCGGAACGCAGCAGGATGCCCAGAGGCCTTAGCCAGACATCCAGCCACGAATTGGCCTGCATGACACACTTTGCGACCTTCTCCTGACTCAGGATCTCCGTTGCCGAGAATGTCACCTGCCGGTTGGAGTCTCTCTCAAGAGAGACTCCCCTGGTAAGCTCTTCCACGGAGTGGTGAAGAGGGAGAGCTAAACAAGGCTCCTCCATGATCTCAAAGTACCTCCTCTGTTGGACACGAGGAGGTGGGAGGAGCTTGTTACCAGCTGAGAGGTCGATGACGGGTCTTCAGCCTCCAGACGCCTTCTTTACAAGAAAGAGTCGACTGAAGAAGACTGGGGAGCCGTCGACGACCTCCTGGAGAGCATCCTTTTTGAGCATAGTCTCGACTTCTGCCCAAAGGGCTAGCACCTTTACCGATCCCATGGCATAGGAGCTCAATGACACTGGATTCGCTGTCAGGGGAGGAAGAGATGTTATGAACGGGACGCGATATCCTTGGCTGATCACGGAGATCGTCCAGGAATCGGCCACGAGTAGCTGCCACCTGAATGCGCAACTTTGTAGGCATCCCCCCACTGGTGGACATGCAGGGGGATTGCCAATCCTAGCGTTTGCAGCCTCAGCCGCTCTCTCTAGGATTCTTGCCTCCCCTGGAGGACTTTCCACCCTTCTTGTCTTTGACAGGAAAGGGCTGCTGTTTGGACACCTTCGTCTTTGCTGCCGGTGCCGGTTTCGTCAACTTGGACTGGCGAGGTTGTTGGGGTGTTGGAGGTTTGTAGGGCTTAGATGTAAGAGCCCTTTGGAGGAGAGAATCATGGTTCGATTTCCTCCACCTCTCAGCTGCCTGTTCCACATCCTTGGGCTCAAACAGGCTCTTTCCTAGGATGGAAGAGTGTCTGAGCTTGCAGACATCCACGGCTGGGACCTTCGCGAGGAACCTCTCGGTCACCGCATCACGTCATTTCAAGATCGAGTTTGCCCACAAGTTCGAAACTTGGTGGGCCAGAAACTCGATGGTACGTGAGCTCGAGAGGAGGAAGGTCTCAAGGGCCTTCCTGGTGCTTTCCTTGGACAGATCCTCGGAACGCAGCAGGATGCCCAGAGACCCTAGCCAGACATCCAGCCATGAAGTTGCCTGCATGGCACACTTGGCGACCTTCTCCTGACTCAGGATCTCCGTTGCCGAGAATGTCACCTGCCGGTTGGAGAGTCTCTCAAGAGAGACTCCCCTGGTAAGCTCTTCCACGGAGTGGTGAAGAGGGAGAGCTAAACAAGGCTCCTCCATGATCTCAAAGTACCTCCTCTGTTGGACACGAGGAGGTGGGAGGAGCTTGTTACCAGCTGAGAGGTCGATGACGGGTCTCCAGCCTCCAGACGCCTTCTTTACAAGAAAGAGTCGACTGAAGAAGACTGGGGAGCCGTCGACGACCTCCTGGAGAGCATCCTTTTTGAGCATAGTCTCGACTTCTGCCCAAAGGGCTAGCACCTTTACCGATCCCATGGCATAGGAGCTCAATGACACTGGATTCGCTGTCAGGGGAGGAAGAGATGTTATGAACGGGACGCGATATCCTTGGCTGATCACGGAGATCGTCCAGGAATCGGCCACGAGTTGCTGCCACCTGAATGCGCAACTTTGTAGGCATCCCCCCACTGGTGGACATGCAGGGGGATTGCCAATCCTAGCGTTTGCAGCCTCAGCCGCTCTCTCTAGGATTCTTGCCTCCCCTGGAGGACTTTCCACCCTTCTTGTCTTTGACAGGAAAGGGCTGCTGTTTGGACACCTTCGTCTTTGCTGCCGGTGCCGGTTTCGTCAACTTGGACTGGCGAGGTTGTTGGGGTGTTGGAGGTTTGTAGGGCTTAGATGTAAGAGCCCTTTGGAGGAGAGAATCATGGTTCGATTTCCTCCACCTCTCAGCTGCCTGTTCCACATCCTTGGGCTCAAACAGGCTCTTTCCTAGGATGGAAGAGTGTCTGAGCTTGCAGACATCCACGGCTGGGACCTTCGCGAGGAACCTCTCGGTCACCGCATCACGTCATTTCAAGATCGAGTTTGCCCACAAGTTCGAAACTTGGTGGGCCAGAAACTCGATGGTACGTGAGCTCGAGAGGAGGAAGGTCTCGAGGGCCTTCCTGGTGCTTTCCTTGGACAGATCCTCGGAACGCAGCAGGATGCCCAGAGACCCTAGCCAGACATCCAGCCACGAAGTTGCCTGCATGGCACACTTGGCGACCTTCTCCTGACTCAGGATCTCCGTTGCCGAGAATGTCACCTGCCGGTTGGAGTCTCTCTCAAGAGAGACTCCTCTGGTAAGCTCTTCCACAGAGTGGTGAAGAGGGAGAACTAAACAAGGCTCCTCCATAATCTCAAAGTACCTCCTCTGTTGGACACGAGGAGGTGGGAGGAGCTTGTTACCAGCAGAGGAACGGCTGGAGGAGGCGAGTTCCGAAAGCTGGCCCTCAACCTTAACTCTGGCACTCTTCACCCCTTGGGACCAAGGCAGAGCCGCACTGGCCTTAGAGGGTTTTTGAGTGCCATAGACTTGGTCCAGGACCATATCCTTGCCTTCACGAGGGGCAGTCTCGGGGTCCTTGAACTTGTTGAGATGCCTCATCAAAGTCAGGACTTGCCAGAAGGCATGCTCTGCTCTCCTCCTGGTGAATTGGCAGCAAAGTCTCCTGTCCCCAACTGCTCTACTTGGGGGGGGGGGGACACGTGGACATTCTCCTGGGGGTCTCGCTAGCTCTGGTCGAATCCTTGAAGAAGACTTCGGGCGGTCTTCGAGTCCTTCGGTTCCCTTCTAGGAGGGATGCAGGACTCCAGCAAAGAAGTCTGAGGGTTCTTCTCCGCCCCAGTACGCGACAATTCTCCTACTCATGGTGGGGTCTCTCCCATTGGTGCGGTGGGAGAAGGTCTCACCTCGGTAGATTCTCCCGAGGACAGAAAAGCTTCGTCCACAGGAGAAGGAGAGAATGTCTGAGTGGGGGAAGGAGCCTTCCTTACGGACTTCTTAGGAGCCAGTTTGACCCTAGGAGAAGTCACCACGAACTCTACTCCTCTCTTCCTCTTCAGTGAGGTTGTAGGTTTGAGACCCAAGTAGCGAAGGCAAGCTTAACAGCCTGGACGACAGCTCTGATAAGGGACCCAAACCAAGGCTGACGACTGACAGACGCAGTGTCAGCGAGTCCCACTGGAGGGAAGGGGATTGGGTGATCCTTTGGAGTAGACACCATAGGGCCTGCCTGAAAGGAAGAAGAAGAAGAATGGTGCCTAGACTTCTCTGAAGACTTTCCCTCCTCCTGCGAGCGCGCTGTTCTGTGCTTGCAGGGGGGGGGGGGGGGGGGAATCGTGAAGATGATGACCTGGTTGTGCGCGCCCCTGAAGACTCGCTCGGATGCTCGTGCTGCGAAACCCGTCGGGAATCGCGCTGGTGCTTGTGCGATGGACAAATTGCAGGTACGTGCGCGAGCGCGCAGGGGCGTGGAGATGAAGGCGCGGGCGCGCGAAGATGCGGGCGAAAGTGCGCGTGGGTGCGCGCAGCCGTAAGGGCGAGCGTTGGCGGCTGGGCGAATGACAGCGTGCAAGCGAGCGTCGGCGCATAGGGCGAGAAGGTGAGCGATCGTGCTCAGGAGAGATAGCGCGTGGGCGAGTAAGTGACCTTCGGCGAGCAGGATCGTGTGCGCGCGGGCGCGCTGAAGAGTGCTTGCGTGCAGGCGATAGTTCGCGCGGGCGCGCGGGAGATCGCAGGCGCGCGGTCTGGAGCAGGGGGCTGGGGCGCAGGGCCAGCAGGTGTAGAAGCGTGTACCGGAGGCTGCTCGTGGTCGCGTGCAGGAAACTTTCCGTGAGCGCGTAAGCGTGTAGTGTCTCATCCAACTCTGGAAGTGCGCAAAGGCGAGTGCGCACGATGGCGCGCAGGCGAGGGCTGACGCGTGGGTGAGCTCCGAGGGCACGCAGGGGATTGCGGGCGAGAAGGAAAAGGAAGAGTCTTCTTGCCTATGCCCAGATCCGGGGATCGTGGGCGAGCGGGCGAACGGTGGCGCGCAGGAGAAGATCGCTGGCAAACTGGAGATCGTGGGCGCGCCTGGCATGTGACAGGAACAGGGCGCGCAGATGTGTACTGGCGAGTAGGAGATCGCTGGCGCGTAGGCGAGCACTGGCAAACAGGAGCACGGTGACGAGCAGGAGAGCGCTGACGAGTTGACTCTGCCTCTGCTGCAAGAGATCGCTGGCGCGTAGGAAGATCCTCAGCAACAGCAGGAGAACGTGGGCACACAGGTGAAACCTGGCGCTGAAGAGACTTGCTCACATTGTGAGACAAGTCCTTCTGCCCCGAAGGGACCGGAGGCCGTTGGAAAACGGGGTGCGTGGGCGCCCACAGCGCTTCAGATTCCAAGAACGGAGAAGGAAGATCCACAGGTCTGGCAGAATGATTAGCTCTGTAGGCCGATTGATTTTCCGGGAATACCTCTAACTCGTCAATATGCGCCCATAATTGCTCACTTATGACTTTTTCAATAAGCTTTGACATGTAGGATAAATTTGAAATGGGCCTATATGAATTTAGCTCGTTTACATCACCTTTCCCTTTGTAAATTGGTTTGATCAACGCAGTTTTTTCACAGCTAGGAAAATAGGATTGCGATATACTTAGGTTAATTATGTTCAGGTAAATATTATATACGACTTGTTTGTTTGGAGCTTCACTTATTGAACTGTTTGGGAAAGGGTCGTTTCCACAATATGTATTCTTCATCTCTCTCATAACCTTTAACAAGTCGCGCATATTTATTTCCTTAAATTTTATTAACTTCTTTCCCTCCTTCACTGGCATAGCTGACTGTCCTTCCAAGTGATTTTGGGGGAAGCCTCTATAGATTTTATCAATTTAACCTTATTTATGAGGAAAATGTTGAGGGGTGTATGTATGACAGCGGCCATCTGTAAGTATGATGACGGCCATGACCCATAACTCCCCGGTAAGCTAAGAATACAGCAGTGTAAGGGGAGTCGCAAGGGGTGTTGGCCCCCATCGGGTAAGTAAGGATACGACTTGTAAATTAGGTTAGGTGGGGAAGTTTAGGTTAGATGGTGTTCTTGTGTACAGGTTTTGCAGAAAAACAAACACAGATCTTGTAGTACAGCGGCCACACCTTACAAAATGACTTGAAGAATTATTAGAAAATTACCGTTTTCTACGCATGCAGGAGGAACTGGCCGCTGATAACCAAAGCCTCCCGGGATTCAAAATAGTTTTGCGTAGCCAATACTTATCAAATTTATTTTCTTTAAGAGGAAAATGTTGATTATCTTTATTTGAAACACGATAATATGAAGCTAGTTTTACGTTTTGAAATATGATTTAGCGTTACCTTGGGAAGCAATCACAAGGTTGCGACTTAAGTCTTTGGGTAAGCTAATGATATGGAGGACCTTGGGGAGGTCACAGGGGGAGTAGCCCCGCAGTAGGGTGATAGGGTAAGATACAGCTCAGCTCGCAATACAAGTTTTTAAATGCCGTTTTTCAGTCATAACCTTCGGAATTATAAAATGTATAAAAATTTGAAAAATATTTTTCCACAATTATTTGTATCAGAAAATTTAAAGTTTCTGTAAATAGACCAGGGTAGTTTGTAGCGCTACGGCCAAGCGTCCTAATTTGCTTATTATCGCTCCGACTTATCTTGTATAGAATAAAAACGTTTGGAAATGGTCTACGGATCTTAAATATGTTGTGTAAGGGGGGGGGGGTCCGGGGGGGCGCAGCCCCCTTGGGTAAGGACACTGCTTTTAGCATAGGTTAGGTGGGTTTTTTAAGTTAGCTTCTCCCGCCAAAATCGTTTATAGAAAGACGGCCACAGTTCAGAATATTCCCGTTTTCTACGGGATCTGGCCGTCACCCTACAAACGCTCCATAGACCAAACACACTTATTTTCCTCAATAAGAATATTGAACTTTAGTTAATATTTACCCTAGAGTACATACTGACTGCATTGGTCCAAACTACTGTACAGAGGCTCCTAGAACCAAAGTTGCTTATTTCAATGAATGAAACTATTCTTACTAATAACAGTCGGGGTTAGATTGACCTTTGAGGTCAGGTCAAGGCCTAACCCAATACTTCAAATCAATTTACTAGTAACGAAGGTAGTTCAAGATGTATTTTATGGCCACGGCACAGCAATTGAAATATATCTACTGCTTATAGTTATACACATTATCTCTTACTATGACTATGCCTATCCTATCTTAAAATAAAGATTTTTACTTATATAAAGCATAATATTATGTATCCTTAACCTAATCTTACACATTACTTTACTTTTTTTTTTTACTTTGACGGGTTTATTTCTCGCCCTCCATCAGACACCAAAGGTCTGTTCAGGCAGGCCTTGGTCTGAAAATAATTTCTTTCCAGTTAATATTTTGCTCTGTATCTTATCAGTTATTTCGCTACCATTTGTATTCCGGCTTAATAGTTTTCAGGTCACAATTATAACACTTTCTAAAAAGATAAGTCTTCAGGTTTTTCTTGAAAGCTGCCACGAGTTGCTAAGAATACCAGATAGCCGTCAAATTTAAAACAAATCAATTAGAATAAATTCTACTCACCTGCGGATGGCTAATCCATGCATCTTGAATAAGTTTAAGACTTGATTTTTAAGAGAGGCCATTATGAACTTCGTATTTCTTTAAATTTCTTAAAACGTTTTCACGGTGGCGCCAAAACTTCACTAGACTTACGATTCTTGCAATATTGCAAAGAAGTCAGACATACGTCAGTACTGTAATCAGTATCTAAAATAAATATTAATAAGTAACTAATTAAGTATTAAAATCTTCAATAATATGCAAGTGTCATCATTATGATTTTTTTACAAAGTTTCTAATACTGAAATCTTTCTACCCGGAGATAGCTACCCGAGGATAGCGTTATGTTCGGCTAGCAGTAAATAACTCTCTCGATTAGTAAGGCCAGGTATAATAACAGACGATGCTTTCGGATTTGTTTATCTGGAGGTATTTGTACACGAAAATACATGAAGAATGTTTGTATAGTGTTTCAATGTTCACTTATCTATTGAATATATCACTATTACAGTAGTAGACGTGTGGGTGGATGTATGATAGAGGCCACCTGTATGTATAGTGACGGTTGACGAAGAATAGGGCTGTTTAAGGGGCATGGCCGCATGGCTTGTAGGTTTGGTTAGAGGGGGTGAAATTAGTTAGTATCCCTTTTTTATGCACGTTTGGGGGAGCTGACCACTCATATATAATGGTCCCGACCTGTATCGATAGGCCCTTATTACTGATAATCATAATAGACCTATCACTGTATCAGTCCGTGACTGGACCCGTGGGTTTGAATGACTGCACAGACATTGAAAAAAAAAATTCTCATTCCTACATATTATTATTATTATTATTATTATTATTATTATTATTAGTATTATTATTTGCAAAGCTACACCCCTACTTGGAAATGCAGGATGCTAAGAGCCTAGGTGCTCCAATATTGAAAATACCCCAGTGAGGATAGGGAGCAAGGAAAAATAGAATATTTTGAGAACAGAAACATTAAGATAAATATCGCCTATATAAACAAAACAGGAGTAAGAGATTAAGATAGTGTGCCCGAGTGTACCTTCAATCAAGAGAACTCTACTCCAAGGTAGTGGAGGACCATGGTACAGAGGCTGTGGCACTACCCAAGAATAGAGAATATTGAAGTAAAATATTGTATAATATTGTATCTAACCCATTTCAGAATTTTGCGATAGAGGGGTAAAAATGGGTAATTTTCACTTTTTTGACTTTTCTCGACTTCAATACATATCTGGTTGCCAGACATAGAAACAATTTTTGCGCCACATTGAGTTGGTATAGAATTTGAGCCCCATACATAGTATAATCAGAATCATGAATAATATTGTATCTAACCCATTTCAGAATTTTGCATTAGAGGAGTAAAAATTGGTAAATTTCACTTTTTTGACATTTCTCAACTGATATACATATCTGGTTGCCAGACATAGAAACAATTTTTGCGCCACATTGAGTTGGTATAGAATTTGAGCCCCATACATAGTATAATCAGAATCATGAATAATATTGTATCTAACCCATTCCAGAATTTTGCGATAGAGGGGTAAAAATGGGTAATTTTAACTTTTTTTACTTTTCTCGACTTCAATACATATCTGGTTGCCAGACATAGAAACAATTTTTGCGCCACATTGAGTTGGTATAGAATTTGAGCCCCATACATAGTATAATCAGAATCATGAATAATATTGTATCCAACCCATTCCAGAATTTTGCGATAGAGGGGTAAAAATGGGTAATTTTCACTTTTTTGACTTTTCTCGACTTCAATACATATCTGGTTGCCAGACATAGAAACAATTTTTGCGTCACATTGAGTTGGTATAGAATTTGAGCCCCATACATAGTATAATCAGAATCATGAATAAAATTGTATCTAACCCATTTCAGAATTTTGCATTAGAGGAGTAAAAATTGGTAAATTTCACTTTTTTGACATTTCTCGACTGATATACATATCTGGTTGCCAGACATAGAAACAATTTTTGCGCCACATTGAGTTGGTATAGAATTTGAGCCCCATACATAGTATAATCAGAATCATGAATAATATTGTATCTAACCCATTCCAGAATTTTGCATTAGAGGAGTAAAAATTGGTAAATTTCACTTTTTTGACATTTCTCGACTGATATACATATCTGGTTGCCAGACATAGAAACAATTTTTGCGCCACATTGAGTTGGTATAGAATTTGAGCCCCATACATAGTATAATCAGAATCATGAATAATATTGTATCTAACCCATTTCAGAATTTTGCATTAGAGGAGTAAAAATTGGTAAATTTCACTTTTTTGACATTTCTCGACTGATATACATATCTGGTTGCCAGACATAGAAACAATTTTTGCGCCACATTGAGTTGGTATAGAATTTGAGCCCCATACATAGTATAATCAGAATCATGAATAATATTGTATCTAACCCATTTCAGAATTTTGCATTAGAGGAGTAAAAATTGGTAAATTTCACTTTTTTGACATTTCTCAACTGATATACATATCTGGTTGCCAGACATAGAAACAATTTTTGCGCCACATTGAGTTGGTATAGAATTTGAGCCCCATACATAGTATAATCAGAATCATGAATAATATTGTATCTAACCCATTCCAGAATTTTGCGATAGAGGGGTAAAAATGGGTAATTTTAACTTTTTTTACTTTTCTCGACTTCAATACATATCTGGTTGCCAGACATAGAAACAATTTTTGCGCCACATTGAGTTGGTATAGAATTTGAGCCCCATACATAGTATAATCAGAATCATGAATAATATTGTATCCAACCCATTCCAGAATTTTGCGATAGAGGGGTAAAAATGGGTAATTTTCACTTTTTTGACTTTTCTCGACTTCAATACATATCTGGTTGCCAGACATAGAAACAATTTTTGCGTCACATTGAGTTGGTATAGAATTTGAGCCCCATACATAGTATAATCAGAATCATGAATAAAATTGTATCTAACCCATTTCAGAATTTTGCATTAGAGGAGTAAAAATTGGTAAATTTCACTTTTTTGACATTTCTCGACTGATATACATATCTGGTTGCCAGACATAGAAACAATTTTTGCGCCACATTGAGTTGGTATAGAATTTGAGCCCCATACATAGTATAATCAGAATCATGAATAATATTGTATCTAACCCATTCCAGAATTTTGCATTAGAGGAGTAAAAATTGGTAAATTTCACTTTTTTGACATTTCTCGACTGATATACATATCTGGTTGCCAGACATAGAAATAATTTTTGCGCCACATTGAGTTGGTATAGAATTTGAGCCCCATACATAGTATAATCAGAATCATGAATAATATTGTATCTAACCCATTCCAGAATTTTGCATTAGAGGAGTAAAAATTGGTAAATTTCACTTTTTTGACATTTCTCGACTGATATACATATCTGGTTGCCAGACATAGAAACAATTTTTGCGCCACATTGAGTTGGTATAGAATTTGAGCCCCATACATAGTATAATCAGAATCATGAATAATATTGTATCTAACCCATTCCAGAATTTTGCATTAGAGGAGTAAAAATTGGTAAATTTCACTTTTTTGACATTTCTCGACTGATATACATATCTGGTTGCCAGACATAGAAACAATTTTTGCGCCACATTGAGTTGGTATAGAATTTGAGCCCCATACATAGTATAATCAGAATCATGAATAATATTGTATCTAACCCATTCCAGAATTTTGCATTAGAGGAGTAAAAATTGGTAAATTTCACTTTTTTGACATTTCTCGACTGATATACATATCTGGTTGCCAGACATAGAAACAATTTTTGCGCCACATTGAGTTGGTATAGAATTTGAGCCCCATACATAGTATAATCAGAATCATGAATAATATTGTATCTAACCCATTCCAGAATTTTGCATTAGAGGAGTAAAAATTGGTAAATTTCACTTTTTTGACATTTCTCGACTGATATACATATCTGGTTGCCAGACATAGAAACAATTTTTGCGCCACATTGAGTTGGTATAGAATTTGAGCCCCATAACAGTGATGACGACGACCCTACCGATGTTCCTGACGCAGGCCTTACTCAGGAGGATGCCTTTGACCCTTCTATCTCTGGAGGTTAGTATGAGAGAGAGAGAGAGAGAGAGAGAGAGAGAGAGAGAGAGAGAGAGAGAGAGAGAGAGAGATATATATCTGTTTTAAAAATTGTTTTTAAAAGTCTTGTTGTTATAAGGGTTCTTTAAATTTTGTTGCTCTTTAAATGGTGTGTAAACAATGGGTATTTTTAAAACTTATTTGTTTACTTGCATTCTCACTGACATACACATGCACACACATGCTCTCACACAAGCACACATTAATGCACTCACACATGCACACGCAAGCACACACAATGCACACACACAATGCACACACACATGCAGACCCACATGCACACACACAAGCACACATGCATGCACACACAAGCACACATGCATGCACAAACACAAGCACACATGATTCATTTACTGTTTCACTAATGTTACTTTATTCTTGTTTCAGCTCGCAAGGTCAATGTTGTCCCTCAGGAGATGCCTGTGGAAGAGGAAGCTGAGGTTGAGCATAAGAGGTCTCGTGCTGATGAATGGAAAAAGGACGACATTGATATCTAGTCCCTGCCAAACTTCATTCATCCACAGCCGGACTTTTTGAGGGAACCTTATGAATATTTCTCCCAGTTCTTCACAGCTGAATTGTGGGAACACATTGTGTTCCAATCCAACCTGTATTCAAGACAGAAGGATGTAAGTAGCAACTTCCACATATCAGAAGAGGATCTTATGGTTTTCCTTTGCCTCATCATGTACATGGGCCTGGTTTCCCTCCCTAGCATAGTCGACTTCTGGGCCGTGAAGACCAGGAGTCCTCAAGTTGCAGACTTCATGTCCAGGAACCGCTTGAAGTCAATTTGATCTTCCCTTCACTTCAACGACAATGACCAGGCAGCAACCACAGCCTCCCAAGATTGATTCTTCAAGGTGAGAGTCCCCTTCACCGAGGTCAAAAGAGTTCCTGAATTTCCCGAGACCCCTATCCACTCCATTGAAGTGATCGTCACCTACAAGGGCACAAGGGCCGGTAACCTTCACCAGCATGTAGCCAAGAAGCCTGACAAGTGGGGGTACAAGTTGTTCTGCCGCTCCAGCGTGGCTAGATTTGTGCTGGATGTACGAGGAATGCAAGGTGGCCCTATGCCTCACTAAAAGTAGGAATTGCTTTGCTTCCTTTCATAAGGTTTGTAAGTAAGTGTGTACTGTATGTTTCAATTTTTATAATTATGAGTAAGTTTTATTATATTTTGTGTATTTTTTTACTCTTTTTGTTTTGTATTGTATATTGTATTTCTTATATTAATTAAATTGTAAAGCCATCTCTGTGTTTCTGTTATACATTGGAATAAAAAAAAGTGATTCATCAATAATAATCATATGATTTGTGGGCAAATCAACTTTAGTATAAACATGAAAAAGTTTACCGTTATGGCCCAAACGATCCCATATGAGATGAGCATGGTCCGCCTAAACTTGCCCAAGTTACCTATATGGGATATTTTATTGCATGCAATTATTTCACTAATTTTGAAACTTTTTTGAAAATACATAGGAGTAAAAAGGTCTTGATATTTACCAATATAATAACCTACTAAAAGGATTTTTTAAAGTTTCCCATAAAACCTAGGGTGGACTTTAAAGGGATAATGTGTTTTACGATTGCTGTCGCAGTTACAGGAATATTAGAGTTGAAGTTCTGTCTTAGTAGGCTTGTTTCTGGACAATGCAATAGGTAGTGTTGCAGAGGTTCATCTGTCAGTTGCCGACAGTTGTTGTCTTTCCGGTCTGTTGTGCTGCTGTGGCCTTGTCGATATCGATGATGATTTGCCAGTTGCATAGATATCCTAGTTGCAGTCTGCAAATAATGACTGCAACTTAGCGGGGAATATTTCTTGTAATAGGATACGGGATTAGGTTAGTTGCTTTGATGTACCATTTGGCCAATCTGGAGCCATCAAGAAAGGCTAGCCTTACTTCACTTGTCTTTTGCATGTTGTAAAAGGCTATCCTTTGATTCTTGATGGTTTTCAGTGATGTTGAAGTGATATTGATTGTCTAGCACATTATTGCAGACTTGGCTAGGTAATCGGCCTCGTCATTTCCAATGATTCCAGTGTGTTGGAATTCAATTCAGGATGATCAGCCTATTGTTGCTTTGGTGACCTAATGCTAGATACAGTACTGAATTGCTGTGATTAGGTAGACATTTTCAGTGGGTTCTTTTTTGCTGAGAGCCCGAATGGCTCCTCTTGAATCCGTGTGGATTGTTGTATTTCATCCAGGTAGACTGGCCGAGTGTTCTAGGGCTTTTGGCAATCGCCACTAGCTCAGTTTGCAGGGTGGAGGCGTGGTTGGAAAGCCTCCAGTTTTCTCTGTAGCCTGATGGAGAAATGATTGTTGCTGCTGCTGCTGTTGCAAGGATATCATAATCCAGTGATCCATCAGTATAGCAGATGTTCAAGGCGTAGGTGTTGCCGATTGCATTTTCGGCTGCTGCTGTAAGTTGTTCTGGCGTGCAGAGAGCTTTGCTTGCTGCTGGGAGGATGGTAAAGTTGTACTGGAAGGGGTTTGGTGACCACGGGGCCGAAGTGATGTAGCCATTGTGCTTTTATTTCTTATAGGCTTCATTTTGCATTTGCATTCCTCTAAGTGTATCCAGCAGTCTCTTTGCGTGTGTCCTTGGAGGATCAATCTCCTCTGCCAAGGATAAGGTGTCAATTGAGGTTGTTGTTCAGAAGTCTCTGTCTGCTTTGAATGACTTGAATATAATGCTGCAATTTCTGATATCTATCCTAGCCGAAATGAAAATTTGTTTAGTTTCATCTCTTTAGAAGCAGTCTTCGCCATATTTGAGAGCTTCTGATGAGTCTCATGACATTGTTTCGTACCACTTCTAAGGAAGCTTTTTGAGTTTCACTCACTGAGGTGACTGTAGGTGCTGCATAGTCGATGTGGGATTGAATTGTTAAATGTAGAACAGCCTTAGGAGGCTGTTTGATACTCCTTATTTAAGGGAGTCCGTTCATTTTATGGCTGAGAGGCGAATTTTTGTTTTCTCTCTGAAATAGGTTAATTCGCTGGTAGGTAATAGAGTTTTATTGATGATTACTCCTAGATACATAAAATGGGGGATAAAAATAAGTAATTTTCATGTTTTTTACTTTTATTGAAAAAATAATAATCTCTGTCAGACGTAGAAATAATATTTTCGACATATTGGGATGGTATAAAAATTAAACCACATACGTAGTATAATAAAAATTATGTATAATATTGTATCTAACCCATTTCAGAATTCTGCAGATTGAGGGGTAAATATGGGTAGTTTTCAAGTTATTTTTTACTTTTCTTGAAAAAAATACATATCTGGTTGCCAGACAGAAATGATTTTTGCGCAGCATTGACTTGGTATATAATTTGATCCACATACATAAGTTTAAACCAAATCTTGTATAATATTGTAGATAACCCATTTCAAAATTCTGCAGACTAAGGGGTAAAAATGAGTAATTTTCACATTTTTTACTTTTCCCAACTAAACTACATCTGGTGGCCAGACATAAAAATAATTTTGAAGACTCATTGAGCTTGTATAGAACTTGAACCACATACATAGTATAATGAGAATCTTGTATAATATTGTATCTAACCCATTTCAGAATTCTGCAGATTGGGGGATAAAAATGGGTAATTTTCACTTTTTTTACTTTTCTCGAAAAATGTTATTTTCAATAGTAAAATAAATTTTTGAATATACTTACCCGATAATCATGTAGCTGTCAACTCCGTTGCCCGACAGAATTCTATGGAGGGATACGCCAGCTATCACAATACTAGAAGGGGGTGTACTTACCAGCGCCACCTGTGGCCAGGTACTCAAGTACTTCTTGTTGACACCTCCTCAATTATTCCTCGGTCCCACTGGTTCTCTATGGGGAGGAAGGGAGGGTCAATTAAATCATGATTATCGGGTAAGTATATTCAAAAATTTATTTTACTAATGAAAATAACATTTTTCAATATTAAACTTACCCGATAATCATGTAGCTGATTCACACCAAGGGGGGTGGGTGAAAACCAGTGTGCAAGATTAAAGGATAGCTAAGTATCCCATATTTCATATAACAGTTATCTCAAATAACAATGAAATAATAAGTACCTGGTAAGGAAGTCGAATTGAACCGTTACTCTGCCTCTTTTTTAAGTTCGTCTTCCTTACTGAGCGCAGCGTTCCTCTTGGAGGCTGAATCAACCCAAAGGTGCTAAAGTATACAGGGCTGCAACCCATACTAAAGGACCTCATCACAACCTTTAACCTCGGCGCTTCTCAAGAAAGAATTGACCACCCGCCAAATCAACAAGGATGTGGAAGGCTTCTTAGCCGACCGTACAACCCATAAAAAGTATTCAAGAGAAAGGTTAAAAGGTTATGGGATTATGGGAATGTAGTGGCTGAGCCCTCGCCTACTACTGCATTCGTTGCTACGAATGATCCCAGGGTGTAGCAGTACTCGTAAAGAGACTGGACATCTTTGAGATAGAATGATGCGAACACTGACTTGCTTCTCCAATAGGTTGCATCCATAACACTCTGCAGAGAATGGTTCTGTTTGAAGGCCACTGAAGTAGCCACAGCTCCCACTTCATGTGTCCTTACCTTCAGCAAAGCAAGGTCTTCTTCCTTCAGATGAGAAAGTGTTTCTCTAATCAGAAGCCTGAATAGTAAGAAACTGAGTTCTTAGAACTTGGAAAAGAAGGTTTCTTGATAGCACACTATAAGGCTTCTGATTGTCCTTGTAAAGGTTAAGACCTTTTTAGATAGTACCTAAGAGCTCTAACTGGGCAAAGTACTCTCTTCAGATCATTCCCCACCAAGTTGGACAGGCTTGGGATCTCGAACGACTTAGGCCAAGGACGTGAAGGAAGCTCGTTTAGCAAAAACCGAGCTGCAAGGAACATGTAGCCGTTACAGATGTGAAAACAATGATCCTGCTGAAGGCGTGGATCTCACTTACTCTTTTAGCTGTTGTCAAGCACACGAGGAAAAGAGTTTTTAATGTGAGGTCCTAAAAAGAGGCTGATTGGAGAGGGTCAAATCTTGATGACACAAGGAACCTTAGGACCACGTCTAGATTCCAGCCTGGAGTGGACAACCGACGTTCCTTTGAGGTCTCAAAAGACCTAGGGAGGTCCTGTAGATCTTTGTTGGTGGAAAGATCCAAGCCTCTGTGGCGGAAAACCGCTGCCAACATACTTCTGTAACCCTTGATCGTAGGAGCTGAAAGGGATCTTACTTTCCTTAGATATAACAGGAAGTCAGCAATCTGGGTTACAGTGGTACTGGTTGAGGAAACTGCATTGGTCTTGTACCAGCTACGGAAGACTTCCCCTTGAGACTGATAGATTCTTAGAGTGGATGTTCTCCTTGCTTTGGCAATCGCTCTGACTGCCTCCTTCGAAAAGCCCCTAGCTCTTGAGAGTGTTTCGAAAGTCTGAAGGCAGTCAGACGAAGAGCGTGGAGGATTGGGTGTACCTTCTTTACGTTAAGCAAAATTAAGAAAGAGAGTCTATACTCTCTTAGACACCAACACTTCCGTCTAAGGGAAGGGTCGGCCATTGAAAGGTGAACGAGAGTTCATACTCTCTTCGTCACCATAATTAATCAAATTAATTCCAAAAGCTAACTAAGCTAATATAGAAGTTTCCAGTAAAGCGACAGCCGAAATCAAAGAGAAATACTTCACCAAAGTCGTGAAAATACTCCAAGAACATAAGCGTATCCCAGAACGTCTTGCCGGATAGCACGACAGAGGAATAATTGAGGAGGTGTCAACAAGAAGTACTTGAGTACCTGGCCACAGGTGGCGCTGGTAAGTACACCCCCTTCTAGTATTGTGATAGCTGGCGTATCCCTCCATAGAATTCTGTCGGGCAACGGAGTTGACAGCTACATGATTATCGGGTAAGTTTAATATTGAAAAAATACATCTCTGGTTGCCAGACAGAAATGTTATTGGCAATTTGAGTTTACATTTAACCTATTAATATACAGTATGACTCATATGTTTGCTTGGAAATCATTTTAACTCAAGATAATTTTTTATTATAGTACTTTAATTATAGCAAAAATTACATTGACTATAAATTTCAATCAAAAGGCCATCTTTATACTTAAAGGTGTTTTTTTTTTTTTTAACCAAAAAAATATTATTGGATATTTGAATTTATATTTAACCTAACAATACATGACTTGACTGTTCACATGTAAATACCATTGAGTCAAGATGATTTTTTTTTCAGTATAATACTTCAATAAATATTATGGGGTGATCTGGTAGCAGCAGCATCTGAGGTGATCTGGTGTCAGCGGCATGTGGCGTGCCCTCTTGGCAGTGGCATCTTGCATGACCTGGTGGCAGCGGCATCTGGCAAAAATCACCTTGACTATAAATTTCAATCAAAAGGCCATCTGTATACTTAAAGGTGCTTTTTTGAACCACAAAAATATTATTGGACATTTGAATTTTTATTTAACTTTACAATACATGACTTGACTGTTCACATGTAAATACCTTTTGAGTCAAGATGATTTTTTTTTTCAGTATAATACTTCAATAAATATTATGGGGTGATCTGGTAGCAGCAGCATCTGAGGTGATCTGGTGTCAGCGGCATGTGGCGTGCCCTCTTGGCAGTGGCATCTTGCATGACCTGGTGGCAGCGGCATCTGGCAAAAATCACCTTGACTATAAATTTCAATCAAAAGGCCATCTTTATACTTAAAGGTGCTTTTTTGAACCACAAAATATTATTGGACATTTGAATTTTTATTTAACTTTACAATACATGACTTGACTGTTCACATGTAAATACCTTTGAGTCAGGATGATTTTTTTTTTCAGTATAATACTTCAATAAATATTATGGGGTGATCTGGTAGCAGCAGTATCTGGGGTGACCTGGTGACAGCGGCATCAGTCATGACCTGGTGGCAGCGGCATCTGGCAAAAATCACCTTGACTATAAATTTCAATCAAAAGGCCATCTTTATACTTAAAGGTGCTTTTTTGAACCACAAAATATTATTGGACATTTGAATTTATATTTAACTTCACAATACATGACTTGACTGTTCACATGTAAATACCTCCGAGTCAAGATTATTTTTTTTTCAGTATAATAATACAACATAAATATACCAAGGCACCTCCCCCAATTTTGGGGGGTTGCCGACATCAACAAATGAAACAAAACAAAAAGGGGACCTCTACTCTCTACGTTCCTCCCAGCCTGACAAGGAACCCAACCGAGTTCAGCTGGTACTGCTAGGGTGCCACAGCCCACCCTCCCCCGTTGTCCACCACAGATGAAGCTTCATAATGCTGAATCCCCTACTGCTGCTACCTCCGTGGTCATCTAAGGCACCGGAGGAAGCAGCAGGGCCTACTGGAACTGCGTCACAATTGCTCGCCATTCATTCCTATTTCTAGCACGCTCTCTTGCCTCTAATGCAAAATTCTGGAATGGGTTAGATACAATATTATTCATGATTCTGATTATACTATGTATGGGGCTCAAATTCTATACCAACTCAATGTGGCGCAAAAATTGTTTCTATGTCTGGCAACCAGATATGTATATCAGTCGAGAAATGTCAAAAAAGTGAAATTTACCAATTTTTACTCCTCTACTGCAAAATTCTGGAATGGGTTAGATACAATATTATTCATGATTCTGATTATACTATGTATGGGGCTCAAATTCTATACCAACTCAATGTGGCGCAAAAATTGTTTCTATGTCTGGCAACCAGATATGTATATCAGTCGAGAAATGTCAAAAAAGTGAAATTTACCAATTTTTACTCCTCTAATGCAAAATTCTGAAATGGGTTAGATACAATATTATTCATGATTCTGATTATACTATGTATGGGGCTCAAATTCTATACCAACTCAATGTGGCGCAAAAATTGTTTCTATGTCTGGCAACCAGATATGTATATCAGTCGAGAAATGTCAAAAAAGTGAAATTTACCAATTTTTACTCCTCTAATGCAAAATTCTGGAATGGGTTAGATACAATATTATTCATGATTCTGATTATACTATGTATGGGGCTCAAATTCTATACCAACTCAATGTGGCGCAAAAATTGTTTCTATGTCTGGCAACCAGATATGTATAACAGTCGAGAAATGTCAAAAAAGTGAAATTTACCAATTTTTACTCCTCTAATGCAAAATTCTGAAATGGGTTAGATACAATATTATTCATGATTCTGATTATACTATGTATGGGGCTCAAATTCTATACCAACTCAATGTGGCGCAAAAATTGTTTCTATGTCTGGCAACCAGATATGTATAACAGTCGAGAAATGTCAAAAAAGTGAAATTTACCAATTTTTACTCCTCTAATGCAAAATTCTGAAATGGGTTAGATACAATATTATTCATAATTCTGATTATACTATGTATGGGGCTCAAATTCTATACCAACTCAATGTGGCGCAAAAATTGTTTCTATGTCTGGCAACCAGATATGTATATCAGTCGAGAAATGTCAAAAAAGTGAAATTTACCAATTTTTACTCCTCTAATGCAAAATTCTGGAATGGGTTAGATACAATATTATTCATGATTCTGATTATACTATGTATGGGGCTCAAATTCTATACCAACTCAATGTGGCGCAAAAATTGTTTCTATGTCTGGCAACCAGATATGTATATCAGTCGAGAAATGTCAAAAAAGTGAAATTTACCAATTTTTACTCCTCTAATGCAAAATTCTGGAATGGGTTAGATACAATATTATTCATGATTCTGATTATACTATGTATGGGGCTCAAATTCTATACCAACTCAATGTGGCGCAAAAATTGTTTCTATGTCTGGCAACCAGATATGTATATCAGTCGAGAAATGTCAAAAAAGTGAAATTTACCAATTTTTACTCCTCTAATGCAAAATTCTGAAATGGGTTAGATACAATTTTATTCATGATTCTGATTATACTATGTATGGGGCTCAAATTCTATACCAACTCAATGTGACGCAAAAATTGTTTCTATGTCTGGCAACCAGATATGTATTGAAGTCGAGAAAAGTCAAAAAAGTGAAAATTACCCATTTTTACTCCTCTAATGCAAAATTCTGGAATGGGTTAGATACAATATTATTCATGATTCTGATTATACTATGTATGGGGCTCAAATTCTATACCAACTCAATGTGGCGCAAAAATTGTTTCTATGTCTGGCAACCAGATATGTATAACAGTCGAGAAATGTCAAAAAAGTGAAATTTACCAATTTTTACTCCTCTAATGCAAAATTCTGAAATGGGTTAGATACAATATTATTCATGATTCTGATTATACTATGTATGGGGCTCAAATTCTATACCAACTCAATGTGGCGCAAAAATTGTTTCTATGTCTGGCAACCAGATATGTATATCAGTCGAGAAATGTCAAAAAAGTGAAATTTACCAATTTTTACTCCTCTAATGCAAAATTCTGGAATGGGTTAGATACAATATTATTCATGATTCTGATTATACTATGTATGGGGCTCAAATTCTATACCAACTCAATGTGGCGCAAAAATTGTTTCTATGTCTGGCAACCAGATATGTATATCAGTCGAGAAATGTCAAAAAAGTGAAATTTACCAATTTTTACTCCTCTAATGCAAAATTCTGGAATGGGTTAGATACAATATTATTCATGATTCTGATTATACTATGTATGGGGCTCAAATTCTATACCAACTCAATGTGGCGCAAAAATTGTTTCTATGTCTGGCAACCAGATATGTATAACAGTCGAGAAATGTCAAAAAAGTGAAATTTACCCATTTTTACTCCTCTAATGCAAAATTCTGAAATGGGTTAGATACAATATTATTCATGATTCTGATTATACTATGTATGGGGCTCAAATTCTATACCAACTCAATGTGGCGCAAAAATTGTTTCTATGTCTGGCAACCAGATATGTATATCAGTCGAGAAATGTCAAAAAAGTGAAATTTACCAATTTTTACTCCTCTAATGCAAAATTCTGGAATGGGTTAGATACAATATTATTCATGATTCTGATTATACTATGTATGGGGCTCAAATTCTATACCAACTCAATGTGGCGCAAAAATTGTTTCTATGTCTGGCAACCAGATATGTATAACAGTCGAGAAATGTCAAAAAAGTGAAATTTACCAATTTTTACTCCTCTAATGCAAAATTCTGAAATGGGTTAGATACAATATTATTCATGATTCTGATTATACTATGTATGGGGCTCAAATTCTATACCAACTCAATGTGGCGCAAAAATTGTTTCTATGTCTGGCAACCAGATATGTATATCAGTCGAGAAATGTCAAAAAAGTGGAATTTACCAATTTTTACTTCTCTAATGCAAAATTCTGAAATGGGTTAGATACAATATTATTCATGATTCTGATTATACTATGTATGGGACTCAAATTCTATACCAACTCAATGTGGCGCAAAAATTGTTTCTATGTCTGGCAACCAGATATGTATAACAGTCGAGAAATGTCAAAAAAGTGAAATTTACCAATTTTTACTCCTCTAATGCAAAATTCTGAAATGGGTTAGATACAATATTATTCATGATTCTGATTATACTATGTATGGGGCTCAAATTCTATACCAACTCAATGTGGCGCAAAAATTGTTTCTATGTCTGGCAACCAGATATGTATATCAGTCGAGAAATGTCAAAAAAGTGAAATTTACCAATTTTTACTCCTCTAATGCAAAATTCTGAAATGGGTTAGATACAATATTATTCATGATTCTGATTATACTATGTATGGGGCTCAAATTCTATACCAACTCAATGTGGCGCAAAAATTGTTTCTATGTCTGGCAACCAGATATGTATATCAGTCGAGAAATGTCAAAAAAGTGAAATTTACCAATTTTTACTCCTCTAATGCAAAATTCTGAAATGGGTTAGATACAATATTATTCATAATTCTGATTATACTATGTATGGGGTTCAAATTCTATACCAACTCAATGTGGCGCAAAAATTGTTTCTATGTCTGGCAACCAGATATGTATTGAAGTCGAGAAAAGTCAAAAAAGTGAAAATTACCCATTTTTACCCCTCTATCGCAAAATTCTGAAATGGGTTAGATACAATATTATACAATATTTTACTTCAATATTCTCTATTCTTGGGTAGTGCCATAGCCTCTGTACCATGGTCCTCCACTACCTTGGAGTAGAGTTCTCTTGATTGAAGGTACACTCGGGCACACTATCTTAATCTCTTACTCCTGTTTTGTTTATATAGGCGATATTTATCTTAATGTTTCTGTTCTCAAAATATTCTATTTTTCCTTGCTCCCTATCCTCACTGGGGTATTTTCAATATTGGAGCACCTAGGCTCTTAGCATCCTGCATTTCCAAGTAGGGGTGTAGCTTTGCAAGTAATAATACTAATAATAATAATAATAATAATAATAATAATAATAATATGTAGGAATGAGAATTTTTTTTTTCAATGTCTGTGCAGTCATTCAAACCCACGGGTCCAGTCACGGACTGATACAGTGATAGGTCTATTATGATTATCAGTAATAAGGGCCTATCGATACAGGTCGGGACCATTATATATGAGTGGTCAGCTCCCCCAAACGTGCATAAAAAAGGGATACTAACTAATTTCACTCCTTACCAAACCTACAAGCCATGCCCCTTAAACAGCCCTATTCTTCGTCAACCGTCACTATACATACAGGTGGCCTCTATCATACATCCACCCACACGTCTACTACTGTAATAGTGATATATTCAATAGATAAGTGAACATTGAAACACTATACAAACCTTCTTTATGTATTTTCGTGTACAAATACCTCCAGATAAACAAATCCGAAAGCATCGTCTGCAACTACCTGGCCTTACTAGTCGATAAACATTTCTTATGTTCAGGTACTATCTTCGGATAGAAAGATTGTACCGTTTCTAATATACCGTTGAGTAATCATTGTTGTAAACAACTTAGAACCTTTAATTTCAAGTGATGGAAAAATCATTATTTTTTTTTCTCCAATACAGCTAGATTCCGTTAAGATTAAAAATAAATAAGAAATAAATATTTACGTTACACCTACAATTAACAAAATCTATGTGGAGAAATAAACTATTTATTTCTATAGGTAGAGAAAGCTAGCAATTACGAACTTACGCATAGCAAACAATCGATAGTCTTATCACGAAAAATAAAAATAATTTCATCGACTTATTAAGAAAAAAAATATTGGTAGGAAAATTCTAATACAGTAAAGTAAAATAATCAATTACTCGATCAATCTCATCTAATGGGAAAACGAGCTCTCTCCGTTGCTCAATATTCTTATTTAGATTATTAACAATTCCTTCGTAGGCCAATAAACAAGGAAATTATACTAGATTAGTCATAATAATGAAAATAAATTAATTATTATATGAATTTCAATAAAATAAAATAAAATAAATTGATCAATCTCCTCAAATGGGAAAACGAGCTCTATCCGTGGCTCAATCTTTTCATTCGATTATCAACAAATCCTTCGTTGCTCGATAGCTTTAGTGCAAAGTGCTGATTGTCGGCGTTGCTCAGTGTCTAAATTATATATATATTTCTTCTTAAACTATGACATCTAAAACATGGAGTAACTTTTGGGGCTCTCGTTTTGTGAAAGCCCCTTTACAAAATGGCATTGGGAGATATGTTCCCCAGCTTGCAAGGATTACCTTGAAGTTCTGTAAAAATCATGGCGATAGCAGAGGAATGAGGTAGGGACCGTAACTGATTTTTTTTTTTTTTTTTTTTTTTGTAATTTAGTGTACTGTAGATCTTGGTCTAGTCTCTCAGTTAATGTTTGCTGTATAAGGTCAATAATTGAAATGTTATTTAATTAACCCACCTTCCTCGGAAGATCACGGCACTCCATGTTAGGTTAGGAAGAAATGACAGATATCGCTGTATACTAATGCAGTAAATTATTATAATTGATATTTAGGGTAAATTTTTAGTTTCAGCCAAATTTGGAAAAATGCAATAAAAATATATTTGTTGCATCAGAAATAGTGTGGTTTCAATGAATTTAACGTTTATTTTGACTGCAAACCAACCGATTTAGAGATTTACTATGTATACCCTAGTTCATCCCACCAATTATGGGGGACACCCTTTGGGAACCGGGATTTTGGGTGGGGGAAGGGGGGGGAGGGTGTTGGGGCATTGAATGATATTTGCAATAAATGAATAATTAATGTTCCAGCACCCCTCCCCCATACCCCTAACTAGGCCTACCGGGGGGAGGGGGGTAGGGCCCCCCAGCGACCCCCCCTTAAAGCCACAGTAATTTTCAGGGCACCACAGAACCTAACAAACCCACCTAACCTAACCTAGGGGCCCTGTACCCCTACCGGGGGGGGCTACGCCCCCCTTGCGACCCCCCCTTAAGGCCACAGTAATTTTCAGGGCACCACAGAACCTAACAAACCCACCTAACCTAACCTAGTGGCCCTATACCCTTACCGGGGTGGGCTTCGCCCCCCCTGCGACCCCCCCTTATGGCCACAGTAATTTTCAAGGCACCACAGAACCTAACAAACCCACCTAACCTAACCTAGGGGCCCTGTACCCCTACCGGGGGGGGCTTCGCCCCCCCTGCGACCCCCCCTTAAGGCCACAGTAATTTTCAGGGCACCACAGAACCTAACAAACCCACCTAACCTAACCTGGGGCCCTGTACCCCTACCGGGGGGGCTTCGCCTCCCCTGCGACCCCCCCTTTAACCAGGGGTAAATTTGAATATATATATTTTGTTAAATCACTTCTTACCTTAAACGGAAGATGACGATGAAGATGTGGAAGGTTGTGGTTGACCCTCTTCTGAATCATCAAGTACTGGAATACGTTCAGATTTGGTACAATACCACACATGTCTATCCTCACGAAAATGTAAAGGCGAATCACATTTACCACACTGGACACTTAAAGGTAATACGGAATGCTCCCTTAGAAAACGATTCACTACTTCAGGAGTTCCATTATAATTCCCATGAAATCGGCCGATCACATCAAAATAGGAATAACGACATATTTCACACAACCGTACCGGAGGATCCATGACACTTAAGTGACGTGTGATGAAAATATAGAAACCGGAACTTTTGAAAACCGAAAACAAACGACAATCACGGGTTTCTCCCATAATGAAATAGGGAAAAAAACAAAATACTATCGTTTACAATGTTGTATTGCACGAAAAACAGATCCTTGAAACAAGACTGAGAGACCAATGAATCGTCCAATAATAACCCTTGAAAAGAACCCAGTAGTATTTAGATTGGAGGAGCAAATGCGCATTCAAGTAAATATTGTCACATTACGCAATGGGGCGGAGCCAAGTAAGATGAAAACAGACATACAAACGAACAAGAGCTAGGTCCCGTGGCAGCGTAAAGGTATACAAAACACTTAGAAATAAAATGCAGACCTACAATTACTGAAATAATTATCTCTGTAAGTAGACATCAGCGTCAATAATGTATTGAGAGAAAGTTTTTTGTTATCACGTGCTTTACTAGGAAAATATATTAATATAATACATTTCCCAATTTGGTTGAATCTAAAACTTTACCATATTGAGTATGTAGTTTAACTACCATAGCGCCCCCCCCCCCCACATTTCATCCTATTAGTGCTGTAAAACAAGATTGCATACAATAGAAGTTACGGGGGCCCTTGTTTATAAGCAGCCAGATCCTCCCGTGTGCATTAAAAATGGATATTAACTAACCTTAACTGTCCATCCTAACCTAAACTACAAGCAGTTTCCCTATCTAACAGGAGCGGGGGCTAACGCCCTCCCCCCCCCCCTTACACTGCTGTATTCTAAGTCTGCCGAATTATACAAACAGGTGGCTCCTATCATACGTACACCCCAAAGTTACTTACCTGTGAAGGTCAGAGGGTCATTAATTCATAACCAGGGAAAATTATTGAAATATCTTAAATATCAATTGTTCCTACATATATAAAAACCTTTCATCCTATAAAATAAGCTGTTAAAATCGTTGAGAAGGATGTTAACAACAGGTGATAAGCACAGCTGAGTAGCCCCAGCCACTTTTGTCAACAACTTCACTTTTATTTGCGATTACATGAAGTATATACATATTGTTGCATCCTATCTCAATCTGTTAAATTTTTTATGGAGCCTTTGTATAACGACGAACTGGGATACCACGTGCATAGAAAATGGGAATTTCCTTTCAATTTTCTAGGTGTTCGTAAGCCGTAGCTGTCGTTATGCAAAACCTGTATCCATTTTTCTGCAAAACTACTACCCAAGAACACTACCTAACCTAAACTTTCCCACTTAACCTAACCTTCAAGCCATGTCCTTACCTCCTTGCCTAAATATGGGCTAACTCCCCGTGCGACTCCCCCTTAGACTGCCGTTTTCCTAACATACCCTTTGTTTGCCTCACAACTCGCTTGAATCCTTGCAAGGTAACACAATCATATTTTGTAAAAGAAATGTATTTTACAAGTACAGTGATAAGAAAATTTAGACTTGTCCCAACGAACTACATACATCGATGGACGGGCGCGTGTTCTGCATTACACCACTGCATATGCAAGGCAACCCAATATAACATCATACTCATGAGGAGCTTGGCACTCAAGGCTGTTTTCCTTCTGGCTTTAGCTTCGTCGAAGCGAATTGCCAATATGTATAATACTATCTCGTACTGCATGACAAACATCATTCTTTAGTTCCTGAGTTTGTGGCCAAGAACCAGAATCCAGATGTCAATAATGACAGGTTTGAGATCTTCTCCATTACTTTTCATCTGGAGGAGTCCTGAGGGAATAAGAATAACTTGCTTCTTTGTCCTGTGAAGGTTCTATGGCTCTATCTTACCCTAGAGACACCATTAGCACCAGAAGGGTCAAGAGGAATACATTAAAGAACACTTTGTTGTTTTGACTTTATGAAGCCTTCCGATGTACTTATCCTTCAACCAGTCAGGGGTTTGTAAATCCATCTCAGGCTAGGTCATAAAGTCAGGGGTATCATCTCCTCCCTAGTATTTAGGAAAAATCTATCAGTGACTCAGGTATTAAAGGCAGGAGTCTGATAATGCCAGACAACCTACAGGAGTATATCCACAAATCTTTTTATAACTATACCCTTGAATGTCTGCTCAGCAAGTTTTGTAGCCAGCCTAGCTTCCTCATGGAAGAAGAAACATCTCATTTACGATACAGTTTTGACATAAGTTTAGAATGGAAGGTAGAATTACTAACTATCTTCTCTTTCTTACCTCTCTCCTTGGGGTACAGCTTTCATGGCCATTATGAGCTGGACCATTTAATTTGGATATAGACTCGTGTGACCGATTACCAATTATTCTAGGTAACAGCTTAACCTAATGCCTGTGGTATCCTCACACAAAGACTTTTATTAGGGTTGCAGAGTCCTCACCTTTCCTCCTTTATAGGACCAGGTGCTTTGGCAATTAACGGGAAGATAATCCAGCCAGAATTTTGGGTTCATAGGGACTTGCTCCCTTCTAAGGATGAATCTCCTCTTAAAGGATGATGGTTTTTATATGTGTAGAAACAAATGACAAATATGCACAAAAGGTTTCCCCTCCAATAGTTCTAACTATATCATTAAATTTTAATGACAGTTTCAGCCTCACCGCAGTCACACTCATATTAATGGAATCAGGCTTATATAATTAGGAAATTACAAATTACTTTTTAAAAATTCCTGAATCATTTAACTTTTTTATTTTAAAAATGCCAAGGATTTTCAATACAAATTCCAAATACTGTATCTGTTCCGTAACTGAAATACAAACCACGCTATTTACATGGGGTAATTACTTCGGCGTAGCTGAAATGACGAGCCATAAGAATTTTAACGAGGGTTTACTACCCCTCCGCTAGTTAGTGGGGGGGGGGGGTAGCTTGCTACCCCTCCCCCCTCACACACACACAGTGCGTGCTCCACTTTACTTTTGGCTTGGATGGCGAGCGGATGTCTCCGCTCCCATCCTCGCTTGACGGCCATTAATGTTTTGTCTTTTAACTTACTTTTTCTTATACTTAATATTTTTCAATATTAAACTTACCCGATAATCATGTAGCTGTCAACTCTGTTGCCCGACAGAATTCTACGGAGGGATACGCCAGCTATCACAATACTAGAAGGGGGTGTTCTTACCAGCGCCACCTGTGGCCAGGTACTCAAGTACTTCTTGTTGACACCTCCTCAATTATTCCTCTGTCGTGCTTCCGGCAAGACGTTCTGGGATACGCTTATGTTCTTGGAGTATTTTCACGACTTTGGTGAAGTATTTCTCTTTGATTTCGGCTGTCGCTTTACTGGAAACTTCTATTTTAGCTTAGTTAGCTTTTGGAATTAATTTGATTAATTTTGGTGACGAAGAGAGTATGAACTCTCGTTCACCTTTCAATGGCCGACCCTTCCCTTAGACGGAAGTGTTGGTGTCTAAGAGAGTATAGACTCTCTTTCTTAATTTTGCTTAACAAAAGTTATAGATTTATTTTATATCTCTCCGCCTCTTATAGGTCTCTTCGATTAACTTCCTTTTATTATAAACTTATTAAAATTAATTTTTATATTTGTTTATATTCGACCTTCCTAATAGTAGGCGGTCTTTTCTTGGTACCGAAGTTAATTATCGTGAGCCCGTCATTTCGGTTTTACCTGTTAACATATTATGCTATTTTAAGGTCTTTGAAAGAATTTCTTTGATAGTCTCGTACTTTTTCAAAGTTGAACTAACGTTTTGTTTGTCTCGGCAGTTGTAAACGTTTCAACTTGCACTCTATCGTTACGATAGAGAAAGAATGTTCACGGTTTCACATTGCAGTAAGAGTAACCGTGTCTAGCGTTTTGTTCATTCTTTCTTAACTTAATGGTTTTGATCCTAATAAGGAACTTTTCTTTTTGGGAAATATTTCAGTTTTTTTCCTTTAACAATAATATGTTTTAACGATATATATGATTGGGCTCTTCTCTCAGGTTCTAAGTCAAGAGAGAGAGAGAGAGAGAGAGAGAGAGAGATAGAGACGGAGGGAGAAAGAGGATAAACGTTTCCCTCAAGCCTGCCAGGCGTACGAGTAACGTCGTTATCGTTTTGCTCTTATCCCTAGTCTCTTTAGGGGAAGAAACTAAACGTTTCTAGAGTGATCTAGTGTTTAGTCTCTTTCCAGCCACTGAATTTTCTTTCATTAGATTTTTCTGTTACATTGTAATTCTGTTTTCGCAATTACTAACTTTTGAGAAAGGATAGAATTGCGTGTTTCAGGTACAAACCACTTAAAGTTTCGAGTTCAGTGAAATAAGTGCAAACAGAAATCAAAGTGATAAGTGATTAGTGCAAAATATGTCAGTGTTATGCGTGAGGGTACTTTTGTGCGCGCCAGTCGTCCTCCCAGTCCGGGACCTCTTGCAAGCTCCCAAGCCCAGGGGAGAAGCAATGTCGAAGGGCATAAGGGTTCGGCAGGCCTTGATCGGCGCACAGAAGTATCCTCGGTGGTTGTGGGCGTGTCTTACCGAGACCATCACTCCCACCCGCAGACGATTGAGCCCTTATTTTGCTCGTCTGCAGAAGAGATTTAGAGGAGAAAATAAAGGCAGAGTTACGCTGGTCTCAGGTCTCAAGACCTCTTAAACGTAAAGTCCAGACCTATGCCAGACGTACGAAGTAAAGTTCAACAACCCGGATGCAGTCATTGGGTTAGCTCTGACTCTCCTCAGTCATCAGTTTGTCGGGCTGAGAGTGCGCCTACACTCCCCCCCCCTATGCTCGCTCCGCCTGATCGCAGTACCACCTGCCAGGCGTACGATGTTGTGGACTCTACTACAGTCCATGCAAGCACAGCTTTCGGACCTGATGCGTGAGTGTCGTGCTGAGAGTGTTGCACCTCCTCCTCCTCCTGCACCGGTGGTGCACCAACCGCCTGCACCCGTTCAGCCTGTGCTGCACCCGCCTGCACCGGTGGTGCACCAACCGGCTGCACCCGTTCAGCCTGTGCTGCACCCGCCTGCACCGGTGGTGCACCAACCGGCTGCACCCGTTCAGCCTGTGCTGCACCCGCCTGCACTCGCTGCACCCAGGCACAGCACCTTCTGCCAGGCGTACGATGTTGTGGACTCTACTACAGTCCATGCAAGCACAGCTTTCGGACCTGTTGTGTGAGTGTCGGGCTGAGAGTGTTGCACCTCCCCTGCACCCGTTCAGCCTGTGCTCTACCCGCCTGCACTCGCTGCACCCAGTCGCAGCACCATCTGCCAGGCGTACGATGTTGAACCTCTTTCTGTGTTCGCTGTTCCCAGTGTTGTTCAGCCTCAGCCTTCTTTAAGGCAACCTTCGGTTTGGGATCAGGAGGATTACCACACTCTTCCTCCTCCTCCCCTGGCTGCTCCACCGGTGGTGCAACTCTCGGTGGAGGTACAACCTCTTCCACCTGTGAGTCAGTCTCCTCAGCTGCTGCACCGAACTCAACCCGTGCACCCTGATCCTGCGCCTCAGACACCTCTGCTTGCGGGAACTTTACCTTGTTCTGCACAACCTCGGTCTCTTCACGCTCCACTCATACCACAGGAACAGGAACTTTCTGCACCTTCCACTGTTGTTGTTCCAGCTCGTTCTGACTCTGCTGTTCAGCATACCTTACCTCCATTTTCAAACCATGGCAAAAATATGAATCATGAGTTATGAATGTAAGGTAAACATTATGTTGATTTTTAAACCCCATGCAAGCATGCATAAAGCACTCTAGCACTGGTCATGGAATTTCTGAGAAATGTTAAACGCCATGCACACGTTCTGCTTTCCTTACAGCAGGCTCTGCTTTCTACATGCTCAGCATTCAGCATGCTCTGCATTCAGCATGCTCTGCATACAACATGCTCTGCATACAGCATGCTCTGCATTCAGCATGCTCTGCATACAACATGCTCTACTTACAGCATGCTCTGCATACAGCATACTCTGCATTCATCATGCTCTGCATACCTTACCGCATGCTTCTCAACATATCTTGGGTTGTTGCCAACTCACTAGACTGTCAAGCAGTTTCATAACGTTGCCTTCTAGTCTGCTGCTTTTGCACCAGTGAACCCTCACTCAGAGAACTTAGCTTTTCTAGGATAAGGTCCCTGTAGATGAGAAAGTTCTTTTCTCCCTCCTTCTGATATTCCCTTGAGGACTCTGTCATTTGGAGGGAGCCTTTAGCTGCATAACCTCTTATGGACTTTTATTTAAGCATAACATGCTTACAGGGAAGGTAATGGTTCCACTTCAGCCGCTAATCCCGTCTGTTACCACACCTGCTCCCATAGACCTTGAGCTGTGTTGCATGACATGCAGTCCAAGCTTAGTCCTTGTTAGAGGATTTTTGTTTACGGAGTCAATGTGTCACGGGGAAGACGTTCAACAACCAACAGAAGGGACTTGTTGTGACGCAGTGCGGCAACCTCAGCAACCCGTTAAGGAGTTGTCTGTACGACCCAGATAGTCTAGACAGATTCGGGTTGTCACTGTACTTCCTCGCTTGCCCATGATTGTCAGTTTACAGACTGTGCAGCAGTATCATGATCTTGTGTCCGGCTCCGTCAGACGACTGGCTTTTAAGAGCTCCCACAAGTCGTCGCTGTCTGGAGATTTTCAAATGGACTATGGATCTGACCAAGGAACTGGGCCTCCTGGTCAATTTTGAGGAGTCTCAGCTCGTTCCATCCCAGACCATTGTTTCCTTGGGTATGGATCTTCAGAGTCGAGTTTTTCGGACTTGTCCGTCGGCCCCAAGGATCTTCCAAGCCCTAGAATGCATCCAGAGCATGCTGAGAAGGAACCGATGCTTAGTCAGGCAGGGGATGAGTCTAACAGGGACACTTTCATCGCTGGCCCTGTTCATCGAGTTAGGGAGACTCCACCTCCGCCCCCTTCAGTATCATCTAGCTGCTCACTGGATAAAGGACATGACGCTAGAGACGGGCTCAGTTCCTGTTTCCGAAGAGATGAGGTCTACTCTAACGTGGTGGAAGAACAGCATTCTTCTCAAGGAAGGTCTACCTTTGGCTGTTCAGACCCCCGACCACCGTCTCTTCTCGGACGCATCGGACACGGGCTGGGGTGCGACACTGGACGGACAGGAATGCTCGGGAACATGGAATCAGGAGCAAAGGACACTTCACATCTATTGCAAGGAGTTGTTGGCAGTTCATCTGGCCTTGATAAACTTCAAGTCCCTCCAGCTTAACAAGGTGGTGGAGGTGAACTCCGACTACACCACAGCCTTGGCTTACATCTCCAAGCAGAGAGGGACTCATTCGAGGAAGTTGTTCAAGATCGCAAGGGACCTCCTCATTTGGTCAAAGATCGAAAGCTCACGCTGGTAACGAGGCTCATTCAGGGCGATATGAATGTCATGGCAGATCGCCTCAGCCGTAAGGGTCAGGTCTTCCCCACAGAGTGGACCCTTCACAAGATTGTTTGCAGCAGACTTTGGGCCCTGTGGGGTCTGCCAACCATAGTTCTATTCGCTACCTCGATGACCAAGAAGCTCCTCTTGTATTGTTCTCCGATTCCAGACCCAGCAGCAGTTCGCGTGGATGCCTTTCTGCTGGATTGGTCCCATCTCAACCTGTATGCATTCCCGCCGTTCAAGATTGTCAACAGGGTACTTCAGAAGTTCGCCTCTCACAAAGGGACACGGTTGACGTTGGTTGCTCCCCTCTGACCCGCGAGAGAAGGGTTCACCGAGGTACTGCAATGGCTGGTCGACGTTCCCAGGACTCTTCCTCCTAGAGTGGACCTTCTGCGTCAACCTCACGTAAAGAAGGTACACCCAAACCTCCACGCTCTTCGTCTGACTGCCTTCAGACTATCGAAAGTCTCTCAAGAACTAGAGGTTTTTCGAAGGAGGCAGCCAGAACGATTGCCAGAGCAAGGACGACATCCACTCTCAGAGTCTATCAGTCTTAATGGGAAGTCTTCCGAAGCTGGTGCAAGGCCAATGCAGTTTTCCTCAACCAGTACCACTGTAACCCAGATTGCTGACTTCCTGTTACATCTAAGGAACGTAAAATCCCTATCAGCTCCTACGATCAAGGGTTACAGAAGTATGTTGGCAGCGGTTTTCCGCCACAGAGGCTTGGATCTTTCCTCCAACAAAGATCTACAGGACCTCCTTAGGTCTTTTGAGACCTCAAAGGAACGTCGGTTGTCCACTCCAGGCTGGAATCTAGACGTGGTCCTAAGGTTCCTAATGTCATCAGGATTTGAACCGTTCCAATCAGCCTCTTTTAAGGACCTCACATTAGAAACTCTTTTCCTCGTGTGCTTAGCAACAGGTAAAAGAGTAAGTGAGATCCACACCTTCAGCAGGAACATAGGTTTCACATCTGAAACGGCTACATGTTCCTTGCGGCTCGGTTTTTTTGGCTAAAACGAGCTTCCTTCCCGTCCTTGCCCTAAGTCGTTCGAGATCCCAAGCCTGTCCAACATGGTGGGGAACGAACTAGAGAGAGTACTTTGCCCTGTTAGAGCTCTTAAGTACTATTTAAGAAGGTCAAAACCATTACGAGGACAATCAGAAGCCTTATGGTGTGCTATCAAGAAGCCTTCTCTACCAATGTCTAAGAACTCAGTTTCTTACTTCATCAGGCTTCTGATTAGAGAAGCAAATTCTCATCTGAAGGAAGAAGACCTTGCTTTGCTGAAGGTAAGGACACATGAAGTGAGAGCTGTGGCTACTTCAGTGGCCTTCAAACAGAACCGTTCTCTGCAGAGTGTTATGGATGCAACCTATTGGAGAAGCAAGTCAGTGTTCGCATCATTCTATCTCAAAGATGTCCAGTCTCTTTACGAGTACTGCTACACCCTGGGTCCATTCGTAGCAACGAATGCAGTAGTAGGCGAGGGCTCAGCCACTACATTCCCATAATTCCATAACTTTTTAACCTTTCTCTTGAATACTTTTTATGGGTTGTTCGGTCGGCTAAGAAGCCTTCCACATCCTTGTTGATTTGGCGGGTGGTCAATTCTTTCTTGAGAAGCGCCGAGGTTAAAGGTTGTGATGAGGTCCTTTAGTATGGGTTGCAGCCCTGTATACTTTAGCACCTTTGGGTTGATTCAGCCTCCAAGAGGAACGCTGCGCTCAGTAAGGAAGACGAACTTAAAAAAGAGACAGAGTAACGGTTCAATTCGACTTCCTTACCAGGTACTTATTATTTCATTGTTATTTGAGATAACTGTTATATGAAATATGGGATACTTAGCTATCCTTTAATCTTGTACACTGGTTTTCACCCACCCCCCTGGGTGTGAATCAGCTACATGATTATCGGGTAAGTTTAATATTGAAAAATGTTATTTTCATTAGTAAAATAAATTTTTGAATATACTTACCCGATAATCATGATTTAATTGACCCTCCCTTCCTCCCCATAGAGAACCAGTGGGACCGAGGAATAATTGAGGAGGTGTCAACAAGAAGTACTTGAGTACCTGGCCACAGGTGGCGCTGGTAAGAACACCCCCTTCTAGTATTGTGATAGCTGGCGTATCCCTCCGTAGAATTCTGTCGGGCAACAGAGTTGACAGCTACATGATTATCGGGTAAGTATATTCAAAAATTTATTTTACTAATGAAAATAACATATTTAAACATTATTGATGTTTATATATTTTCTTGTGTATAGAATATAGTAAGTTTCCTTTTCAGTGTTTGTGCGGTGGGTGTAGTGTACGTCTACGAGAGTGATCGCCGGCTTAGCGCTAGGCCACCACGATTCTCTTCTTGGTCACGGCCGTTCACTCCTAGGCCACCATGGTTGCCTTCATGGAGAGCGGCCCCTCTCTCGAGGTCATTCACCTCCTACTCCGTACTACGTCTTCTACGATAGCTTCTCGGGCCGAGTCGCTATTTCGTTTTATTTGTCTCAATTATTTTTATGAAATCTAATTGTATTTTTAACTTTTCAGCTCAGGGAACACTTCCCTTCGGGGGTCTGTGATTCTTGGAACATTCAAAGTCAGTTACATAATTATAGTTGTTATAATTCTGTTTTTGTTAAGTTTTTCGCCCTCCCCCCTCGCCCGTGCATGTCAGTGGGGGAGGAGGGCGCATACCTAACTTTCGTTCTTATGTTTTTCTTTCCCTTGGGGTTACTCTTCGGAGTTTCACCCGGGGGAATTTCTGTTAAATAAGTATTCATTTTTATTTCCCAGTTTACGATGCTGTTTCTTCGTGGACTGTAGTGTGCCTTCAAAGCAGAGCTGTTTTGTTTATGCCTGGGGAGTCTGCTGTCGCTGCCGTCTCTCTAGGACATCGTCATGGGCATTCCCTTCTCTTAGAAGTTCCCCCGTGACTACTGTCAGCTCTTCAGTGCATCCTAGAACGATGAGGAGGTTCGCCTCCAAGGTAGTTAGTTAACTTCCCTTCTTACCCTTTTTTCCTGGTCCTTAGGCGGTTATACTCTTGGGGCTGAGCGACCGCCCTTGTAACTTGCTCAAGGGGCTGAGCGGTTGCAAGGCCGTACCATGGTACTAAGCGACTATGCTCTCGGGGCTGAGCGGTTGCTTCTGTAGCTATGCTCAAGGAGCTGAGCAGCTGCAGGATCAGTCTTGTGACCTCTCTCGTTTGCGAGGGAGGCCGCACTAAGGGCTCCTCTTCGGAGGATTGCTCCTTATGGTCTCTTCTGCGAAGTGTCTCCTCCCGTTCGCGTGAGAGGACACTCATAGAGACTTCTCTCCGGAGGATTGTTCCTGTTTACGTCAACTGATCCTACGGCCCTTGGGGGCACCATCACCAGTCTCTTCTACGAAGTGTTCACCTCTCTTGTTCGCTAGAGAGGCCACTCATAGAGACTCCTCTTCGGAGGATTGTTCCTGTTGAAACAGCTTGCTGTTCAGTCACTAACACTTCGGTGTTTAGTGACAGGGAAACTTCGGTAATATTAGTTATGCAGATCCCTCGGGCTCTCGTAACTTTAGTCACTACTACACTTCGGTGATTAGTGACAAGGAAACTTCGGTTTCTCGTTGCGCTGACCCTTCGGGGTGTCGCAACTCAACCCTTCAGGGCCTCTCCACACAGGCTACGTTAGACCTTTGGTCTATCGTGCACTCAGTGGACCTGCTGACCTGCCGTATCCATTCCTGGATGCTGACGCGCTTTGGGCGCCCACACTCCCCGTTATCCAACGGGCTCCATTCCCTCCGGGGCAGAAGAGGCTTTCTCACATCGTGAGTAAGTCCCTTAAGCGCCAGGTATCCCCTGCGCGCCAACGTTCTCTTGCGCGCTAGCGCTCGGCTGCTGTTCTTGAGACTGCTTTCCAGAGACATCCTGTTCCAGAGGCTGCTACCAACATTCCCTGCGCATTAGCGCACATCGTTGGAGTTCCTGAGATAGCGCACAGGCGCTCACCAGCGGTTCAGCCTGTGGTGTCTCCAAGTCTCTTCTACGAAGGACACCTCTCCCGTTGGCGGGAGAGGTCCCTCACAAAGACCACTCCTCGGAGTGTTAAGCAGTACTTCCAGTTGATCGTCGGCTCTCTGAAGCAGACCTGCCTTGGTCCTCTTCAGGGGATACCCTTCCTTTTAGGCACACATCCCAGTTCCTGATCTACGAGTTAGCTGATCCTTCAACCTAGCTCACGCGTGCTCTCGCCGACGATCTTCTGTTGCGCACTAGACGCGCAAGGGCCGACGATCTTCACTCGCGCGTAAGCGCCGAAGACCGTCTGCGCGCGGGATGGTTTTATGCGCGCTATCGTCGAAGATCGTTAGCCGACGATCTTCTGATACGCGCTAGGCGCGCAAGCGCTGACGATCTTCATAACGCGCGTAAGCGCCGAAGATCGTTCCGCATGCGGGAGCGTTTCCCGCGCGCGATCATCGAGGTTCGTCCGCGTTTGGGATGGTTGCCCTCACGTGATCATTGCGGATCGTCCGCGCGCGATCGTCGAAGATTGTCCGCGCGTGGGCACCGAGGGTTTCCCGCGCGCGATCGCCGACTATTCTCTTTCGCGTGCAAGCACCTGCGATCTTCTGTCGCCAAAGATAGTCCGCGCCCGGGATGGTTTCCCCCACGCAATCGCCCACGATCTTCTTTTTGCGCGCAAGCGCCGACGATCTTCATATGTGCGGAAGCGCCGAGGATCGTCCGCGCGGGCACCGATGGTTTCCCCCGCGTGATCGCCAATACGCTCACGCGAGTACGCGTGTGCGAATATCCTGCTACACACAATTCATTCATGCACTACCCAGAACTGGGCTTTTCGCGCGATCACCAGCGTGATCGGTACACCGATCTCCAACACGAACACGCCCGAATTACATTAGGGATTCTGGCGGTCAGGCCACCATCTTGTTCTCCTCCCCGCAAGTGCAGAGCAGCGCCCTCTCCGGAGGAGGGGAGGTTTCCGGACAGGTCTAAGGACTCTTCTCCCTTCATTGCAGATTCTCTACAGGCGAACCCTCGTGTCGACTCCTCCAAGGGATCGAACGATCCCACTCCCTCCAGAGGGACTATCTGACAGCGCGACGGTCAGTCAGTAACCCTGGTTGGACACCGTTGTCAGAGCGCTCACGCAGGCGATGAAGCCTGTGCTTTCTGACTGGGATCACTAATCAGTAGCAACTTCCTCTCCCCCTGAAGAGGGAGAGAGGAATCCGTGACGTGGTATCTCCTCCAAGGACTATCCTGTCTCTTCGCGAGTCCTTACGCAGGCTCCTATCCCTCCTCAGACTTCCTCCCCCTCCCCTGCGGATGAGCATTACCCATCCCCAGGAGGGTCGGAAGATCCGGTCCTCTCCCCTATCACACCAATGGGGGAATCCCCGCCTCTTCCTGAGAAATCTTCTCGTACGCAGGGGGCGAAAGCCTTACATCCTTCATTGCTGGAGTCCTGTTTCCCTCCTAGGAGGGAACCGAAGGCCCAAGTCTTCCGAAGAACCCGACAGAAACCAGATGGACCCTTGGAGAACGTCTGCGAGTCTCCCCAGGAAGAGCCTCTGGGGACGGGAGACCTCTCTGCCAGTCCATCAGGAGGAGAGCTCCAGGGGTCAGAACACACGTTCTGGCAGGTCCTGACCCTCAGGAGGAACCTCAAGGGGACCCCAGACCCAGAGATTCCTCCTCGTGAGGGGAAGGATACGATCCTGGACCAAATCTACGCCACCCAGGAACTCCCTAGGGCCAGTGCAGCTTTGCCCTGGTCTCAGGGAATGAAGAGTGCCAGAGACAAGGCAGAGGGCCAGCTCTCTGAGTTTGCCTCCTTCAATAGATCCAGTGTCGGTAATGAGACCCTCCCTCCTCCCTGGGTAGGGATCGGTTGAAGAAGCGCTCCCTCCAAGAGGTTGTGAACGGGTCCCCAGGCTTCTACAATCGACTCATCCCTGTGAGAAGGCGTCTGGAGGCTGGAGACCGGTCATCGACCTCTCGGCACTGAACAGGTTTGTCAAACAGTCTCCGTTCGGTATGGAGACAGCAGACACGGTCAGTCTTGCAGTGAGACCACAAGACTTCATGTGTACACTGGACCTGAAGAACGCGTACTTCCAAATCCCGGTCCACCCGTCTTCAAGGAAGTACTTTGGATTTTGCCTGGAAGACAAGATATACCAGTTCAAGGTAGTGTGCTTCGGTCTCTCCACAGCACCTCAAGTGTTTGCCACGGTGTCCACTCTGATCTCTTCATGGGCTCACAGGATCGGCATCCGTCTCCTCTGTTACCTGGGCGACTGGCTGATCCTAGCAGACTCGAAGGCAACCCTTCTTCGCCATCGGGACAAGTTTCACGGACTTTGCCAAGTTCTAAGGATCATGGTAGTCCTCGAGAAGTCCTCTCCGCAGCCCTCTCAGAGTCTGGTATACTTAGGCATGGTCATAGACACCAATCTCCATAAAGCCTTCCCTTCAGACGACAGGATAGCAAGGCTGAGGAAGGTCGCGAAACCTTTCCTCACACGAGAAGAACTTCCAACCCAAACGTGGTTACGTCTCTTCGACCATTTGTCCTCCCTGGCCCGTCTGGTTCCCAACAGTCGCCTCGGGATGAGTTCTCTCCAGTGGCGACTCAGGTCGCGGTGAAGTCAAGGCACGACTCCCCGGACACCTTGATCCCTATGGGACAACCGGAACAGACGGACCTCCAGTGGTGGGTAGCAGACGAGAATCTACGAAAGGGAGTGGACCTTCTCGTCCTTCCCCCAGACTTGATGCTGTTTTCGGACGCATCAAAGAAAAGGGGGGCCCACGTTTTGAACCACAGGACCTCAGGCCTGTGGTCAGAACCAGGAAAGTACCTTCTCTAGACCTACTAGAGATGAAGGCCGTGTTCCTGGCACTTCAGTAGCCAAGCCTGGCAGACTACTCTGTGGTTGTGAGGAGCGACAACACCACAGTGATGGCTTATATGCTCAGACAGGGAGGTACTTTTTCAGAACAGCCATCCCATCTTGCAGTAGAGATACTGAGATGGCCCGAGTTCCTCTCGATCACCCTAGCAGCTCGCTTCATTCCGGGCAAAGGAATGTGCTTGCCGACAGTCTGAGCAGTGCGACACAGATACTAGATACCGAGTGGTCTTTGGACCCTCAAGTAGCCTACGAAGTCCTGACTCTGTGGGGTTCTCCAACTGTGGACCGGTTCGCTACAGCGCTGAACTACAAGCTCCCGCTGTACTGCTCCCCTGTCCCGGACCCCAAGGCCCTCAGGTAAGATGCCTTCCAACAATGGTGGGACAACATCGATGTGTACGCCTTCCCCCATTCTGGCTGATGAGGAGAGTACTCTACAAGACCAGAGTATTGGTCAGTCTCTCAATGACCTCCATAGCTCCGCTAGGGCATCTCGCAGAATGGCTCACCAGACCTTCTGTAACTCCTTATGGAGCCTCCGAGGGAACTCCCTCCACGTCACGGGTTACTCACACAACCACATGCCAACATCCTCCACAAAGCCGTAGCTTCGCTTCGACTTCACGCCGGAAGACTATCCAGCATTTCCTCAAAGAGAGAGGATTTTCGCAACAAGTTGCGAACAGGATGTCTGGACACCTGCGCAAGTCTTCCGCAGTAGTCTACCAGGCGAAGGGGCGAGTTTACTGTGGTCGGTGTCGTGGAAAGGGTATCCCTCCACACGATGCCACTTCCAGCAATAGCGGAGCTCCTCGTGTATTTGCGGGATGAAATGTGCCTTTCAGTTTTGGCACTGAAAGGCTATCTCTCAGCCTTAAGTCTTGCCTTCAGGCTCAAAGGATAGACATTTCTTCCTCGCTGGAACTCTCTCTCCTCATACGAAGCCATGTTCTCTCCTGCCCTCAGTCGGAAGTGAGACCTCCTCCTTGGAACGTGGTTCGAGTCCTCAAGTCTCTAAAGAGACCTCCTTATGAACCACTACGTAAGGCTCCAGATCACCACCTTACCGGGTAGACAGTGTTCCTGCTAGCCTTAGCCTCGGCCAAGCGAGTCACATGGTCTCTCATACGACATCGCCCATTCAAGGGGATAGGGGGAGGTAACGTTCAGGTTCGTCCCTGAGTTTTGTTGCCAAGACTCAGAACCCGGGAGTGCCGGACCCGCGGTTCAACTCTTTCTAGGTTTCGAGTCTCCGTCCTGTAACAGATGACCCAGACCATCTCCTACCTTGCCAGTAGGGAGTCTGAGGTTGTGTCTTAAGAGAACAGCTGCAGTTTGTCCTCAGGGTCAAGCCTGGTTCGTGGACACTGGGAAAACGAAGAGAAGGGTCACCAGGAATACCATCTCAGCCTGGATTCGCAAGGTAATACACCTGGCCATGAATCCTGACCCTTCTCCGTCACATCGCCCTAGAGCGCATGATGTCAAGGGCGTAGCTACGTCCCTCCCCTTCATGAAGTATCATTCAGTGACGCAGGTCCTGCAAGCTGGGGTGTTGAAGCATCAGACCACCTTCACAGCCCACTACCTGCAAGATGTGACCCACAGGAGGCTCGATACGCTTTCTATCGGCTCTGTGGTGGCTGCACAACAGCTGGTCTAAACCTCAGGCTCCTTAATGGATAAGTAGCAGAAGGTTGAGGGCATTGTTACCCGGTGTTAGTCTGCATGAATGAAAAGATCTGTCTGGCCCTTATTCTTTTCTTCATCCTCTCCTCCCTTGGAGAAAGCAGCATCCTGGGTTCTCTGCACAGCTGACCTCAAACCACTGCAGGTAGACCATGCTTCCTTGGGTTCCTAGTATTAAGTGTAGTACTGTCATGTCCCCATACCCTGACGAGGTGGTATTGGGAGAGTCCTAGCCTAGATTTCCTTCTGAGGAACTCCAGGTCATCTTCCTAGGACGAGTCACTTTTCACCTTCGCACACACCTTACGTAGGCCGCGGCAGTTTCACAACCACTAGCGAGGAGCAGGGATTCCCTATTGTCCGAGTACTTAAACGCTTGAATATGGAATCCCCGGGCAAGCCAAAGCTAGTATGGCAGGGACTTACCATTCTTCCTAAGGGTTAAGTCACCCCATGTAAATACTGTAGCATGGTTTGTATTTCAGTTACGGAACAAATGACAAATTTGTAGATACTGTACTGTAATTTGTATTTTTCCTAACTATACAAACCTTAGCTATTTACACATATTTGCCCGCCAGCCCTGTCCCCCAAGATAAGTCCCATCTCTAAGTAAAGTGGAGCACGCACTGTGTGTGTGAGGGGGGAGGAGTAGCAAGCTAACCCCCCCCCCCCTCCCCCCGCTAACTAGCAGAGGGGTAGGAAACCCTCGTTAAAATTCTTATGGCTCATCATTTCAGCTACGCCGAAGTAATTACCCCATGTAAATAGCTAAGGTTTGTAAAGTTATCTACGAATTTTTTATATTTTTAAACTGAAAAACTAAATTATCTTTGATGAATTGGCAATAATGTATTAATTTCTAGCACCGTAAAAAAATTTTATATTATAGCTTTGGAATTTTTCAAAAGGAGTTTGTCAAAATGTACATACTGTACATTTCAGTGTTCATTTTGGTTTTAATAATATTGAATGAGGTAAGGTCTGGTGTTTCTATTTCTGTTTGCTTGTACAGTACTAATAGTTTACAGTACATTTTTTAAATATAAAACTTACCCACTGGTTATATAAGAATCGCAGATATGCCAGGTGTACACTAGTGCCCTCACGGTACAACAGGTAGAACTATACCCAACCTCTTCAGATTTTTCCCTGCCGGCATGGCGGTCGGTTCTATTGGAAATTCTCTCTCGCTCTTTACTCTGTTTGGACGTCATTTGGTGATGTATTAACGTTTTTTGAGTTTAGGCTTTCGCTTTTTTGTTTTATTTAAACTGTGATCACGTATTTATAACTTTAAAGGTAAGATTAAAAGGTTTTTCGACCTATTTTAGACCTTACGAAAGCATAGGACGAAAGGTAAACATCTCGTCCATTGATGACGTCACAGCCTTATATCGTAGGCTATAAGTCCGACTTGATTTTACAAAGAATTATAAGTGGATATTTTCCTTTGAAATATTAAGTTATAGATTTAATTAAAGGATTATTAATCTAAGAAAATTTTATCCTTTTAATAGTTTTCTTGAGGTAATCTTCAATCTGTTTGCAAAGATTAACTAGAGTTCAGTTGTTACGCAGTTATCAGTATTGTTACAATATTTCGTAGAGATTTTTATGAATAGTACATTCTTCTTACTTCTCAAGTTTTTTAGTTGTACTATATAAAAGGAACATTTTATTTTGAAATTAATTGACCCTGTCAGTATTTTTCCTTAGTCAGAGATTAAAGAAAGTTAAATTTCACTTAATGTTTATACGGATCTGTGTAGCGCACGGTTCTATGTATCGTTGTTTCCTTAGTGGAATACTAAGATTGTTCGTATATTAAGTGTAAATGTTCCAATGAATACGAGTGATGATTCATCTCTTATTGGAATTCCTCAATTTAAGGGTTTATTTTATTTTATAAATATACCTATTAAGGTAATATTTAATATTTAATTTTTCGCTGCATTCATATGGGATTCAGTAATTTTTCATTCCCATTCGAACGATTGAGAGAATTGTATGTCTCTCTTAAAGAGTTAATTTCGTTTGAGAGAACGTATACTTTGGTTTTCAAATGATTGTGAAACTTTCTTTTTAACAAAGAATAAAATGAAAATTTTTTAGTGTTAAATTACGCTGTGAATTTTATTCGGTAGAGAGTGCTTCTATTTGGACCTGTCGTTATCCTAGTTTTAGACCTCTGTCAAGCTACCAGAAGGGGAGAAGTTAAGTCGAACGACGAAAGGAATCGAGAGGGTAGCCAGGCGCTACAGTCTTTTAAGACCTGAACAGAAGTCCTCTTGAGCGCAGAACGCTCACCCTCTTTATAGATAGAGCGAGGTATTAATGTTGTCAAATATTATACGCGCTTTTCAGGCGTTAAGCTGAAAACAAAATTAGATTCGTTCTGCATATTTACGTTTCAAACAACAGCTCTCGTTGATGAGGCAGTCTTATCGATCGGCTGTTGGCGGTGAGGCTGGGCGTTAGTCTTCGGTGGTAGACCCGTTGTCGCACAGGCAGCCTGTTGTCTCTGGGACTGACGTGATATCGCACAGGCGGTCTTCCAGTTTCACTGTTCAGCGGCAGGTCGATGTAGATTTGTCTCGGCAGAGCTCTGTTTCACAGCAACTATTAAGAGAAGCAGACAGCCGATCGTCAGTTTAAGCTTGATGACGTTCGCCAAATGGCAGGCGCGAGGCGCAAGCGGAGCCTGAGCGGAAGCGTGACGAGGCTCAAAAGTTAATTGATGAAGGCGCTGAGTGTCGGTGGCAGCGCCAGCGTGACGACCCACGGCGGTAGCGCGAATATCACGTTAGCACGGCACGCCAGGACGAGACGGAGCGCCAGCGCCAGCTAGATTTATTCTATTATAAAATCAATCGTGACAGCAAACGCAAGGCGAGTGGCTGTCAATTGGATGTGGATATGGAACAACGCAAGCGCGCCCATGTTACCACTGATGCGCCTGCATAGCTCCAATCTCTGATTTGTTAGAAGTAGATCCGGATGAGGTTCTCTTTCATGAGGAACAATTGGAGGATATCTCGGAGAGAGAGGAGGAGAAACCACCTCATCATTCGGTGGACTTAAAAAATAAAGGAAAAAAAAAAATCTTAATGCTAGTCTTCTCGGAATTTTTTCCAGACTATTTTACACCAGTTACTCTGTGATCTCCCCCTTATGAGTATACCTTAGGCAAGGCAGTGGAGACTTCCTTTTATACAAAAATGGTGCTTTCCCGCTCTTCTAAGAGAGTATTGAAGTTAATGGGAGCATGGATGGATTTAAGAAAAGCTCTGGGCAGGACATGCTTCGCTTTTCCACCAGCCAAGTTAGCTTCTAAGTCGAATGTTTGGTATGAGACGGGGGAAGTCTTGGATTTGGGATTCCGGCATCTGTGCAGGGAGACTTCTCAAACCTGGTAGATTCTTCCTGTCTCCTGGCCATGAGAAGGAATAGACTGTAGTGGTCAATGTCGTAGTTTGACCATCTCTTGAAAGGATAGTTCAGAGAGTTTGAGGTATTTAATTTACTTGACTGGTCACTGGGAGTCTTAAGCAGAAGAGTAACCGAGATGAAGGACACAGACACAAGTAGTCTTATCCAACTTATGTTTTTTATGGACAGGGCAGTCAGGGATGGTTCTAACGAGCTGGCTGCTTTACTTACTGCAGGAGTTATAAAGAAAAGAGCTACTTTGTCTTCTTTCCTTTCTGCGGGCGTCACTCCATGTTAGAGATCAGAGTTGCTTTTTGCGCCCATATCTTCGGCTCTTTTTCCGCAGGATTTAGTTAAGGAAGTGCCTGCAAATTGGGCTCAGAAGGCTACTCAAGATTTGATTACTAAAACAGCCAGTAAGGTTTTGCCTTCGTCCTTCTCTTTTCGTAGAACTAAGGAGGGGACATTCTCATTCTGCCCAGCCTTTTCTAGGTAAACTTACAGGGAGAAGTACTGTACTTTCAAACTGGAGGCAAGGAAGCAAAGGAAAAGAGGAGTCAAGCCCAGTCGAGGCAAAGTCTGACTGCTCTCCCCTTCAAGCAGCAGTGGGAGCCAGGCTAAACAGCTTCTGGCAGCCCTGGGAAAAGAAGGGAGCGGACCCTTTTCCATACGTCGTCTATTTAATCAGAGCACAGCTTCAATCGGATGACGTTCGACGTTCTTCCTTTCTACTAGACTAGGAAGTTAATCGTCATGTAGGCACGCGAACAGAACTTGTTCTCACAGCAGGTGTGTTGCGATTCTTAAATGAGAAGCTATCGAGTGTGTTTTTTCTTCCACGAGAGGACCCTCTTAATGAGAGAATGCCTTGATGAAGTCATTGAGCTTCAGCACGGCATTTCATTCCCGTGCTGAAACTTGGTGACGGGCAAGAGGGCTCTCGAACTTGGGGAAATTGCTCCCCCAGTTCGAATCTAAATTTCTCTCTTTCACCTTTTTCTTTTTCTCAATATTACTTCGACCTTATCCTAATTTCATAAACTTTCTTTAGTCTTGCTTTCCTAACTCTATGAGAAAAATTTCCCTCATTATATGTGTGTATATATTATGTACATATATATTTATTATTTATTTATTTTTATTTTTTTCTCCTATGGCTTGGATGTTTTTACATCCATTGTAGCCCCGGCGGGGATGTTCATACATCTTTTATTGCTGCCTGCTTTGTTGAGTGGGAGGAGGTATCACGGTTGGGAGGTGTTTGCATTCAAAGCTATATGTGAGAGTATTGGATGATTTCAGCCATCCTGAAGATGGTTTGGACCTTTTTGGCGGAACTATTCTCAAGTGTTGGGTCTTCGGAATCCAGGGGGATCCAATGCTTGGGGTAGGACTCTCGGCTTTTGGCCGGAAGCCCGTCATTATAGATATGGGGAGGATGATTCCATAATTTCTTGGTCTCAGTCCTAGCAGGCGGGTTCAGCTTACACCTGTGCCTCTATATCTGTTTTGATGCTATCCTTCGGGTAGGGTATGGAGTGGACCATCTGGGAAGTATACTCTCATTGTGCCGATAGTGGAGAGTGCAAATTTCCTTTCCGACGTGTGATGGCCTAACATTCTCGAGCAGGTACATCAAACTTACCCTTTTCTCTCTCTTTTCGTCTAATGGATTCTTTAAGGAACGAACCCCCATCCCCTGGATACGCTGACTCTCCCCCGGCACTGTTGACGACCTCTGCTAATGTGATAAGGGAAAGCTCTGTTGATGACCTCGGAACGGGAAAGGACCATTCTACTGATATTTCTAAATCAAGTAATTTGGGTAACACGAGGAAACTTCGAATCCTCCATGTTACACAAATTTCAATAGAGACAAATTATGATGATCTATGTAAAGCATTTGAATGCTAGGGATGCATAAAAGAAATAAGGATGAAACTTGAAGCTGAAACTTGGCATTCATGGATATCTTATAGTAGTTATGACGAAGCATTTAGTGCAATATGTAACTTGAATAATAATAAAATTAATAACTTGAATGTTGCGGCTGCTCTCTGCGATAAGGTACCAAAAGATTTGGATGTGTACAGGCCTGCCGATTGGTTGGAAAAAGACGCAGATTTGGTTATGCCCTCACAGAGAAATACAAAACCACCGATGTGGCTTTTAGCTGAATCAAAGGGGGTTACAGGGAATTATTTTAAAATATGCAAATTGATTCAGAAAAAAGTAGGAACTATTGCACCAGGCGATATATCTCGTTTCGGAAAAAATAGTTTCCTTATCCATGCCAAATCCTGTACACAGTCGGTAATATTGTCCAATATGAAAATAAGTAATGATGACATAAAGTTAATGTCAAACCCCACCTAAATTTTAGCTACGGAAGGGGCGTAGTTTTTAACAGAGATCTATATGATTTTACAGAGGAGGAGATACTGGCCATGTGTCCATTAAATGTATGGAAAGTTCATAAAGTCCCAGGTACATCAATGATAATCCTTACGTTCCAGGATGCTGATGTACCTTTTCATATTATTATCGAGAACGAAAGGATTAAAGTAAGACCCTTCAAGCAGAAGCCATTGCAATGCTTTAATGTTTTAAATTTGGGCACCCGTCCAAAGTTTGCAAAAATGAGAAGATGTGTGGTATTTGCTCCAAATCTTACCATGGAGAGTGTGCACTTGGAGCCAGGTGTTTAAATTGCAGCTCGAATCACAAATCCACAGACAAGAGCTGCGAGCTATATAAGTTGGAGGAAGCTGCCCTCAACAAATCAAACTTGGAACATATAAGTGTGACCCATGCCAAAAGACTATTAAATAAATCAAATACATATGTTAAGGCATTAAAATCAAACCAACCTAGCGCTGCCAATAGCTAAAAAAAAAGTATACTATCTGACAAAATGTCAAATAACGAGGTAACCATATTACCTCCTGAGGCTTTACCACGGTGTATTAACACTAGGTCATTGCCCATTGCTGTACAGCCTTCAGCCGCCATTACAAAAAGTAATACAAACCTCTCTCAGGCCATGTCCTTGCCTGATCTGATGGAGGTTCCACTTAAGACTAACTTACCTGATGCACCTGTTGTGGGAAAGGTGCAAAAACCTCGAATGCCACCATCTATTAATCGCAAAAGAGAGAGACCTCCATCTCTCTCTCCACCCTCCATTAGAAACGTTAAGGTTATGACATCAAATAAATTTGATGTTTTGTCTGTTGATGTTTCTAATGAACCAGAAGATGGACTGAATAAATCAGAAATTCAAGTTGAGGTCCACCATCCACCTCTACAAATAGATAAAAAGAATACAAAGAAAAACACAAATGTAAAACCCAACATAACAAGACCACCTCAGAAGAAACCTACTGGTAATAATGTTAAATTAAAAACTGCTAATGGGAAGACCTCATCCAAGATGTCTTCCAGAAATAATCCCTAGTTTTCTCCTCCATTTTGCAATGGAACTGTCAGGGTTTGAGGGCGAAATATGAAGAACTTAAGCTCCTAATTCATGAGCATTCCCCCATAATTGTATGTCTACAGGAAAGTATGCTTGATTCTAACACTCCTAGTCCTCGAGAGTATGTTAGCTATAGAACACCATATAATCATCAAGCAGGGAGCCATGGTGGAAGTCTCATGTACGTTCGTCGAGATGTTCCCCAAATACCTATGTCTATATGTACAACACTGCAGGCAGTGGCTGTACAAATTGATATAGGAAGAAAATATACAATATGCTCTCTCTACTTGCCTCCAAATGATAATGTTTTATATGATGATTTAGCATAGGTCATTCATCAACTCCCTCAACCATTACTCTTACTGGGAGATATGAATGGTAGACATCCTTTATGGGGTGATATTTTAGCAAACACAAGGGGCAATATTATCTCATCAATTGTGGAGAATGAGGATGTGGGACTCCTTAATACAGGAGAGCCCACACACTTCCATGTTCAGACAGGTACCTTGTCATGCATTGACCTTTCAGTTGCAAGCTCTAACTGCCTTCTTGATTTTGATTGGAGGACATTAGATGATTGGCATACTAGTGATCATGCACCAATCATTATAAACACCAACAAGGGTCCACCTTTGCAAAGATCGCCACGTTGGAATCTAGACAAGGCAGACTGGGTTAAATTTTCTGAGCTAAGTGAAATCGAAGGGAGAGCAGAACAGTTTGAAAGTATTGAGGATGCCATAGACCTACTGAATGGAACTCTTCATTCAGCAGGAGTCAATTCAATTCCCAAAACAACAGGGTTATTCAAACGACGACCAGTCCCGTGGTGGTCTTCAGAACTAACTGCACTCCACAGAGCCACAAGAAGATCTCTAACACGATTGCGTAGACTCCGAACTGATGAGAATTTAATTATGTACAAGAAATGTAGAGCACAGTTCCGTCGTGCCATGAAAGAAGCAAGGCGCCAGTCATGGATGTCTTTTGTTTCCTCCATTAACAGTAGAACACCACCATCTGCTGTGTGGAGGAAAGTAAAAAAGATAGCTGGCAAATTCACCCCCAACCCACCACCAGTGTTGAAGGTGAATGGCCAGTATGTAACTGAAGCAAATGAAGTTAGCAATACCCTGGCTAATCATTTTTCAAATGTATCCAGCAAGTGTGAAGGAGCCCCTGGTCACCAGTATAGGAGCACTGAAAAAAAGAAAATTTTAAATTTTGCAACAAGAAGGGAAGAGTCATATAATTCTCCTTTCACTGAAAGAGAATTTGATTCCGCACTTGCTCATTGCAATGATACAGCCCCTGGACCCGATGGAATTCCATATGCAATGATTAAACATGTACATTTTAATACAAAGCTATTTTTTTCAATATTAAACTTACCCGATGATCATATAGCTGTCAGCTCTGCTGCCCGACAGAAAAACCTACGGGCGGAATACGCCAGCGATCGCTATACAGGTGGGGGTGTACATCAACAGCGCCATCTGTCAAGTAGGTACTCAAGTACTCGATGTCAACACAGCACCAATTTTCTCTCTGTCGTGCCACTGGCAAGACCTACTAAATACGCTGTTACTAACTGGATTTGTTTTCACAACTATTTGGTGAAGTACACTATTCCAGTTTTGAGCTTTCGCTATGCAGGGGTTTTATCTTCATTTCAAAACTTGAACTCGTCTTGGATAGATTTATTTATGGTGACAAAGAGAGTATGGACTCTCTTTCACTTTTAAATGGCCGACCCTTCCCTTAGACGGAAGTGTGGTTAGGGTTTTAGTAATTTTGCTTAACACGTTATAGATCTATATATTTTATATCTCTCCACCTTTATTAGGCCTCTTCGATTAACTTTCCATTTATTATCAACATATAGAAATAAATTTTTATGTTTTGTTTATATGCGACCTTTCCTGATAGTAGGCGGTCCTAACTTGGAACCGAAGTTAATCAATGTTGAGCCCGTTATATCGTATTTTACCTTTAAAGAATTTATTACTTTTTAAATTTAATGTTTTATGAAAGAATTTCTTTGATAGTCTCGTACTGTTTTCAAAGATGAACTAACGTTTAGTTTTTTTTAGTCTACGCAGTTGTTGACGTTCAGGACGTTCAACATGTGCTCTATCGTTACGATAGAGAGAGAGAGTGTTTCACGGTTTCACTTTGCAGTAAGAGTAAACCGATTCTGGCGTTTCGTTCATTCTTTCTTATCTTAAATGGTTTAAATTCTAAATTAAAGGAACTTTTTATTTGGAAAACCTTTCAGTTTTTTCCTTTAGCAAATATCATGTTTTGACAATATATAATTGGGCTCTTCTCTCAGGTGCGAAATCAAGAGAGAAAGAGAGAGAGAGATAGAGACGGAGGGAGAGAGAGGAGAAAAAACGTTTCGTTCAAGCGGGTAACGTTGTTCTCGTTTTACTCTCCTCCCTAGTCGCTGTAGGGGAAGAAGGTAAAATGTTTCTAGGGTTTTATTCTTGTTCCCAGGCTATGTGCGGTGAGAGATTGTAAACGTAGTTTATTTGATCTAGTGTTTAGTCTCTTTCCCAGCCACTGAATTCTTTATCTTTATATATGTTTTCTGTTGCATTATACGACTGTTTTCGCAATTACTACCTTTTAATGAAGGGTAGGATTGCATGTTTCAGGTAGAAATCAATAAAAGTTTCGATTTCAGTGAAATAAGTGCAAAACAGAAAATCAAAGTGATAAAGTGATATGCGCAAAGTGTTACAGTGTTGCGTCCGAGGGTTCGTCTGTTCGTGCCTGTCGTTCACCTAGTCCGGGACCTCTTGCAAGCTCCCAAGCCCAGGGGAGAAGTAATGTCGAACGACTTATGGGTTCCTCAGGCCTTGATCAACGAACAGACGTTTTTCCCTCCGTGGTTTCGGGCGTATCTACCAAGATCGCCCCACCCACACAAAGACGAGAGAGCCCATTTACTTCTCGTCTGCGGAAGAGGTTTCTCGTAAGAAACCTTGGACCAAGGTCTCGCAGCTTATTAAGTGCAAGTCGGTCCCTTCCGCGCAAGTCCAACAGCCCAGGTGTAGCCACTGGGTCAGTTCGAACTCGCTGCAGTCATCCGACGACTGCACACCTCCCAAGAGAGGCAAGGTGGTACCGCAACAGGCAGTAACTCCGTCTGTTGCCGCACCCGCTGTTTAGACCCTCAGTCACAACGGACAGTAGCTCCGTCTGTTGCCGCTTTTGTAGACCCTAAGTGGTCTTTACTGCAGTCTATGCAGACTCTATTAGCTGCGGTTATGCAGGAGTTTCGTGCGGAGAAGGTTAACGCTGCACCCGTTAGCCTACAACCTGCCACGGTTGTGCGCCCAGCAGACGCTGCGGCTGCCTGCTCCCACACTCTGGCTGTGAGAGCTCCTCCACCCATGCGCAGTCGACCCTGCCAGACGCATGCTGACTCCCACAGACGCACGGAGCACTCCGTTGACGTGCGTGTGCTACCACAACAACAGGAGGGTGGAGTTAAGCTGCCGTGTTTTGACACGGTGCGTCAGCCTCCGCAACCCACTGTGGTTACCGCCACTCGCCCGCAGCAGACTAGTCAGTCAGGAGTTGAGGCTTCCCCACACAGCTTTGGTTGTTGCCAGCTCACAGACTGTCAAGCAGTTACATAACGTTGCCTTCTGGTCTGCTACTAATGCACCAGTGCTGTATGTCCTCACGCGCCTGTTGTGGTTGACAGTTCAGTTTTTTGACAGTTCACAGACTGTCTGCAGTTACATAATGTTGCCTTCTGGTCTGCTGCTAATGCACCAGTGCTGCATGTCCTCACGCACCTGTTGTGGTTGACAGTTCAGTTTTTGACAGTTCACAGACTGTCATGCAGTTACATAACGTTGCCTTCTGGTCTGCTGCTAATGCACCAGTGAGACCCTCACTGAGATAACCTAGCTTTTCTCGGACAAGGTTCCTGTAGATGAGAAAGTGCTGTTCTCCCTCCTACTGATATTCCTTTGAGGACTCTGTCATTTGGAGAGGAGCTTTAAGCTGCTTAGCCTCCTATGAACTTTTGTCGAGCCTTTGAAGTTTTGCTGTACTATTATGTCACACATAACAAGGCTTCCAGGGATGGTAAATGGTTCCGCTTCAGTCGCTAACCCCGTCTGTTGCCACACCTGCTCCCGTAGACCCTAATGGGCTTTGCTGCAAGACATGCAGTCCAAGCTTGTGTCCTTGATAGAGGACTTAATACGGAGAAGAACCTTCTGGCCAACAACCTTCCTACCGGTTGGTTGTGCGCCCTGTTGATGCTGAGGTATCCTACTCGCGTCCGCCAGTTGAGGTGGTTCCTCCACCGATGCGACCCAGTGTGGGTTGCCAGTCGCACGTTGACGTTAAGCGACGCTCGGAGGTGGTTGTTGCCGTTCAGTGTGTCACTAGGAAGACGTTCAACAACCAGCAGAGGTGACTTGTTGTGACGCAGTGCGTCAACCTCAGCAACCCGGTAGGGTGTTGACTGCACAACCCAGACAGTCTAGACAGTTTCGGGTTGACGCTGTACTTCCTCGCGTCCCCATGGTTGACAGTTCACAGACTGTGCAGCAGTACCATGATATTGCGTCCGGCTCCGTCACGCATCCACCAGTGCGACCGGATTCAGCGAGTCAGACGTTGCCCACTCCGTTGCCGTTTCCTCATCAGTTTCGGATGAGGAACCCTCTGATGAGGACGTTGCTGAACAAGACGATCAACCCCCAGCCCTGCTATCCATCCAGAAGATGCTGAAGAAGGAACGCTGCCCTGTCAGGCTGTGGATGAGTCTGGTAAGGACTCTGTCATCCGTGGTTCAATTTGTGTCACTAGGAAGACTACACCTCCGTCCTCTTCTATACCATCTAGCTTTTCACTGGAAAAAGGACAAGACGCTAAAAGCGGTCTCGATCCCGATTTCCGGAAAGTTAAAGTCTGGTCTGACTTGGTGAAAGGACTTTTTCAACCTTAGAAAGGGTCTTCCCCTGACTGTTCAGACTCCCAACCACGTTCTCTTCTCGGACACATCGGACGTAGGCTGGGGTGCGACATAAGACGGTAGGGAATGCTCGGGATTATGGAACTCGAGTCAAAGGACAATGCATTTCAACTGCAAGAAGCTACTGGCAGTACGTCTGACCTGGAAAAGCTTCAGGTCTCTCCTTCAAGGCAAAGTGGTGGAGGTGAACTCGGACAACACACGGCTTTGACGTACATCTCCAAGCAAGGAGGGACCTATTCTCTGACATGGTACGAGATCGCAAGGGACCTCCTCACCTGGTCAACAGGTCTAGACTTTTCACTAGTAACGAGGTTCATCCAAGGCAACTTGAATGTCATAGCAGATTGTCTCAGTCGGAAGGGACAAATAATTCCAACAGAATGGACCCTCCACAAGGATGTATGCAAGAGACTTTGGGCCACCTGGGGCCAGCCAACCATAGATCTCTTCGCAACCTCGATGACCAAGAGGCTCCCAATAGTTTGCTCACCTATCCCGGACCCAGCAGTAGTTCATATAGATGCCTTTCTACTAGATTGGTCACATCTAGATCTATATGCATTCCCTCCGTTCAAGATTGTCAACAAGGTACTGCAGAAGTTCGCCTCTCACGAAGGGACAAGGTTGACGCTAGTTGCTTCCCTCTGGCCCGTGAGAGAATGACTCACCGAGGTACTTCGATGGCTAGTAGACGTTCCCAGAACACTTCCCCTAAGGGTGGACCTTCTACGTCAGCCACGCGTAAAGAAGGTACACCAAGGCCTCCACGCTCTTCGTCTGACTGCCTTCAGACTATCGAAAGACTCTCAAGAGCTAGAGGCTTTTCGAAGGAGGCAACCAGAGCGTTTGCTAGAGCAAGGAGAACATCCACCCTTAGAATCTACCAATCGAAGTGGGAAATCTTCCGAAACTGGTGCAAGTCAGTATCCGTATCCTCGACCAGTACCTCTGTAACTCAAATAGCTGACTTTCTCTTATATCTGAGGAAAGAACGATCTCTTTCAGCTCCCACTTTCAAGGGTTACAGAAGCATGTTGGCATCAGTCTTCCGTCACAGAGGCTTAGATCTTTCCAACAATAAAGATCTACAGGACCTCCTTAAGTCTTTTGAGACCACGAAGGAGCGTCGTTTGGTTACACCTGGTTGGAATTTAGACGTGGTACTAAGATTCCTTATGTCAGACAGGTTCGAACCGCTTCAATTAGCCTCCCTGAAAGATCTCACCTTTAAGACTCTTTTCCTGATATGCTTAACCACAGCTAAAAGAGTCAGTGAGATTCATGCCTTCAGCAAGAACATCGGATTCTCATCCGAAACGGCTACATGTTCTACAACTTGGTTTTCTAGCCAAACACGAGCTGCCTTCTCGGCCTTGACCAATATCGTTCGATATTCCAAACTTATCGTATGGTTGGAAATGAACTAGAAAGAGTATTATGTCCTGTAAGAGCTCTTAAGTTCTATTTAAAAACCTTTACGAGGCCCGTCTGAAGCTTTATGGTGTTCAGTTAAGAATCCATCTTTGCCTATGTCAGAGAATGCTTTATCCTATTTTATCAGACTGTTAATACGAGAAGCTCATTCCCATCTGAATGAGGAAGACCAAACTTTGCTGAAGGTAAGGACAAACGAAGTTAGAGCTGTCGCAACTTCCGTGGCCTTTAAATAAAATAGATCTCTGCAAAGATATTCGACGCAACCTATTGGAAAAGCAAATCAGTGTTCGCGTCTTTTATCTTAAGAATGTCCAGTCTCTTTACGAGAACTGCTACAATCTGGGACCATTCGTAGCAACGAGTGCAGTAGTGGTGAGGGCTCCACCACTACAATTCCCTAATTCCATAACCTTTTTAATCTTTCTCTTGAAATGTTTTATTATTGTTTTTGGGTTGTCCGGAAGGCTAAGAAGCCTTTCGCATCCTACTTGATTTGGCGGGTGGTCAAAGTCATTTCTTGAGAAGCGCCTAGATTAGAGGTTTTGATGAGGACCTTTAGTATGGGTTGCAACCCTTCATACTTCAGCTCCTAGGAGTCGCTCAGCATCCTATGAGGATCGCGAGGCTCAGTAAGGAAGACGTACTTAAAAAGGCAGAGTAATTGTTCAAGTCGACTTCCTTACCAGGTACTTATTTATTTTATGTTTGTTATTTTGAATAACTGCTAAAATGAAATACGGAATACTTAGCTCATAATAATGTCAACATGTAATGCTGGTCTCTACCCACCCCCCTGGGTGTGAATCAGCTATATGATCATCGGGTAAGTTTAATATTGAAAAATGTTATTTTCATTAGTAAAATAAATTTTTGAATATACTCACCCGATGATCATAAATTAAAGGACCCACCCGTCCTCCCCAATAGAGACCCAGTGGACAGAGGAGAAAATTGGTTCTGTGTTGACATCGAGTACTTGAGTACCTACTTGACAGATGGCGTTGTTGATGTACACCCCCACCTGTATAGCGATCGCTGGCGTATTCCGCCCGTAGGTTTTTCTGTCGGGCAGCAGAGCTGACAGCTATATGATCATCGGGTAAGTATATTCAAAAATTTATTTTACTAATGAAAATATCATATTTTAAGCATTATTAATAGAATATGGCATGATCATAGTTACCCAAGTGTTTGGGAACTAGCCATTATTTCAGCCTTTTTAAAACCCGGTAAAGACAAGTTTTTAGCAGCAAACTATCGTCCTATTGCATTGACATCTTGTTTATGTAAAATCATGGAGAAGATGGTCAATGCAAGGCTGATATGGTACCTTGAAAAGAAAGGTATTTTTAAATATTTAACTTAGCCGGTGAATATATAATAGCTGCAACTCTGTTGCTCGACAGACAAAAAACAGTAAAAACTCGCCAGCGATCGCTATACAGATTGCGGGTGTGCCCACCAGCGCCAACTGTCGGCCAGATACCACTCTTGATGTAAACAAAGACTCAATTTCTTCTCTGTCGACGTGTCGACAAGACGTACTTTACTCTCTGTTGAAACCTGGAGTTTTTCCTATCATATTTGGTGAAGTACTTTAATTTGGTTTGAGCTTTCGCAGTACAGGTGTTTTTCTTCAAATAAATCCTTGAACTCTTTTTTTGGATCGGATTAATTGTTGATGACTTAGATCGTTTTTTGGAATTTTCCCCTGACCAATTCAAAATGGCTGACCTTTCACAAGTTCCCAAGTTCAGAAAATGTAATGCTAGGGACTGTCATAGGCGTCTTCCAAAGGCTTCTCTCGACCCTCACACTGTTTGTTCCAATTGTCGGGGTAAAACCTGTCAATTGGAAGATCGGTGTGAGGAATGCGTGGGCCTTTCGGAATTCGATTTTATCGAATTTGAGAAGTATACACGCAGACTAGAGAGAGATAGGGTAAGGAGAAGCTCTTCTAGGTCGGTAGATTTTTCCTCTCCACATGCCCCTGAACCTAATCCTTCCCCTGTAGTGGTTGTTCCTAACCCCCCTCCTAGCACTCAAGAACCATCGATGGCAGACATGATGCGTGCTATCCATGCCTTGGGGGAGAGAGTTGAGGCCCTTGCAAGTGACCGCAATCAACTCATGGCGGACGTAAAGGAACTAAAGTGCCAAAGTGCCGCGGCGGAAAGTGTTAAAGTGCCTAGTGTTTCTCAAAGTGTTGTGAACAGTGTTGCGCTTGAGGGTTCGTCTGTTCGTGCCTGTCGTCCTCCTAGTCCGGGACCTCTTGCAAGCTCCCAAGCCCAGGGGAGAAGCAATGTCGTACGACTCATGGGTTCGAGAGGCCTTGATCAGCGAACAGACGTTCCCTCTATGGTATCAGGCGTATCTCCCCAAGATCGCCCCTACCAACGTAAGACGAGAGAGCCCATTTTTACCTCGTCGTCCGAAGGTGTTTCTCGTAAGAAACCTTGGACCAAGGTCTCACGACCTTTGAAGCGTAAGTCGGTCCCTTTAGGACAAGTCCAACGTCCCGGTTGTAGCCACTGGGTCAGTTCGGACTCGTTGCCGTCATCTGATGACTGCTCGCCGCCTAAGAGAGGCAAAGCGGTGCCGCCTCAGTCGCTCACCCCGTCTGTTGCCGCACCTGCTGCCGTAGACCCTAAATGGGTGTTGCTGCAGGACATGCAGTCCAAGCTTGCGTCCTTGATGGAGGACTTCAATGCGGAGAAGGTTGCTGCTGAACCTTCTGGCCAACAACCATCCAAGCGGTCTGTTGTGCGTCCTGTTGACGCTGAGGTAGCTTTCTCGCGTCTACCAGTTGGGGTTGTACCTCCACCGATGCGACCCAGTGTGGGTTGCCAGCCGCACGTTGACGTTAGACGACGCACGGAGGTGGTTGTTGACGTTCAGGACGTTCATCAACCATCAGAGGTGACTTGTTTTGACGCGGTGTGTCAACCTCCGCAACCCGGTATGGTGTTGACTGCACAACCCAGACGGTCTAAACAGTCTCGGGTGGACGCTGTGCGTCCTCGCGCACCCATGGTTGTTGACAGTTCCCAGACTGTGCAGCAGTTCCATGACGCTGCGTCCGGCTCCGTCACGCATGCACCAGTGCGACCGGACTCGGCGAGCCAAACGTTGCCCACTCCTTTGCCGTTTCCTCATCAGTTATCGGATGAGGAACTATCAGATGAGGACGTTCCTGAACCACAAGAGGATCAACCTTCAGAACTTGACGAGCCTAAGGCAACTCAACCATCACTGGACTTTAGAAAAGTCATGGCTGTATTTAAGGAGTTGTTCCCTGACCACTTTGTTTCTGTGGCTCCTCGTTCGCCGCCGTCAGAGTTTGTATCAGGCGAGCCTGCTACCGCACCTGCCTTTACTAAACTCGTTCTCTCTCGCTCATCCAAGAGAGCTTTGCGGCTGTTGGGAGATTGGTTAGAGACCAAGAAGAGTTTAGGAAAGACAGCATTTGCCTTTCCCCCATCTAAACTCTCGTCTAGATCGAGCGTCTGGTATGCCATGGGAGAAGTTCTCGGCTTGGGAGTTCCTGCCTCTGCCCAGGGCGACTTCCCAAGTCTTGTAGACTCTCCCCGCCGCCTTGCCATGAGACGCTCGAAGATTTGTTGGTCACCATCGGACCTGGGCTTTCGAAGTCTTTAACTTCCTAGACTGGTGCTTAGGAGCCCTGAGCAGGAAAATCTCTTCTGCAGATAAGGATGTTTCCTTGCTCATTATGTCCTGCATGGACAAGGCCGTCCGTGATGGGTCCAACGAGCTTGCCGCCTCATTCACGTCCGGAGTCCTGAAGAAGCGAGAGTCTCTATGTTCTTTCCTGTCTGCTGGAGTGACGCCATGCCAAAGATCTGAGCTTCTCTTTGCTCCCCTTTCCAAGTGCCTGTTTCCTGAAGTCTTGGTAAAGGAAATTGCCTTGTCTTTAGTTCAGAAGGACACCCACGATCTAGTTGCGTCCTCGGCTCGCAAAGCTCCCCCTTTCCCTACATTGTCTGCTAGACCAAGGATAGACACTCCAGCGTCTCGCTTTATTCCGCCCTTTCGTGGCAGAGCCTCCAGCAGGGGAGGTGCTCGTGCCGAAGGGAAGCGAGGGAAGAGGAAAGGATCCAAGTCCTCTAAGGGCAGAGTCTGACTGCCCGCAACTTCAGACAGCAGTAGGAGCCAGACTCAAGAACTTCTGGCAAGCCTGGGAGAAGAGAGGCGCAGATCAACAATCTGTGAGGTTACTCAGAGAGGGGTACAAAAACGGATTTTGAGCGAAGCGAAAAATCTATTTTTGGGTGAGATAGCCATGGCGTCCTGATGGAAGGTTCCTGTTTGGTAGCTTCCTTGGGTATAAGACTACTAAGATATTCCCAGAGAATTTAACCACAGGTTATCACAGAATTCTAACTTCTGGAGCGAGTATCTCAAAGGTTTCCCTTTAAGACATCGTAATACAACAGGGGACACGCATGTCTGAACGTGCCACATAGCTATCTTCACCCCGAACAGAGTTAATGCTTCGGTGTGTAAGGACTGAGAATAGCTGGGAGCCGTTCCACAGCTAATCTCACTCGTGGCTACTACTGATACTCGAGACGTAAACAAACGGACGCCATTGCTCTGATGACGTCACGCCCGTCTTCATCCTGAAGCCAGTTGCTGCCCATCACCATGATACAATTGTGTAGGGTGGGAACAAAACTGGACGAAGTAGTAGGGAGGGTCCATCAGGACGCCATGGCTATCTCACCCAAAAATAGATTTTTCGCTTCGCTCAAAATCCGTTTTTTGGGCTCAAGCCATGGCGTCCTGATGGAAGAGTACCAGAGAATCAATGTATCGTGGTAGATTTTCCCCCAGTGTTAAGTGCCTAGGTATTGACAAAACAGCAAAGTAATCTTAGGTAAAGAACCATAGGAACGAAGTATCCTGCCCCCCTTTGGTAGGAAGTTCCATTGGGCTATGCCGACGTCAAAGTGGTATTGAAGGGCTATTCATCCTGACAGAAGAACTTGAAGAACTTAGAGATGAAGCAGAATGTTTGATATTTGTATAGGAACATTCTGAATTAGACCAGTGGTGGTTGGGCACTGTGTATAGAGTTCATCTCTTGGTTATCAGAAGTAAGTTTTCGTGTAGGAACCTTACTGAGACAGGGTGAATATAATTTAGGATTAGACATCTTAAATTCTTCATGACCATAAGAAAGGAGGAATAAATAAAACTATGACAGTACAGTATGTATTTCATAGTAGGTAGGAGCTGAAAGAGACGCATAAGTAATAAAATAGAAATTTTATTTCACAATGCAGAAATTAAATAATTTACAGCAAAAGTAAAGTTCATTTACAGTAATAATAATGTACATAGAAATAAAGGCTTGCTCTTGAATCTGAAAAGGAATTTCAGGATTAGTAGGTACTCGTTCTCGAGGAACGCAAGTCTTTAAACAACACATCATGCTCAAGGCATGCGGCACTTGTGTGATGTGGCGGGATGTTTAAAAAACAAGCCCCACACCCTTGAATCACTCTAACAGACAATTATCTCCACAACACAAACTTTCCCCTTACTTTATCAACTGGACTCTTGGACAAAAGGACAAACAAAACAAAACATAACCTTAAAACTATATTTTTGGGCTCAAGCCATGGCGTCCTGATGGAAGGTTCCTGTTTGGTAGCTTCCTTGGGTATAAAACTACTAAGATATTCCCAGAGAATTTAACCACAGGTTATCACAGAATTCTAACTTCTGGAGCGAGTATCTCAAAGGTTTCCCTTTAAGACATCGTAATACAACAGGGGACACGCATGTCTGGTCGTGCCACATAGCTATCTCCACCCCGAACAGAGTTAACGCTTCGGTGTGTAAGGGCTGAGAATAGCTGGGAGCCGTTCCACAGCTAATCTCACTCGTGGCTACTACTGATACTCGAGACGTAAACAAACGGACGCCATTGCTCTAATGACGTCACGAGCGTCTTTATCCTTTGTTTAGTAGCTGCCCTACCGAGACGGATTTTCCCTTGTGTGAACTTTATCGTTTTGCATCTTCGCTATGTCGTTACCTTCAGCCTCGCCTTCTTCTGGAAAGTTGAGTACAAGGTTCCAGTATTGTTTAATTAAGCTCTGGCCGTAAAGTAAATATTATTTTGCGAAATAATTGATGTTTTGTGGCAGAGCTGTGCCTCTACCGGACCCGCCATTTTATGGCGTCGTTGTTGTTTTGCATGTCTTATTTAGTTAGCCACAACAACGCTTCCGGCTTTATATACTAATCGAATACATTAGTTTATTTAGTCTTCATAGCTAGGAACTTTTATTTCGTGTTTAGACGCTTTTTATCGGTCATCGATTGACCTCATACCAGTCGGCTACTATAGCCCCCAGGCCAGGAGCCTACATACAAGTGTTCATGCATGATTTATCAGTGATCCTAGACTAAGTTATGAAGATAGTGGCATTATTATTTTACAATACTTTTGACTAGTGATGCAAATGTTTTCGCCTTCAGGGACCATATAGGGGATAGGCTAGTCAGTGATTCTTACTAGCCTAACCTAACCTTAGGACCCCTATATGCTTCCTTCATCCCCTGCCTTGGCATTCCCTCTAATTAGCCTTGATCCCTTTTCTGAGTAAAGGGATTCATTGTCTAATAGAGTATTATATCGCTTCTCAGTCCTCCCTAAAGGAATGAACCCCCTTTAGGGCTGCGTCCGAGAGTGAGGTTAGGCTAGCCTACCTCTATGGCTAGGATAGTCTGCGACTTTCCTGCGATAGCGATACGTCTTCTTCCTTGCCTAGTTCAGGACTTTTAGCCCTGATCTAGGTCGGGTTAGGAAGGTTTCTCTGTTCCATGCTGAAACTGTACTCTTGCACCGTTTTAGCCGATCAGCCTAATCTTAGGTTAGGGAGTGTCCTCCCTTCCCTTTGTGGCCGCTCTGGTACAGAAACCCTTCCTGGGAAGACCCCTCTCTTCTCCCTCCCCACCTATCTCTTGTATAGCCTAGCCTATGCTTAGGTTAGTTTATACTCATCTGTCCCCTGTCCTACAACTCCTCCTTAGGGTGGATGAGTAGGGCTACCCGAGCTTCCTTGTGCAGTCCGCTCTGGTACATATACCTTCATAGTGTCCTATAAGGTTAGTTCCTAGTGTAGCTCTGCATAAGGGAGTCTCCCCCCCCCCCATCTTGGGTGTTCCCTAGTCCTCCCTTGGGCTACCTGCTCCCGGTCCCTAGTGACCCCTGCATATGGATGATAGAGCCTGTCTCTATCATGGGTACACCCCCTCAGGGAGGGGGAGGGATGTCTGGAACCCTGAAGGTACTTCCTGCATCCTTCCCCCCCTCCCCCTGTCTCTCTATCTATCTGGGTGCCGGTCTCTTGCCGCCTCTTATGCCGGCAATACCTGCCTCTTGGTGACTTCCCTACCCTTGCCGCCAGCCCCCCGTGTTCCGAGGGACTGCCGGCTGCCGCCGGCTACTACCGGCGGCTCTCCTACTCCTATCTAATCGTCCGCTTGCCGGTCGATCTCCGGAGTGCCGGCATATACTGCCGGCAACCCGATACTACCTGTACCATCCTTACCCCAGTCACCAATCCGGCATCCTCCGGCTGCCGGAGCCGCCGCTCCCTGCCGGCGTGCCGCCGTTGTGCCGGCGGCCGCCATCCTGGTATCTAACTGACTTTTGAAAATTGTCTGTTCTAATGCCAGAATCTATGCTGGAGCGAGCTCCGGCGTGCCAGCGGCTTGCCGGATACCCCGGAGGCGTCAAGAATACTTGCACCCCCTCTCTGTAGCTATCATAAGACTAAGATAGCCCTACCTGGCAAATAGATAAGCTGCTTTGCTTCTAAGATCAGTACCTAGTACTGCTCTATTAGTGATCATGCTGTCTCTTTGCATTCTTCTATTTCCAGCATGCTATGTGCATCTTAGCACGGCTGGTTGCCAGAAGCAGTTACCCTTAATGAGACCTTCTGGCTCTTATCTGGGAACCGAATGAATTCGATCCCAACCTTGTCCTTGGCTTTCCATGGAGTTCCAATATAATGGGAATCCTAGGAAACTATATCCAATGATCTCGGTCATTTGGATTATCCCAGGACCAAGCCTATGGTAACCAGCCGGGCGAGATGCATGGAGCGTGTTCTCCTTTACTGTTTCACTCTCTATGCATCACACCTTATATAAGTTAAAATTAATGATTAATATTAACTTATTTTAAGAGCCATTCCTATGACTCCCCCATACTCATTTTCTCTTTCTTCCACAGGAGGAGCAGATGAAGTGCGATTTCGCATACTGTGCCGTGAAACGCTCCCAGTTTTACGGACATACGGCGTGCAGGACTCACGCCCCTTGCTCAGACAAGAGAGGGGATTGGAAGTTCTGGAATCCACTGGATTGTACGGTCTGCCAGGCCTACCTAGTTGAGGCCTTCCATAACCCTCCCTCAGCGGAGGTTAGAGACATTGCTCGTGAGAAACTGCGCAAGTGGGTGCGTGGTTTTCAGAGGAATGCCACTGGACCGTACCTGGCCACCGAAGAACTGAGGTCCCTGCTGTTCCCTAAGGCCTCCCCTGATTCAGTGGTTCCAAAGGAAGCAATCCCCACTGTCCAAATTACGGTGGAACCTGATGTGGTCATGGCTCAGTCCATGCACGAGTGTCGCCTAGATTCCGAAGAGGATGAACAGATCTCTGACGTCTCGGAAGACACGGAGAAGACGCTTATGGCTCAAGGAGCCGAAGAGGACGAAGACAAGGTGGAATACACCGAGTCGGAGATTGGAGCTACTCCCTCGTCCATCCCTCCGCCTACTCCTACACCGACGGATGTGTCCATTCCGTCTACCTCCTCGACCCCGGATCCTTCTTCCTCTACACAAGAACTGATCCGACTGATTAGAGCTGTCATGGACGACAGACTGAAGGAGAACCAGGAGTCCATCAGGTCTATGATTGGATCCAGAGAACCGAAGAAGATCTCGGTTAAGGATCTCCCAGCTTGCTCTCATGCCAACCCGTGGAGGTATGCAGAGCATATGGTTATTGCGACCGGCAGGATCTTTGTTAGTGACAAAATCGGCACGGTCCCGTTGGAAGATGTGGAATTCTTCCCAAGCTTCGAGGCCTACCCGGACTGTTACGTCCGGCTTCGTTCTGAACCTGCCTCGAAGGAGGAGACCGAACCTAAGGAAGAGATAGTGTTCGATCTCGCAAAGGCCCAGGCTATGCTAGCCTCCGCATTTAAGAGCAGGGGCTTTACCTGCTCTAAGCTTCCTGCCTTGAGCAAGAAGCATCCTACTTATGTCGCTCCCGACACTGCGATTCTTCCATTTTTGGAAAAGGCCTTGGCTGCATGCCTTAAGGCGGCGGAAGAAGGGAAACCCTGCCCTGCACTGGAGGAGTGCAGACCCTTCTCCATCGTAACGCCCCCTGACACTAGACAATGGAAAGATGTCCAACATACTTTCGTTGTGGGTAGGCTCGATCCTGACGTTGCCGGACGTCAGTTTAATGAAGACCTCCCTAAGCTCAATGATCACCTCCTTCGCCGGGAACAAGACACGAAGGAGAGGCTTGCAGCGTCTCTTTCTCATCAAGTCCAACTTGAAGTTATGGCCTGTGACACAGCAGTACCCGATCACTACATGGTACTGGCCAAATCCCACTTACTGACGGTAATGAAGGACTTGTACCACTTCATAAAGGCTCGTAGAGCCTGTCGTGAATTCGTGTTTGTCGGTGCCACCGTGAAACACGAACCCCGGAGGCTGATTTCCTCCAACATCTGGGGAAAGCACCTGTTTCCTTCGGACCTTGTCAAGGAAATAACGGACAGAGCCGCCACGGAGAATAGGAACCTTCTCCACAAGTGGGGCATGTCCAGGAAAAGGAAAACCTCTCAGGACGATGGACCTCAGCCTAAGAGGAAACCTCAGAAACCGAAACCCCAGCAACGTCAACAAAGACGTCAGTTTCCGGAACCCGCTACCTCCCAAGTGGTTGCCCAACCACAACAGACCTTTCAATTGGTCCCCCAACCGGTGTTGTCACAGTCACCGGTCTTCACCCCTGCCTTTGAACAGCCATCCACTACCTTTCATGCCAGAGGTAGAGGCTCGTCCAGGGGTGCAAGCAGAGACGCCTCTCGTCGTCCCTCCAGAGGTAGAGGAGGAAAGGGAGCTAGCGGCCGAGGCAACAAGTCCTCGGGACACCAGAAGCAATGAAGTGCTTCCGGTGGGAGGAAGACTCCGCCAATTCCAGGATCGTTGGACCTTCGATCCTTGGGCACACAGCATCATCAAGAACGGTCTAGGCTGGAGTTGGGTGCAACCACCCCCAATCTTCCAGCGGTTCTTCCAACAATCGACCCCCATTCTGGAAGAATATGTTCTAGACCTCTTGAACAAGAAGGTGATAAGGAAGGTAAAGTCCACCAGGTTCCAAGGGAGACTGTTTTGCGTTCCCAAGAAGGACTCAGACAAGCTCAGAGTCATTCTGGACTTATCCCCCCTCAACAAGTTCATAGAGAACAACAAATTCAAGATGCTGACGCTTCAACAAATAAGGACCCTTCTGCCTCAAGGTTCCTACACGGTCTCTATAGACCTGGCGGATGCCTATTGGCACATTCCAATGAACCATCACGCTTCCTCCTACCTAGGATTTCGACTCCAAAGGAAAAGCTACGCCTTCCGGGCCATGCCATTCGGCCTCAATGTGGCCCCTCGGATCTTCACAAAGCTGGCGGATGCCATAGTACAACAGCTCCGCCTAAGAAACGTCCAGGTGATGGCCTACCTCGACGACTGGCTAGTCTGGGCTCCATCGCCCGAAGAGTGTACAAAGTCTTGCGACGAAGTTACCCAGTACCTAGAACACCTGGGATTCAAGATCAACGAGAAGAAATCTCGCCTCTCTCCAGCTCAGAAGTTTCAGTGGCTGGGAATCCACTGGAATCTTCAGTCACACCGCCTTTCCATCCCCCAGAAGAAAAGGAAGGAAATAGCAGGGTCTGTCAAGCGACTACTGAAATCCAAACGCATTTCAAGACGACAGCAGGAACGAGTTCTAGGCTCTCTACAATTCGCCTCAGTGACAAACCCAGTGCTTCGTGCACAGCTAAAGGATGCCGCGGGAGTCTGGAGACGATCGGCATCCATCGCTCGAAGAGACCTCAAGAGACGGCTTCCAAACAGACTTCGACGCCTCCTAAAGCCGTGGTCGGAAGCAATGGCCCTGAAAAGGTCCATTCCTCTCCAACACCCTCCTCCATCACTCAACATCCACACGGATGCCTCACTGGAGGGCTGGGGAGGTCACTCCCACCTGAAACAAGCTCAAGGGACCTGGTCTCCACTATTCAAGACGTTCCACATAAACATCTTGGAGGCCATGGCGGTCCTTCTTACTCTGAAGAAGCTATCCCCGCCGCCCTCGATCCACATCCGTCTAACCCTAGACAACTCGGTGGTAGTTCGTTGTCTCAATCGCCAGGGCTCAAGATCGCCCCAGATAAATCAGGTGCTTCTCCCAATCTTCCGTCTGGCGGAGAAGAAGAAGTGGCACCTGTCTGCAGTTCACCTACAAGGATTCCGCAACGTGACAGCGGATGCTCTATCTCGGACAAACCCGATAGAGTCGGAATGGTCTCTAGACGCAAGATCATTCTCCTTCATCTCTCATCAAGTCCCAGAACTTCAGATAGATCTCTTTGCAACGAGCGACAACAATCAACTTCCTCTGTACGTAGCCCCGTACGAGGACCCCAAAGCAGAAGCGGTGGACGCCATGTCACTGGACTGGAACAGATGGTCGAAGATATACCTGTTCCCTCCCACCAACCTTCTGTTGAAAGTCCTCTCCAAACTGAGAACCTTCAAAGGGACAGCGGCCCTAGTGGCTCCCAAGTGGCCCCGGAGCAACTGGTACCCCCTGGTCCTGGAGCTGCAGCCCAAGCTGATCCCTCTCCCGGGCCCAGTTCTCTCTCAACAAGTACAGAAGTCGACTGTCTTCGCTTCATCATCGAAAATCAAGGACCTTCATCTCATGATTTTCTCTCCCTTGCCGCAAAGAAGAGGTTTGGGATCTCGAAGAAAAGTCTAGACTTCCTAGAGGAATACAAGACCGAATCCACGAGACGGCAATATGAATCATCCTGGAGGAAATGGGTCTCCTTTGTTAAAGCAAAAAATCCTAAAGAAATCACCATTGATTTCTGTATGTCCTTCTTCATTCACCTTCATGGACAAGGATTAGCAGCCAATACGATTTCAACCTGCAAATCGGCTTTGACTAGACCAATTCTATATGCTTTCCAAATTGATCTGTCCAACGACATCTTTAACAAACTGCCGAAAGCATGTGCTCGCCTACGCCCAGCACCCCCTCCGAAACCGATCTCCTGGTCTCTAGACAAGGTGCTCCATTTCGCCTCCAACTTGGACAACGATTCATGCCCCCTCAAGGATCTGACTCAGAAAGTTATATTTTTATTTGCTCTCGCCTCGGGAGCTCGAGTCAGCGAAATAGTGGCATTATCAAGAGAAGAGGGACACATCCTGTTTGCTGATTCAGGAGAAGTGACCCTCTCCCCTGATCCGACGTTTCTCGCCAAAAATGAATTACCCACCAAAAGATGGGGCCCTTGGAGAATATGCCCCCTGAAGGAGGATGTCTCTCTATGTCCAGTAGAGAGCCTCAAGGTCTATCTTCGCAGAACTTCAAACTTTGGTGGAGGCCAACTCTTCAAAGGAGAAACATCGGGCAGCGACCTGTCACTGAAACAATTAAGAGCGAAAATCACCTACTTCATTCGCAGAGCGGATCCGAACAGTACACCCGCTGGTCATGATCCTAGAAAAGTGGCATCTTCTCTGAACTTCTTTCAGAGCATGGACTTTGAGAGCCTTAAAAACTTTACGGGCTGGAAGTCCTCGCGAGTTTTCTTTAAACATTATGCGAAACAAGTGCACGAAATCAAACATTTTGTGGTAGCCGCAGGTAGTGTTATGAAACCTGCACCTAACTCTGCGTAGAACAGTGAGTTATTTGGGACTCTAACTCTTCGGGTGCCTATGTTGACCCTCGAGTGATTCATAGTGATGTCTAAAAACACTTAGTGCTTTTATAACTGTTCTTATCCCAGGTGAAATGTCATAGTGTTACACAAGTGCCGCATGCCTTGAGCATGATGTGTTATTTAAAGACTTGCGTTCCTCGAGAACGAGTACCTACTAATCCTGAAATTCCCTTTCAGATTCAAGAGCAAGCCTTTATTTCTATGTACATTATTATTACTGTAAATGAACTTTACTTTTGCTGTAAATTATTTAATTTCTGCATTGTGAAATAAAATTTCTATTTTATTACTTATGCGTCTCTTTCAGCTCCTACTTACTATGAAATACATACTGTCATAGTTTTATTTATTCCTCCTTTCTTATGGTCATGAAGAATTTAAGATGTCTATCCTTAAATTATATTCACCTTGTCTCAGTAAGGTTCCTACTCGAATACTTACTTCTGATAATCAGGAGATGAATCCTACACACAGTGCCCAACCACCACTGACCTACTCAGAATGTTCCTATACAAATATCAAACATTCTGCTTCATCTCTAAGCTCTTAAAAAGCTCTTCTGTCAAGATGAATAGTCCTTCAATACCACTTTGACGTCGGCATAGCCCATGGGAACTTCCTACCAATGGGGGGCAGGATACTTCGTTCCTATGGTTCTTATCTAAGATTACTTTGCTATTTTGTCAATGCCTAGGCACTTAACTCTGGGGGAAAATCTACCACGATACATTGATTCTCTGGTACTCTTCCATCAGGACGCCATGGCTTGAGCCCAAAAAACGGATTTTGAGCGAAGCGAAAAATCTATTTTTGGGTGAGATAGCCATGGCGTCCTGATGGACCCTCCCTACTACTTCGTCAGTTTGTTCCCACCCTACACAATTGTATCATGGTGATGGGCAGCAACTGGCGCCAGGATAAAGACGCTCGTGACGTCATTAGAGCAATGGCGTCCGTTTGTTTACGTCTCGAGTATCAGTAGTAGCCACGAGTGAGATTAGCTGTGGAACGGCTCCCAGCTATTCTCAGCCCTTACACACCGAAGCGTTAACTCTGTTCGGGGTGGAGATAGCTATGTGGCACGACCAGACATGCGTGTCCCCTGTTGTATTACGATGTCTTAAAGGGAAACCTTTGAGATACTCGCTCCAGAAGTTAGAATTCTGTGATAACCTGTGGTTAAATTCTCTGGGAATATCTTAGTAGTTTTATACCCAAGGAAGCTACCAAACAGGAACCTTCCATCAGGACGCCATGGCTATCTCACCCAAAAATAGATTTTTCGCTTCGCTCAAAATCCGTTATTTCTTACAAACTATAATAAATCAAACCAAACCATCCAAAAAAAACTTTAAACTCATCAAAACTTAACACTTTAAACTAGAATCACCAGCATCAAAAACTTTACACTATATATACCATAAACCCCATCCAAATTAACGCAAAAAAACCTAACAAACTTAAATCTAAACCGCACACCAACTCAAAATATATGTTTATAAATATTGCGACACCAGCACTGACGCCACACACAAGCCGAACTGTCTTTTCACGGCAAACTACCACTATATGGTAAACAGGAGTCTCTCTCTCTATGCCATATCGGCCTCAACACCTTGAGTCACAGGTGCCAGTATCATCATCATCATCATCAATCCAAATACACAGGCCAGGTCGTCAACAGTTGAGCAGTCAAATGAGCAGTACAAACAAAATCTTAATACAGGCCAGGTCATCAACAATAAATCCACTTTCAAAATTCGGTCTCTCCAAAGGAGGAATCGCAGCCTGCCAAAATAAAAAAAGAAAAACACTTACGAACACTTCTAGCTAACTGAACTATCGCACTATAATCAAAGATAAATAATAAATTGTTCCTATCATTCACAATCATGACAAGCAAAGATAAACAAAACTGTACTTACTCAGAAAAATCAAAAACCACTTCCACGCTGGTCAGAAAAATATAAATGTAATCCAGCTCTCACACAACTGCCTTATGCTGCAGTCAAATAAAAAAAGCATTCGCTCCGAAACATTCACCACTGTCGTAACCTTACTAAAAATGTAAACAAACAATCTCATTTATACCAACAGTCTTCCTCACCACAAACGATCGTTACACTAACTACTTTCGCTCGCTAACACAATATCTCTCTCTCTCTCTCTCTCTCTCTCTCTCTCTCTCTCTCTCTCTCTCTCTCTCTCTCTCTCTCTCTCTCTCTCTCTCTCTCTCACACAGGATTTGGCAAAACAAAAATAAAAATAAAGCAAAAATAAATCCTCCACATTCCTCCCCCCTTACTTTGCCAAATCCTTCTCACACAACACTTACATTATTTTTTTCATAACCCAGTCGCAGTCGGGAACGGGACCTCTACTCCGAGTAACTGGGCCTCCATATACTCTCTCATTCACTTCTTCCTTATCACAATCTTTCGCTACATTAACACTATTCCTATCTAAATCCCTATCATCTAATATATCATGTACAATCATATCTACCTCGTTCTCATCTGGCCCTATAATTACACTCATTTCTGTAAACAGTTCATCCATTTCATCAAAAACATTCTCAACTTTAGCAAAAGATTCATTCATACTACTAATCATTCTCTTATCTCTCACTCTCGCATTCGTCATCCTTTCTTTTACATCACCTAAGGAAAAGCCACACACACTATAGGTATCATTCATACTCAGCCATGATTCATCTGTATTAACACATTTATCTTCCATACACACTTGCACACTTACACCCTTGTCATACTTATTTCTATTCTCCCTTTTACTTATAAAATTTCCCCTTTTTTCATCCTTACTTAAAACTTTCAAACGCCTCTTTTTTCTATATTCAACTAACACTAATTGTTTATTTTCCAGCCCCAAACTTTTCATGCATACTAGATTCATACTTGCTCATTTCTAACCAATTATTCATCCCATTCTCACAAACATTGATCCTATTCCTTCCACACACACAGGAGGACTCACCCAGCTGAACCCTCTCACACTCTAGTTTCCCGAACATCCTGGCTGATTTACTCCCTTCCTACATACCCTAGCTACATGCCCATCTGCACCACATTCAGTACACTTACCCCGCGGCTCCTTGCACATTCTAGCATAATGACCATCCTTACCACAATTACCACAAATCACATTCATACGATTACTCCTACATCCACTTGCTACGTGCCCAGTCATACCACACCGATAACACTTAATCACTTTCTCTTTCTTACAGTCGCTAATACGATGCCCTGTCTCTCCACACCCGAAACATGCTCCTAATGCCCATCTACATTCATTCTTCTTATGACCTTCCTTTCCACACCTATAACACTTTTCATTACGGACACGACTATCTGACATACCTCGATGCGCACTAACACTCCTATCCCTATTGCGCCAATTACCCTGCCTAAATCCTTCATTTGTCCTTACAGGTATTCCCACATTACTCGCCCAAACACTCCTATCTACTACATTATCAGCTACCCTCATTGGTCCTCTCAAAATTGCGTCCTTATAACTACCAAATTCTATTACACTTTCTTCCATTCCAGTTCTTACACTCACAGATTTACTTTCTTTCATGCACCTATCTAACTCATAATCCTCAACTATCTCTAGTATATCATCCCACGTCAATCTCTCTTGCGTCCACCTCATTTTCTCTTTGCGTTTCAAATTAATGAATTCACACACATTCTCAGGTACTGTTGCCAAAAACTTCCTCATTAACTCCTTATTCTCATTTATACCTTCATCCCCATACTTCTTCCTAGCTAAAGTTTCCAACCTACATACATACATCGATATCGCTTCTCCTGCATTCATCCGTGCTTCATCAAAATCATTCTTACGCTTATACTTAACACTCCCTTTCATACGTTTTACCTGCTCAATTATTCTCGTTTTCACACTTTCATAATCAACGTCCCCTACACTCATTATCACTCCATACATCGTCAACAAATACCCAGTCAAATATTCTCCTAACTCCCTAGCCCAAACTCTTTTACTATCACCATACTTATCCTGACAATACCTCTCATACTCCTTGAAAAAATCATTTACATCCCTACTGCTATGCTCATTGAACCTTTCACACCGAGGTACCTCTCTCATAAACACAGTCTTACACACATCACGTTCATTCTCACTGCTATCATCACTGTCTACTCCCTTGTTACCTTCTTCCTCATTCGAATATAATGAATCCACTTCCACACTTAAATTCCTATCCTTAACCATTCCCTTCTTGCCCTTTTTCTTACTTACCACTTTCACCCATTCACGATCGTCCTTGCTATCAGCCTGATACTTTTTCTTCTCTTTCTTCACATCACTTTTACCTTTCCTTTCATCTTTCCTCTCCCCTTTCTGTTCATCCTTACTATGCCTAATTCCCTTATCTTCAATATCACCATCACTATTACTACTATCACTATCACTTCCTTTCCCATTATCACCTACCTTAACCTTCTCTTTCACTACCAACCCATTACCCGAAGCTGAGGACACTCCTCCGACTGCACCTTCACCCATTATAGTTTTCATCATCCCCATGACTTGCCCCATCATATCTTCCATTCGTTTCTCCATTCGTTCTTCATTCTCTCGCATCCTCATCTCAACACATTCTTCCACTCTCTCTACTGTCCCCTTTAACTCCCTAAGCTCCTTCTGCATCGCCGCATTCTCCCAGTTCAACCTCTCATTCTCTATTAGCAACCTCTCCTCACGCTCCTTACTCAGCCGCAATTCCTCCTTCAGTAACTTGTTCTGCTCTTCCATTTTTCATCAACCTTAATCCTAAATTCTTAACCTAATTCCGTCCTTCGTCCAACAGTCCAGCTTCTATCCCACCTCAGCAGTCCCTGTTCGGGCGCCAAAATAATGTGGCGGGATGTTTAAAAAACAAGCCCCACAACCCTTGAATCACTCTAACAGACAATTATCTCCACAACACAAACTTTCCCCTTACTTTATCAACTGGACTCTTGGACAAAAGGACAAACAAAACAAAACATAACCTTAAAACTATATATTTCTTGCAAACTATAATAAATCAAACCAAACCATCCAAAAAAAAACTTTAAACTCATCAAAACTTAACACTTTAAACTAGAATCACCAGCATCAAAAACTTTACACTATATATACCATAAACCCCATCCAAATTAACGCAAAAAAACCTAACAAACTTAAATCTAAACCGCACACCAACTCAAAATATATGTTTATAAATATTGCGACACCAGCACTGACGCCACACACAAGCCGAACTGTCTTTTCACGGCAAACTACCACTATATGGTAAACAGGAGTCTCTCTCTCTATGCCATATCGGCCTCAACACCTTGAGTCACAGGTGCCAGTATCATCATCATCATCATCAATCCAAATACACAGGCCAGGTCGTACAACAGTTGAGCAGTCAAAGGAGCAGTACAAACAAATCTTAATACAGGCCAGGTCATCAACAATAAATCCACTTTCAAAATTCGGTCTCTCCAAAGGAGGAATCGCAGCCTGCCAAAATAAAAAAAGAAAAACACTTACGAACACTTCTAGCTAACTGAACTATCGCACTATAATCAAAGATAAATAATAAATTGTTCCTATCATTCACAATCATGACAAGCAAAGATAAACAAAACTGTACTTACTCAGAAAAATCAAAAACCACTTCCACGCTGGTCAGAAAAATATAAATGTAATCCAGCTCTCACACAACTGCCTTATGCTGCAGTCAAATAAAAAAAGCATTCGCTCCGAAACATTCACCACTGTCGTAACCTTACTAAAAATGTAAACAAACAATCTCATTTATACCAACAGTCTTCCTCACCACAAACGATCGTTACACTAACTACTTTCGCTCGCTAACACAATATCTCTCTCTCTCTCTCTCTCTCTCTCTCTCTCTCTCTCTCTCTCTCTCTCTCTCTCTCTCTCTCTCTCTCTCTCTCTCTCTCTCTCTCTCTCTCACAGGATTTGGCAAAACAAAAATAAAAATAAAGCAAAAATAAATCCTCCACAGTGACACTATGACATTTCACCTGGGATAAGAACAGTTATAAAAGCACTAAGTGTTTTTAGACATCACTATGAATCGCTCGAGGGTCAACATAGGCACCCGAAGAGTTAGAGTCCCAAGTAACTCACTGTTCTACGCAGAGTTAGGTGCAGGTTTCATAACACTACCTGCGGCTACCACAAAATGTTTGACTTCGTGCACTTGTTTCGCATAATGTTTAAAGAAAACTCGCGAGGACTTCCAGCCCGTAAAGTTTTTAAGGCTTTCAAAGTCCATGCTCCTGAAAGAAGTTCAGAGAAGATGCCACTTTTCTAGGATCATGACCAGCGGGTGTACTGTTCGGATCCGCTCTGCGAATGAAGTAGGTGATTTTCGCTCTTAATTGTTTCAGTGACAGGTCGCTGCCCGATGTTTCTCCTTTGAAGAGTTGGCCTCCACCAAAGTTCGAAGTTCTGCGAAGATAGACCTTGAGACTCTCTACTGGACATAGAGAGACATCCTCCTTCAGGGGGCATATTCTCCAAGGGCCCCCATCTTTTGGTGGGTAATTCGTTTTTAGCGAGAAACGTCGGATCAGGGGAGAGGGTCACTTCTCCTGAATCGGTAAACAGGATGTGTCCCTCTTCTCTTGATAATGCCACTATTTCGCTGACTCGAGCTCCCGAAGCGAGAGCAAATAAAAATATAACTTTCTGAGTCAGATCCTTGAGGGGGCATGAATCGTTGTCCAAGTTGGAGGCGAAATGGAGTACCTTGTCTAGTGACCAGGAGATCGGTTTCGGAGGGGGTGCTGGACGTAGGCGAGCACATGCTTTTGGTAATTTGTTAAAGATGTCGTTGGACAGATCAATTTGGAAAGCATATAGAATTGGTCTAGCCAAGGCCGATTTGCAGGTTGAAATCGTATTGGCTGCTAATCCTTGTCCATGAAGGTGAATGAAGAAGGACATACAGAAATCATTGGTGATTTCTTTAGGATTTTTTGCCTTGACAAAGGAGACCCATTTCCTCCAGGATGATTCATATTGCCGTCTCGTGGATTCGGTCTTGTATTCCTCTAGGAAGTCTAGACTTTTCTTCGAGATCCCAAACCTCTTCTTTGCGGCAAGGGAGAGAAAATCATGAGATGAAGGTCCTTGATTTTCGATGATGAAGCGAAGACAGTCGACTTCTGTACTTGTTGAGAGAGAACTGGGCCCGGGAGAGGGATCAGCTTGGGCTGCAGCTCCAGGACCAGGGGGTACCAGTTGCTCCGGGGCCACTTGGGAGCCACTAGGGCCGCTGTCCCTTTGAAGGTTCTCAGTTTGGAGAGGACTTTCAACAGAAGGTTGGTGGGAGGGAACAGGTATATCTTGGACCACCTGTTCCAGTCCAGTGACATGGCGTCCACCGCTTCTGCTTTGGGGTCCTCGTACGGGGCTACGTACAGAGGAAGTTGATTGTTGTCGCTCGTTGCAAAGAG
>NC_090754.1:60804672-60807172 GCF_036898095.1 Palaemon carinicauda
CAAGGCGGGAAAACATGAAAATATTGTTGAGCAACCTCTCCTTTGTGGAAGTGAAGGGTGGATGTTAAATCGGAATGGAAGATAAAGGGTTGAAGCTGCTCAGATATACTGATTGATAGCTTGAAAATGTGCAGATCATACGCTAAAGTGTTGAAAGGCTGTAAGATCATATTTCGAGATGACTAAGTCAAACAGAACGTGTGGATAACACAAGATTAGATAAAGGAGAGTTTAATAAATAAATTCTCGGAGGAATCATGAGGGCCTAAAAAGGGATGGATAATTGGTGTATAAAGACTTATTAGAAAGGTAGAGAATAAAGGTCGAATGTCCGTGTATGTAGGAGGTTTCGTTACAATCAGCGTCTATGCAAATCTCCCAAAGCTACCAACACGAGATAAAACGAATGTATTGACGAAGACGACTTGACAGAATGTAAGTACAAAGACCCGGGTAGTTTTCGTCTCAAAGGACAGAGCATTATCAATATTCCTCTCGCATCGATAGGTATGTACTTCCTTGTGTCATTATTCAGAACCTGGCTGAATACGCAGGCTATAATAGTGCGCAATCTGTAAGCTATATTCTGGGCCTGCGTCAGTGCATGCTAAATCATTTATACAATTTGTATTGATGATTATGTCTGTATTCTTTACATCTTTTACCCTCACATGAGGATTCTATTGTCTGGAAGTTGGTTAGCAAGTTGATGTGCTTCATTACTAATTTCACTACATGAAAATATCGAATCTGCCTGCTAATTCACTTAACTTGTCCCAAGGAATAATCTAAAACATCAAAATATACATCTCTTTAGAATCTTAGGGGAAATGTATAATTTTGCTCTCGAAGATATTCACATCAGATCCTCCCTACAATAATAATAATAATAATAATAATAATAATAATAATAATAATAATAATAATAATAATACCCGCGAATTTAACAAACAAGTTATCCGTCTCTGACTTGTAAACTACGGGTCAAGAGTCCGTGCTGTCCTCAATGCCCAAGAGTCACCGTTCACTAATTTCGGTAACCTGACTGTCCTTTTGAGCTAGGGATGGGGAGATAGTGTCCAAATACATCCACCTGCTGAGCCATCATCAGCCATATTACCAACCTCACCTGGTTCTTCTGTTGAGAAGAGACTTGTGCGCTAATCTTAGGGCTATGCACAGTGGAAACCATGGTGGAAATCATTGTCGCTTTCAAAAACGTTGAATAGCCAGAGTTACGACATATGGCTTTGCCTCTACCACTCACGAGTGACGTATGAAGCTTAAAATAGTGAAAGACAAGAAATAGAGTGCTTTGGAGTAGGTTTAAGAAGGATTGGTTATAAAGTCTGTCTCATTTCAAATGATTATAGATTGTGATGAGCAGAAGATGCAAGAGGTACGTCAAACAAATATAATCAGCTTTAAACATACTCTTAACATATTATCATTAATATTACCTGCTAAGCTACAACCCTAGTTGGAAAAGCAAGATGCTATAAGCCCAAGGACTCCAACAGGGAAAAATAGTCCACTGAAAAAAGTAAATAAGGAAACAGAAATGTGTGCCTGAGTGTACCCACAAGAAAGGGGTGATTTGGGGTAACAGGAAAATTGTTCTTGGTAGCCCAAGTAAATATACCTACGCACAACCATCTTAGTCCCCACATCCTCCAACTCCCTATCTAACAGGAACTGTAAGGTTTTATCAATGGAAACATATCACGGGTTGAAACTAGAACCAATAAACTTCGAATGAACGGTGATACTCCTGAGCTACAAAGAACATTTAGAACCAATTAGTTTTAAGATCTGAGTGATCTGAGTTCGTTTTAATGAGTTGAGTTAATAAATGAGTTCTTATATCCGCTGTCTTTTGAGTTAGTTTAAAGAACGATAGGTTTTGAAGTGATATTTAGTAATATGCGTTCTAATATCTATGTAGGCAATTAGTTATTCTTAAAACGGATCTGTTCTAAGACTTGCATTTTAATTCAACTTTAAGAATTACAAGTCTCTTGAATATTAGGTTTATTTCAAGTCAATTGCAACAATGATTTTTCTGTGTGCATTGAACCAATTAGCTTTAAAATCTGCATTTTATTTGTGTTAATTTAATAAAAATTCTGAAAACTATGGTGGTCTTGAAATATTTCCAAGAAATGATTCTTATATTTAGGTTCATGTTCTAAATGTATTTTGAATAAGCTTTAAGGTTTTTCAAGCTGGGATCTATGTGATCTCTGACTGTAGTATACCTTCTATGCAAATGATATTGTCATTTTTCCCGTATTTATTCATTAATGTATCAACTGTCTTTAATACATGGAAGGTAAGTTTTTATGGTTATGAATATACGAACAAGAGAGGATTGACATCATTGCATTATGTTCTAAAAAGAAAAAAGAAAAGAAAATACACGATATAGAAACTTGTCGAACACCATACCTGTCTGTTGCAAGCTGTACTGGGTCTCAAAAAGGGATTGTGGTGGGCTTAT
>NC_090754.1:60812172-60814672 GCF_036898095.1 Palaemon carinicauda
TCTTTCCCAAATTATACCCCTGGTTGAATTTCTGTGAAAATCATAGAGAAACTGTTCTGCGAAATCTTACTTGGAACACCTTCTAAAGCAATGGATGAAAGTAATCTAGCCCGTAGCTCTTGGTGGTGGGTCTGTGAGTCCATTCACTGCCTAGCAAATTATAGTAAACCCAGAGCCGTATTAACCCTAAGGCTAACTAGGCTGAAGCCTAGGGACCTAGCAGGAGCAGGGACACAACAAAACCAAGGGCATATGCACCTTTTTTTTCCTTTTAGTTTTCAATAACACTATGGATACTTACTTCCTTTGTAATGTTATTGCAATAAATTGTACGAATGAAGAGCATGAAATTCGCGTGGAGTTAGGGTGGAGGTGGGAGGTATGTCGAGGGGGCCAAAGAAGCTTGAAGCCTATGGGCCCTATCAACATACCTTTAAAATGACGCAATAGTATACACCAGATGAGGAATGAAAAAATAAATAAATAAATAACCTGCGTTATGTATCATTATTACTGAACCTTGTCAATCTGTAAGACAATTTAACATGCCAAATGTCAATACCGCGTTTTAATGACTTACATTGCCCCATTTCTTATCGATAATAACCTCATTGGGGATACCTTAACGTGGTGATAAGGTTTCTGTATCGTTATGATCAGCAAAGCTGTACTAGTCAGGGCCACCCATACTCGGTTGGTTTGCTGTGAACAATCAAACTAAAATCGCCTACCCAAACAAATCCACAGTAGCCAGCGTGGTAGTGACAATAGCCAAATCCCAGACATGACTTAAGACATGTATGATACCTTTTCCCTACGGTGGACTAAAAACGGCTGCTTTTGTTGTTATAAATATATATATATATATATATATATATATATATATATATATATATATATATATATATATATATATACAGTATATATATATATATATACAGTATATATATATATATATATATATATATATATATATATATATATATATATATATATATACAGTATATATATACAGTATATATATATATATATATATATATATATATATATATATATATATATATATATATATGTACAGTATATATATATATATATATATATATATATATATATATATATATATATATATATATATATTTATACTGTATATATATATATATATATATATATATATATATATATATATATATATATATATATATATATATATATAACCCTTTTTAAAAGCATTCAATTATATATTGTTGTGGACTCTTCATCATTTGAAGAATCATGTTGGGGTAATTGTATCCATGATAATAATAATAACGACAACCATAATGATGTAAACCAATGGAAATTTCATTAAACACTACAGCGCTACGGAATGATCTATCGCCAAATATCAATAATAATAATAATAATATTAATAATAATTATTATTATTATTATTATAGCATTGATATTAATAACAATAATAATAATAGTAATAATATTAATAATGATAATAAACCTCACCTATATAGTAAAGATCAAGTGTTTGGTTATATATACATATATATATATATATATATATATATATATATATATATATATATATATATATATATATATATATCTATATATATATCTCTATATATATATATATATCTATATATATATATATATATATATATATATATATATATATATATATATGCTATATACATATATGTATACATATATATGTATATATATACATATACGTATATATATAAACACACACATATATATACAGTATATATATATATATATATATATATATATATATATATATATATATATATATATATATATCTTACTGGTCGAGTAAGGGATTAACCATACCCTGGTAAGAGGAGATGTGGTCAGAAGAAGTAGGGGGTGGGAAGAGTTGAATGTGTGTGTGAGCATATGTATGTATATCCATCTAAATATTTAGCCGTCATTTTTGACGGATCGCGTACACAAGTAATAATAATAATAATACTATACAAATACGGTATAATTATATACATATATGTTAAATCCCATGATACGTACTTTGGGTAATGGAAGGTCTAAATATAAGGCTGGTCTTAGCACATATGAGGGTCACCAATTCTGACGAAATATGACTTATTTTCACTCTAATTTTCCTTATTCAAATTTCCTTTTATAATTATAAAATCATATGTATCTATTTAAACGGCCACCAAAAGAACCAAGAAAAATATATTTTAAATGAAATTAAGATAAGTAAGTGTACACGAGAAAGATAGCGGTTGACCTGTGGTCCGTGGGGAGAGAAGAGGAGAACGAGCGACCAGAGGGAAAATTTTCCAAATTTCATGAAATGTGTTACATGGTTAACAGAAGGTTTTTTGTGGGTCGAGGGGCATAGGAAGTGATGATAAGAATAGTAAGTGGGGATGAAGAAACAACAGGTTTATATAAAGGAAAGTATATGATTTGAGGCACAGCAGCATGATAATATAGAGGTGCACTGCGTAGCTCTAAAACA
>NC_090754.1:61167172-61169672 GCF_036898095.1 Palaemon carinicauda
AACATCTGTTTTATTTCCGCCGTACCTAAGATTTGGCCTACAGTACCTCCTCGATCTCCTCCGACTCACTCAACTGTGCTTGGAACTCATCATGCTGCATGGCTTGCAGCTCCTTGAGTTCCTCGGTGGTGAGCTCTTCATGATGCTCATCGACGAGTTCGGTGATGTCATCTTCATCCACCTCCAGACCCATGGACTTGCCAAGAGATACAATCTCTTCGATGTCTTCCTCGGTGGCAACCACAGGTTCATTCTCGGGGCCAAAACCTTCAAAATCTCTGGGAGCAACAGCATCAGGCCAAAGCTTCTTCCAACAGAATTCAGGGTCCGACGAGTTACTCCCTCCCAGGCCTGATCAATGATCTTTAAGCAGTGCACGATATTAAAGTGGCTCCTCCAAATTCACGCAAACTTAAGTTGGTGCTTTTCGTGACATTAAAGCACTGCTTAAATAAGTGCTTTGTGTACAGCTTCTTAAAATTAGAGATGACTTGCTGGTCCATGGGCTGGAGGATACGGGTGGTATTCGGTGGAAGATACAACACCTTGATGAATTTTTATTCGTCAATGATATCATCTTCGAGTCTGGGGGGGTGAGCGGGTCCATTGTCCAAACAAAGCAAGCACTTCAAAGGCAAATTCCTCTCCTGAAGTTACTTCTTGACAGCAGGGCCGAAAACTACGTTTACCCATTCCACAAAGATATGCCTAGTAACCCAAGCCTTAGAATTAGAACGCCATAGAACATGTAGCAGGTCTTTATTAATTCTATGTGCTTTAAATGCCCTAGGGTTTTCGGAATGGTAAACCAATAACGGCTTTATTTTGCAGTTCGTGCTGGCGTCGGCACAAAGCACAAGAGTCAACCGATCCTTCATTGGCTTATGTCTAGGCATTTTCTTCTCTTCGGCGGTAATGTACGTTTGACTAGGCATCTTTTTCGAAAACAGACCGATTTCATCACAGTTGAACACATGCTGCTCTACGTAACCTTCCTCCGCCACGATGCTTTCGAACTTTTAACAAAGTCTTTAGCAGCCTTGGTGTCCGAACTCGAAGCTTCTCCATGATGAACAACTGAATGAATCCCAGTCCGTTTCCTAAATTTCTCGAACCAACCTTGAGACGCCTTGAATTCCTCTGTCGTAGGAACGGCTGAACTCTCCCCCGCGTCACCCCCAGAGCCCGCCGCCTTCAAGTCACTGTAGATAGCGCTGGCCTTCTCACAAATGATCGTTTCCGTGATCGTATCACCAACAATCTCCTTGTCTTTGATCCATAATAACAAAAGTCGTTCCATCTCTTCAAGGGTAGGGCTACGACGTTTGAAAATAATCGTGATCCCCTTCGAAGGTTTCACTGATTTAATGGCTGCCTTCTGTTTTAAGATCATCGTGATCGTAGACATATTCCGGACATATTGTTTAGCCAGATCGCTAACACGTACACCTCGCTCATGCTTTTCTATTATTTCTTGCTTTAGTTCTAATGAAAGCATTGACTTCTTCCTTTTCTCACCATTACTACTACTACTTCCTGAACCGAAACTAAGCTTTTTAGGACCCATGATTAAGAAACACACAAAACAACACGTGAAAAAGGAAGATAATAAACACTGTTAAAACTGAGCGAATAGAGAACAACCACACGATGCGCACGAGATGAGAGGACTGATCAAGGTGACGCTCGATTGGCGTCCCTCCAATGTGCTGCCGTCTACCGGCATCAACAACAAACGAAGCTGAACGCTTTCGAGAAAATTCTATGCGTATGTGTATTGTTTACTTCGTATGTTGCAGCAACACTTCGGGTGTCGAGACAGAAATTTTGTCGAATTTTACTTCGGATGTTGGAAAATTCGTATGTTAGGACATTCGTATGTAGAGGTTCCACTGTATATATATAAAGTTAGTCGCCGACTTACGACCAAGATAAGGACCGAGAGATGAGTCGTAAGTCGAGTTCGCTGTATGTCGAACTACAAGTGAAGTTTCCGTAGATTTATTTTGATAAGTTATGATTCGGCAATCATCTGGATCATATTTTGTCAATATTTTCTTACTGTCTATCATTATTTCATCTTCTTGTTTCATAGGATATCATATGCTCTATAAATGCATTTTTGTATTCTATTAATCAATTTTGGAAGCATTTTACAATCGAGTACTGAAAATTTTGTTTACCTTTGGTTATGATCAGCTGATCTGAAAGTGCCTCTACCTACCGTATCAAAATATGGCGTACATACGTATGGCATATTTTTTTTTATCATTTCTTAACTTATTAGAAATATCTTCATGCTGAATATTACATCAACGCCAATATGTTACAGGAAATCAGTTTCCATACAGTTCGTCTAATCATTAGGTATAATGCGAAATCGTTGTAGCTCTTTCTGTGTGTGTGCTGGATCTCACAATAGCATACGGGTAGTTCTTTTTTAAAGCTTCATACAGTATTCTAGTTCAATATTAAGCCTTTATATTTCATTAGACATTAC
>NC_090754.1:61172172-61359672 GCF_036898095.1 Palaemon carinicauda
TAGATCAAGTAATAATTGTCTCTTTTAGCAAGAGAAAAAACCTCATTCAGTAGTTTGCCTCGATCAGCTGATTTGGAAAGTGTACTGTAGACAGTATTATCAAAGAGCTCACAACCTTAAAGAATGGGAAATATGTACATTCAAAGTGTTTTCATTTCATAATATGACACTAATATATGAATGTAACATGCATTGTTAATAGATATAATTAAGTGGAAAAAGTATTATTAAAATCCTGCTTATTCTAAATAGAGCTTTACTTCTTGGCCACAATAAATCAACATATATGTTTGGTCGATGGCCGAGCAGTACATATGTTACTGAGAGTTTAGATTCAAATTTTTCATTTACCTATACATAATGATGTGTCTAAAGTAAAAGTAAGTTTTGGCTTAAAAAGTGGCCGCGGGGGCATAAAAACAATTAGAATAGCGCCAACGTTATCCCTGCGTGTCGTAAGAGGCGACTAAAAGGGACGGGACGAGGGGGCTGGGAACCCCCTCTCCTGTATAAAAAATCCTGTGAGACAGCAACAAAGAGATGGAGCTGGGGGGAGAGTGACTGCTCCCCGCACTCTAGTTTTGGGGTGTTTGAATGTGCGTGGATGTAGTACAATAGAGAGTTTTTAAAAGATGTGAAATTGGAAGTATGTTTAGGAATAGAAGGATGGATGTATTGGCCTTGTGTGAGACGAAGATAAAAGGAAAGGGTGAAGTGATGTTTGGTGAAATGTCTGGTAGAGGGTCTGGGATTGAAAGGGGAAGAGCGAGAGAGGGTGTGGCTTTATTGCTGTGTGAATGGATGACAGGTAAAGTAGTGGAATGGAAGGAGATATCATCTAGGTTAATGTGAGTAAGGGTTAGGTTGGGTAGGGATTGTTGGGCGTTTTTCAGTGCGTATGGGCCAAGTAGTGAGAAAAGTGAAGAAGAGCGGAATGAGTTCTGGAATGAATTAACAAGGTGTGTAGATGGACTGGGTAGAAGGATTTATGTAGTTGTCATGGGTGACTTAAATGCTACAGTGGGCGCTGGAGAGGTAGAAGGTGTCATTGGGAAGTATGGCGTACCAGGTGAAAATGAGAGTGGTGAGAGACTGGTAGAAATGTGTGTTGAACAAGAGATGGTAATAAGTGCTAGCTTTTTAAAAAAGAAAGATAAAAATAAGTATACATGGGTAAGAGTGGCAAATGGAAGAGTAGTAGAAAGGGCATTAATGGATTATGTGTTGATAACTAAAAGAATGTTTGGAAGATTGAAAGACGTGCACGTGTTTAGGGGTATGGCTAACGGTATGTCTGATCATTTTTTGGTGGAAGGAAAATTAGTTGTAGCAAAAGAGTGGGGGAATAGAGTAGGTGGATGTAAAAGGGAGCTAGTGAGGGTTGAAGAGCTAATAAAACCGGAGTTAAAAAGTAAATATCAGGAAAGGTTGAAAATGGCATATGACAAGGTGAGAGTAAGAGAAAATGGTAATCTAGAGGAGGAGTGGAAGTTAGCAAAAGAAAATTTTGTTGCGATTGCAAGTGATGTATGTGGCAAGAAGGTTGTTGGAGGCAGCATGAGGAAGGGCAGTGAATGGTGGAATGAAGGAGTGAAGGTAAAAGTGGAAGAGAAAAAGAGGGCTTTTGAAGAATGGCTGCAGAGTAATAGTATAGAGAAGTATGAAAAATATAGAGAGAAAAATGTGGAAGTAAAGTGCAAGGTACGTGAGGCAAAGAGGGCAGCTGACCTGAGGTGGGGTCAGGGATTGGGTCAGTCATATGAAGAGAATAAGAAGAAGTTTTGGAAAGAAGTGAAGAGAGTAAGGAAGGCCGGCGCAACAATTGAAGAGACAGTGAAAGATGGAAATGGAAGGCTGTTAAAAGGAGAGGAGGCAAGGAAAAGGTGGGCGGAATATTTCGAAAATTTGCTGAATGTTGAGGATAATAGGGAGGCAGATATAATAGCTGTTCCAGGTGTTGAGGTGTCAGTGATGGGAGATGAGAATGAGAGAGAGATTACAATAGAGGAAGTGAGGAGAGCACTAGATGAAACAAGAGTAGGAAAAGCATCTGGTATGGATGGTGTGAAAGCTGAGATGTTGAAGGAAGGGGGTGTGACTGTACTTGAATGGTTGGTGAGATTGTTTAATATGTGTTTTGTGTTGTCAATGGTACCAATAGATTGGGTCTGTGCATGTATTGTACCACTATACATGGGTAAGGGAGATGTGCACGAGTGTTGTAATTCAAGAGGTATTAGTTTGTTGAGTGTAGTTGGAAAAGTGTATGGTAGAGTAATGATTAATAGGATTAAGGATAAAACAGAGACTGCAATCTTGGAAGTACAGGGTGGTTTTAGGAGAGGTAGGGGTTGTATGAATCAGATTTTTACAGTTAGGCAGATATGCGAGAAATATTTAGCAAAAGGTAAGAAGGTGTATGTTGCGTTTATGGATCTGGAGAAAGCATATGATAGAGTTGATAGGGAAGCAATGTGGAATGTGATGAGGTTATATATGGAGTTGGTGGAAGGTTGTTGCAAGCAGTGAAAAGTTTCTACAAAGGTAGTAAAGCATGTGTTAGAATAGGAAATGAAGTGAGCGATTGGTTTCCGGTGAGAGTGGGGCTGAGACAGGGATGTGAGATGTCGCCGTGGTTGTTTAACTTGTATGTTGATGGAGTGGTGAGAGAGGTGAATGCTTGAGTGCTTGGACGAGGATTAAAACTGGTAGGCGGGAATGATCATGAATGGGAGGTAAATCAGTTGTTGTTTGCAGATAATACTGTACTGGTAGCAGACACAGAAGAGAAGCTTGACCGACTAGTGACAGAATTTGGAAGGGTGTGTGAGAGAAGGAAGTTGAGAGTTAATGTGGGTAAGAGTAAAGTTATGAGATGTACGAGAAGGGAAGGTGGTGCAAGGTTGAATGTCATGTTGAATGGAGATTTACTTGAGGAGGTGGATCAGTTTAAGTACTTGGGGTCTGTTGTTGCAGCAAATGGTGGAGTGGAAGCAGATGTACGTCAGAGAGTGAATGAAGGTTGCAAAGTGTTGGGGGCAGTTAAGGGAGTAGTTAAAAATAGAGGGTTGGGCATGAATGTAAAGAGAGTTCTATATGAGAAAGTGATTGTACCAACTGTGATGTATGGATCGGAGTTGTGGGGAATGAAAGTGATGGAGAGACAGAAATTGAATGTGTTTGAGATGAAGTGTCTAAGGAGTATGGCTGGTGTATCTCGAGTAAATAGGGTTAGGAACGAAGTGGTGAGGGTGAGAACGGGTGTAAGAAATGAGTTAGCGGCTAGAGTGGATATGAATGTGTTGAGGTGGTTTGGCCATGTTGAGAGAATGGAAAATGGCTGTCTGCTAAAGAAGGTGATGAATGCAAGAGTTGATGGGAGAAGTACAAGAGGAAGGCCAAGGTTTGGGTGGATGGATGGTGTGAAGAAAACTCTGGGTGATAGGAGGATAGATGTGAGAGAGGCAAGAGAGCATGCTAGAAATAGGAATGAATGGCGAGCGATTGTGACGCAGTTCCGGTAGGCCCTGCTGCTTCCTCCGGTGCCTTAGATGACCGCGGAGGTAGCAGCAGTAGGGGATTCAGCAGTATGAAGCTTCATCTGTGGTGGAAAATGTGGGAGGATGGGCTGTGGCACCCTAGCAGTACCAGCTGAACTCAACTGAGTCCCTGGTTAGGCTGGAGGAATGTAGAGAGTAGAGGTCCCCTTTTTGTTTTGTTTCTTTGTTGATGTTGGCTACCCCCCAAATTTGGGGGAAGTGCCTTTGGTATATGTATGTATGTATAACAGTATTATAAATTGTTAAGAGGGTTTATAAAAGCTTAAACTTATGAAAGAAATAAACGGATTTTGAGCGAAGCGAAAAATCTATTTTTGGGTGAGATGGCCATGTCGTCCTGATGGAAGTTCCTTAAAGTAGCTTCCTACAGTGATATTCCCAGAGAATTTTACCTTTAGGTCTCCAGAATTCTAACTCCTGGTGCGAATATCCTTAAAATTTCTCCAAAGGATATCGCATAATATCAGCGGACGCATTCTTGACACGCCTCCATACCAATCTGCACCCCAAACAGCATTTTGGCTTCAAGGAGGATGTGGCAAAAGGGAGCCGTCCAAATGCTCTCCCCGCTCTCGTAATACTATTAGGAATACAACAGCGCCATTCCCACGACAGCGGACATTCCTTGTAGCATTGAGCGTGGTGTTAGAGATACAGTACCACAGGAGGGATACTGTGAAGATCTTTTCTTTTAGAAGAGATGGGTGGGTCCATCAGGACGACATGGCCATCTCACCCAAAAATAGATTTTTCGCTTCTCTCTAAATCCGTTTTTTTGCTCAAGCCATGTCGTCGTGATGGAAGCATACCAGAGCATTAGTGTATCTGTGGATATTTAATCAGTGCCTTACCCTTATAGCAACCTTTTCTATGGTCATGGGGACCACATGAGACAAGGGACGTTACCGTTATTCGTCACCATCACTAATCATAACCAATGTTAGTGCTTCCTGCCTCCTACAGGGAAGAGTCATTCTAGACAGTAGAAAAGGGATCTTGAGGTTAACATACATAGTATGACTAAAAATAAGTGCACACTGAATATACAAATAGTCTCATAGTTGTATATTTGCTAAAATAACATCAGTGTCACTTATATCTATTATTTGATGCATACAAATATATGAGGGATACTTACTTTGGTAAGTTGAAGAACTCTGGCATGTATACATACAATTGTCTGGCGAAGGTGGACGCACTACATTCTAATAGACATTTATTACTAATAAATGACTAAAAGATGTTCAGTAAAACGAATGTAGTATGACAATGGGATTATACCTGTAACAAGTACAGAGACTATATTTCCTTCTTGAAGGAAGAAATGATGAGTGCCACTCTCAGACTGAAGAAAATTATAAAACAATTTCTCTTCATAATTCCTATACTGGTTACTTCTACCTGCACTGTGTACTTCGTACACCGGCACTAGTGCTATCTGTATAATTCCACACCTGGGATTTTGAACAGAGCCAGTGTTGTCATGGTAACACTTAATTAAAAGAAGTCACACCTAAGAAGGGTGACCTCTTCTCCCTTTAATTGACAGTCCCAGTCAATTAGCTGTTCATCGTAGAATTAGACGGCAGGTTAAATATTCTACCTGGCGTCACCACATATTGCTTCAGATCATGGATTTGTCTAGCATAGTGTATGTAGAACACTCTGGATGATTCTCATCCGTTACATGTGCGAGGACACGTGAGGTCCCAAACCAAAATCTATTTACTACAGTAATTAGGGGGCAGGTTTTAATACACTACCAGCTGCCACTACTTGTTTTGCATAGTGTTTGTAAAACACTCTGGATGATTTCCATCCAGTGTATGAACGAAGGCGCTCAAAGTCCATATACTGAAAGAAGTTCAGTGATGAAGCAATCTTTCTCGGATCATGACCTGCGGGAGTACTGTCCGGATCCACTCTACGAATAAAGTAGGTGAGGTTCGCCCTTAGTTGTTTTAGGGATAAATTTGATCCAGAAGTTCTCCTTTAAAGAGTTGTCCTCCCCTGAAGTCTGAAGTTCTACGAAGAGAGACCTTTAGACACTCTACAGGACATAGAGAGATATCTTCCTTCAGAGGGCAGATTCTCCAGGGACCCCACCTCTTAGTGGGTAGCTCGTTTTAGCGAGAAAGGATGGATCAGGAAATAGATTCCGTTCTCCCACTTCCGTAAACTGAATGTGACCCTCATCTCTGGATAGGGCCACTATTTCACTAACTCTAGCCCCGGACGCAATAGCGAACAGAAAAATATCCTTTGGGGTTAGATCCTTAAAAGAACAATCTTCATTGCTCACAGATGAGGCATAATGTAAGACCTTGTCCAAAGACTAGGAGATGGGCTTTGGTGGTACCGCGGGCTTAAGCCTAGCACATGCCTTTGGAATCTTATTAAAGATTTCATTCGCCAGATCCACTTGAAAGGCATATAGGAGAGGCCTAGTCAAGGCTGACTTGCACGTATTTATCGTATTGGCCGCCAGACCTTGGCTATGAAGGTGGACAAAGAAGGACAGATAGAAATTCATTGAAATTTCTTTCGGTCCTTTTGCTTTGACAAACGCAACCAACTTTTTCCAGGAAGACTCATATTGTCTTCTAGTTGACTTGGCTTTGTATTCTTCTAAGAATTCTATATTGCCTTTTGAGATCCCAAACCTTTTTCTAACCGCTAGAGCGAGAAAATCATGAAATGAAGGGTTTGGGTTCTCTGTGATAAGACGAAGGCAGTTAATTTCTGAATCTTTGGAAATATACCTAGGGTCAGAGCTAGGACCAGCCTCATCTAGTCTATCAGCCCCACTAGAGGATCCTCGTATGGGGCTATATAGCGAGGTAGTTTCTTGAAAACGCTCGTGATGAAGAGGTCGAATTGCAGTTCCGGGACTTGTTCCCATTTGGGAGGGAATATGTCTGCGCCCATGGACCATTCCAACTCTATCGGTTTGTATCGAAATAGAGTATCCACCGTCACATCGTGGATCAGTTGTAAATGAACTGCTGGTAGGTGCCGTCCCTTTAAGAGAGGGATGGGTAACTTCACCAAGACTGAATGAGACGTTCGAATGTGACATCTTATTATCGCTTCGGTGTCCCAGATCAGTCGTAGGGAGTCTGATCTGTGTGGAGGGGGCTTCCCCACCCATGAAAGGACCAGCAGAGCCTTGGGACTTTCGTGCTCTAATTTCTGTTAGAGAAGCGATTAAAGAGGGACCGATCTCAGTCTTTTTTTATCTCTTCAAGCATTTGATGCATGTTTTCTCCAAGCTCTTAACACATCATTCCGGTGTGCCCTTAGCACCAGGTCTGTCACTATAGCGAACTGGGGAAACTTTAGCGCTTTTTTCCTGTTGGCGTTTTGGTATTCTGACTGAATACCTGAATCTCTTGACAGATCTCACGAGCTCCTTTTATATTTCCAAAGGAGAAGAGAGTTGATGTGACTGAGGGCTTCGATGGTTTTTTAAACATCGAAACTCCTGAGCTGGAGACTCCTAGAAGCCTATCTTGCATCCGTGATGTCCCAGGAACCGGGTCATCTCTTTGAATGCACATTGGCCGGACACTTCGGGTGCTGCCCACTCCAGCCTCTTGATCAGGTATATTAATACCTCAACTATTACTAGGATTGAATTTGACATGACTAAGTTCGTCAATCCTTTGAAGATACTTAGAACTGTGAGTCCGACACGTATCTTCCTTAGGATGAATGTTACTCTCGGTAACATGAGTTCTAGATAGGAGGAAGGGGGCTGGTTGACTGGAAGGTTCCGAAAGACACCTTTCAGGTCTGACAAGACTACGAACACCCTTAATTGGAACAAGGTCCATATGTTCAGAAGGATTAACATTCAGAACTTGCTGTTTTTTATGAACTTGTTGAGTGGCGACAAGTTCAGAATGGCTCATTGATATCTTGAGTCTTTCTCGTGAACACGAAGCAGCCTTCCCTGGAACTCGATGAGCTAAAGTTTTTTTACAACCTGTATGCTCTATAGCTCTCAGGTATACTCCTCCAGGAGGGTTTTGAACTGTAGGAGAAGGTAAGGAAATGATGGTAGGGACATTTCTGTTTCCCATCAATGGTTCATCTTGAATAGGCTTTGGACCGAAGGATCGAAGGTCCTGCAATCCTGAGGGAAAGTTCCTCCTAGCCGAAGCGTCTTTATGCTTCGAGTAGTCAGTAGGCATAGACTTTTGACCATCTGCCTGTAGCATCGTGGTCACTGGAATAGTGGGAGGTTGTTGAGCAGCCCGGATATTTCCAGCATTTCCAATCTTCTTTTTAGGTTGGGAACCCACAACCGCAAAAGATTTTCTCTTTGAAGGAATGCCCCATTTATGGAGAACACCTATGTTCTCCATGGTGGCGTTCTTAATTACTTCCTTAGTGACCTCGTGTGGGAAGAGGTCTTTACCCCAGATGTTGGAAGATATTAGCTTCCTTGTTTCGTGTTTTACTGTTGTATCAGCGAACACAAACTCTCTACATGCTCTCCTAGCCTTCATAAAGGCGTAAAGGTCCTTCACCAAGATAGCCATATGCATTTTGGCTATGACCATGAGCATGTCTGGGGTACTCTCGTAGGTTGAACACAACTCTATGTAGTTTTGTAGAGAAAGGGATGTCGCAAGTCTCTCCTTTGACTCCTGTTCATTACACAAGAGCAACTCAGACAATTTAGGGAGACATACCTTGAATTGTCGACTTGCGACGTCCTTGTCTAATTTTCCTACTGAAAATGTCAAATGGACTTCCTTCCAATCCTTTTCCTGTCTGGGAAAAGCTGGTGACAAAGGCTTGCACTCATCGAGTGTGGGACATGGCTTACCCGCCTCTACCGCTTTGGCAACAGAAGTAAATGCCTTCCCCATAAAGGGGAATGAGAGTGAAGTAGGAGCAAGAAAGGAAGGGTGTCCGTTATTCAGTGAGAATACCTTCGACTCTGAATAACCCGCCTTTCTTAGACTACCTGAAAGGATAGTCTGTGCCTTATCATGGTCGACAATCAAGACCTCCTTTGGTTCCGTTCCTTTTCTTGACTTTGGTTCATACTTAGTCGAACCCAACAATTAGGGAAAGCATCAAAGCTTGGCCAAAATTGAATTTTGTCCAAAGGAACAGCACTTATTTTCTCTGAGATGCAGAGATTGCCATTTGAAATCGGCATCTGCTCCGTGAACCTCCAGGGATTGGTTATGGAGCATGTTGGTAGGTCTTGACTCATGGGTCGTTTGACTGACCCCTGGGAAGCGACAAGAGAAACTTTACGAGGATCTATCTTGCGTTTTACTTCCTGCTTTTCATTTTGTCTACGAAAGCTCTCTATTTGATTCTTCAGTTGGATACATAATTGTACAACATTATCCAAATTATGGGTAGAAGACGAAGATGTCGACATCGATGGCTCTAAAGCCGGCACAGGCGGAGGAAATTCCGACGCAACATTTTCCTCTTCTGCCTTGAGGCATTTCTTGCCCTTAATCCCAAAGGTTTTCTGGTCATCAGGGGATGTAGTTAGCTCCTGAGGCACTACTGTTTCCTCACTTGCTTCCGGAAATAGTAACTTACGCATCCCGTCATTAGGTAGGAAAGGTCCCGGAGAGATCTTTTGAAAGCCTCTCACCCAGTTGCGTAATTTATATTGAGCTGTATCCCTAGTCTCTGTAGACTTGGGATTTTCAAAACCTTCGGACATTAATGTCCAACATATATTGCAAACCTGTGGGTTCCAATAATGTAGGGATCCAGAAATAATATTGCAGGGGGCATGAAACCTGCAAGTATTATGACCGTAAAAATACTTACTCTAGGCCTTGCAGAGGACTGCAGCACAAGGTATCTGGTGTTCCTCCTGTAAAGAAAGGAAAACCAAATGAGTATACAATGGATTATCTCCTTGACAATCAACATGCAAATATCCTTTACAATAGAGTAGCTTAGGATAGTAAGCTATAAAGGGATAGTAGGAGATACATACTTGTGTACCCCTGTGAGCTAATGCTGTTGCCTCCCCTCAGTATTAACTACATGGAGATTTCTCAATAGAGTAACTCCAAGTAGATGGACTCTTACCCCTAGGGGTAGAGAAGTATCAAATCACTGTCCCAAAATAATGTTAATACTGTGGGGTTAGGATGACTGATTCTCGATCAGAATATTGAAGAAAACTATTCATTCAATATATGAACGATACCAGCAGAATGCTCGTACAAGGGTACCCAAGGTATGTCAGAAATACTACTGTATCATGGTACTGTAGTTTTCTAATTGCAGTAAGTCTATATTGCAATTTACTGGCTACTGTACATCATGTATTGTAGTCTAGTCATTATGCTGCCTTCATAGTAGCATATGATAGTATGGTCCATCTAGCATGAAGCCAGCGGGACTAGGAAAATAAAGACATATATTTGTATATCCCACTCAGCCTATTTGCTATAGTCTTCCTACTATATTAAAATATAAGAGTTTCCTGATCAGGGAGACTCAAGGATAAAGGCTCCACCCTTTAAGGGTTAGGAGTGTATTTCTCCTGCCTTGAAGTGTTTAATATTGTAGGGTAATCCTAATACTGATTTCTAATCAGGATATTGAAGAAATCATATTCATTCAATATAGGATTGGGCTCAGCAAATGCCTGTGTTGGATATCCAAAATATATTGGAAATAAATACTAGTATAAACTATATAGTAGTTTTCTATCTGCAGTATATTCTATACTGCAGATATACTGGCTGCCTGTATAATAAATTCAGTAGTTTAGCCGGCATGTAGCCGGCATAGCTAGGTCTTGCCGGCATACCTGGCATGCTAGCTAGAGAGAGAGAGAGAGATAGCATGGAAAAAAGGCTACTCCTTCCTGTGAATGTATACAGTAATTAAGGATGTAAAAGTCTAATTTCACTGCCTTTTACCAGAAAGAAGGTTCTAATAGAAGGGGAGAATGTACCATTCAGGCTTCCATGCAGCTACAGTACTATTGTCGACAAGGTACCGCCGATACACTGCCGGCCGGCAAGTCCAGCAGTACCAGTACAGTCGACGTGCTGCCAACTGAGTCAGCACTATCTGTGCCGGCCTGGCCAGCAGTACCACGGCAACAGGACCTGTAGCAGCAGTCCAAGGGAGGACTGAAGAACCTTAGGAACAGAAGGGACTTCCCTCTCACGGCCATCATGGTCGCCGGCAGTTGCCGACAGATGGTGTGGTTGGCGGCAGTATGCTCTGCCGTCAGCCAAAGACATGACTAGAGAGGGAGTCTGGCTGGCTCTGGCAACCTACCAGCAAAGGTAAAGGTAAGGTTGCAAGAAGCCGGCCTAAAGAAAGACAACGGCTCAGCCATCAAAAGTGGACAGAGGGGTAGGGAACAGGGTCCTGTAACGAGTGTGAAAGGAACTGGCAAAAATTGTCAATCCTACCACCTGTAAAAGAAACTCTGTTTCAGTATCGGCAGAATCCCAGGGAACAGGAGAGACTCAGTTCTCCATCCCAGAGATTGCCGACACAGTTAAGGGGATGGCGGCACTGCCGCCTCCTCTCAACAAAGAAGAAACAGAGTTCCAGTGCCACGTATCCTAGGCTAAAGAAAATTACTCTTCAGCCCAGAGAACTGTGGCATAGGACTAGTCTTTTAGTCGCAAGGAGGAGATGGTATCCTACCATTACTTCAAGTGCGGCTAATGAGGGCTAATCTCCATTGCCGACCACCTGGCCGGCAGAGGAATGATGGTATCCTACAACCCATTCGCCCTGCCGGCAGGTCGCCGACATAAGACTAAATACTCTGAGATTCTGACTAAATCCCAAAACCTGATGATATACCACAACCAACGGTTAAGGGAAGAGGCATGACAAACCCTAGGTTAGCCATGTCTGAATAAAATTCAAGGCATGGCTATTAGGGTTGTAGCCTGAGGCTACACTCAGAGGGAAAGAGATTACCCTTAAGTCTCCGAAGAGACGTGTAATGTTTCATAACATTCTAGGAGGTATCAGTCTCCACTGAATGAAAACAATACACGAGGGTAACCGGGGAAAGTCTGAACGTATAGTAAAACGTCTAGGTAAGGTTACCTAGGCTATACGAGATCTCGGTTACCTAAATCACCGAAACTCTAACTATACGATCGACAGAGAAAAGGGGGAAAAAAAAATTATGCACATTATCGAAACTTTACAAGAGTGATTGCTTAAATAGCTAAATAATTAAAATAATTAAATAAAGCTATTAAAAACTGGAAGTTGTTCTGCTATCTAAATAACACATGCCTAACGAACGACGGCGCCTCCAATAACTGGCCTAGCTCTTAATCACAATAAAATACTCTAATTTCATTGTGAAACAGGAGCTAAAATATACTCATAGTAAAGACCCGATACTCAACTTTCCAGAGGTGGAAGAAGATGAAGAAAGCATAATAATAATCCTGTAAAACGATCGAAAAGTTAGATCACCAGGAAATATCACCGAGCGAGATCGCTACATAAAAAAGGAATGTCCGCCGTCGTGGGAATGGCGCTGTTTTATTCCCAATAGTATTACGAGAGCGGGGAGAGCCTTTGGACGGCTCCCTTTTGCCACATCCTCCTCGAAGCCAAAACGCTGTTTGGGGTGCAGATTACTATGGAGGCGTGTCAAGAATGCGTCCACTGATATTATGCGATATCCTTTGGCGAAATTTTAAGGATATTTGCGCCAGGAGTTAGAATTCTGGATACCTAAAGGTAAAATTCTCTGGGAATATCACTGTAGTACACTGTAGCTACTTTAAGGAACTTCCATCACGACGACATGGCTTGAGCCCCAAAAAAAAATATGAAAATTCTAAAACTGAAAAAATAAATATGCTGTAACATAGATTTTTGTATTTGTTTCACAGTATTTTACCTATCACAGGAATGGAATACTGAAGTCTAAAATAACTATGGCATATTTTCAAGTAATTCTGATGAGCAATAAAAGTTACTTAAAAATATTAAGCACAAAGTTTGTGATAATAGGATATCAAAATATAAAAAAAAAAAAAAATACTGTCCATACTCCTTTATCTTTCCGCTGAGCTTTCTTTCTTTGTACCACCTGTCCATCTTTCAGCATGATGCTTTTCTTAGCCTGTTTCTCCGAGAGATACAATGACTGCGACTGAAATAGAAATGGAATGGGTGAGAAATATTGAGTATAAACAATCCAGCCATAACTTCAATAAAAATTTAAAAAATGCTTCACTTATACGAGCTTGCATACAGCTCTGAATACCCTGGAGTGTATTTACATACAAGATCCAATACCCTCAATTTGATGTGCCCCAATTTAGCATATCTTTGGTTTAGAACAAAAAAAAATTACCATTCTTCAAATGACATTAAATCTAACTAAAATCATATTGAAAAAAAAAATGTTCATAAGTACAAACTCATAGATACGACTATGGATTACATATTTCTATAGTTTCAGTTATATAAATACAATACTTTATGTATAGAGCATGCAAAGTTTTAATTTTTTTGTTATAAACATGCAAATACAGTAAAATTAATGGCGTTTTGCTATTGTACAACAGCATCAGTAAATTCAAAAATAAAATAGTTTTGATAATGCTAGAAAAGTATTCTACAGTCACCCCTAAACATTGGAGGATTAGGTTAGAAATCCAGAGACATACCACGCTCTTTTTGACACTCCCAGACTCTCTATTGCCTTATTTAACTTACAGTATATATTCTGTTATAAAACAGCAAATAAAGAAAAATAAAAAAATAACAAAAAACATTACTGTATAACACAGTCTTAAAAATTCATTCATAAAACAGTACCAGCCTCTTCAACCAACTCTCTTCTATTATGTTGTCCTGTATTTGCTACTGCAGTATACAACTGTGAATATTAATACTTTAAGTTCTTCTGTCAAGGCAGTCCTTTGCTACTACATACATACATATACCAAAGGCACTTCCCCCAATTTTGGGGGGTAGCCGACAAAAAAAGAAAAAAAAAAAAAAAAAAGGGGGGGGACCTCTACTCTCTACGTTCCTCCAGCCTAACCAGGAACTCAGCCGAGTTCAGCTGGTACTGCTAGGGTGCCACAGCCCAACCTCCCACATTTCCACCACAGATGAAGCTTCATACTGCCGAGTCCCCTACTGCTGCTACCTCCGCGGTCATCTAAGGCACCGGAGGAAGCAGCAGGGCCTACCGGAACTGCGTCACAATCGCTCGCCATTCATTCCTATTTCTAGCACGCTCTCTTGCCTCTCTCACATCTATCCTCCTATCACCCTTTGCTACTATTTTATAATAAAGGATGGCTGGAAGTATTCTCTACCAAGGAAAGCCATTTGAGGGGACTGATTTTGTTATATGAGCGAATTAAAAGTGCTTGCATAATAAGAGCTTTATTATCCTTTTTTATTTTTACAGCAATATTTATGTGATTGATGTCTTTCATTCCCTTTTATACAACTAAATCCCAGCAAATGATCAAACCTGCGAATTTTAAGGGACAACTGTATCCACTTTCTCATATACTGTAATACAAAATGGAAATTACTAAAATCCTAGAAATTCAACTAGTACAATAAAATGGGGTAATGTATGTAATTCTCATTTTGATTTATAATTATAATATAGCAATGGAGCCATAGGTTTGATATTCAAACTCTTGGCACTGAGTCTTCTGGGGTTAAATGTGAAATGATCTATAAATTAAGTAAAGTCAAACAACTTCTTCTGTAAGTAGATAGGAGTCTGTTACTTAAGCAGACTCAATCTAATGACAAATTCCTTTCATGAAGAGTAAATTCTAACATACTGTACCTGATTAAAATTAGACGTTTCTCTTGGCACATCGGTTGAATCTTCATCAACGTGAAGGGACTCACTACCAATGTCTCCGCCATCGTTGTCATCAACGTCCATTTCATCATCGTCATCTTCACCCCAATCATCTACGTCCAGAGGTTCTGAGAGAGAGATTGAAACAGCATTGGAGGAAAAATGCCACACTACTGTTTGGTTGCTGGTCCTAATGTATCAAAGATTTTAATGTTAGCGTTAAGGGGTCTGCCAACTCTATAAGCAAAAATTACAGTAAAAATTGAAATTGTAAATTTATATCGAGTATTTGCTTAGATTTTTTTCAGTGACTTTAAAAAAAAAAAATTATTTTTTCTTCCTTAATATGACATATTTGAAAATAAGTTGTATTTTTCCTAATGATACAAACCTTGGGCTCTTTATTAGGGAATATACTTTCGACAAAGCTGGAAGACTAGCCATAAGACTTAGCAAGGTATAATTACCCCACTGCTAGTTAGTGGAGGGGTAAGGGGTAGTTCCGGTTATCCCGCTCTCACACATACACATCTGTATTCTATCGTCACTTTTGATTACAGGCACAACATGCAGGGGGATAAGTGATGGCGGGACAAATTTGTAAAAAGAGTTCAAGGTTTGTATTGTTAGGAAAAATACAAATTGTTTTTAAATTGGTCATTTGCTCTGTCACTAATACACACCCTTTCACTCTTTCTTAGGGAAGACTCACCCTAAGGGGGGTGGAAGTCCTAACCAACTGGCTGGTTTTTGACCGAGGGTATTCTTCCATGCTACTCACTTATGTGCATGTGCACGCGTTGGTGGTCTGAACAACCTGTGTGATTGTGTGATACTAGCAATGTAGCTTGTTCAGGTAAGAGTTCCCAAAGTCCTCGGACTTCTTTGAACACACTATAGACATTACCAAACTCCTACCTCGCAAGGGGATATGGTGACGCAACAAATATATAAGCATATACTGGGCTTCACAAGGAAAATGGTTTTTACCTGCAAACAGAGGAAGCCAGCTTGCAGAGTACCCCTACCGTCATGAGCTCTAGGTTTCTTTGTTTGAGAAGAATCAGGATTCAAGGCCAGGTATATGACCTTGCGAATCCATGCTGAGATCATATTCTTTGTGATTCTCCTTTTAACCTTCCCAGGGCTAACAAACAATCTGGTTCCTCAGGAACGAGCTCGTGAAGTTCATCTGAGGTAACACTTCCAAGCCCTACCTGGGCAGTAGCGGTTAATCTGGGTCATCGGTTATATTACAGTGTCTCCATTCAGAAGGGCCCAAATCTAGGATCCGTTACTGCCGGATTTTTATTCTTAACAATAAACTCAGAGATGAAGATGAGCATTACCTGTCCTTGTCCTCTCGGAAGGGAAACATCGTAGGAAAGCCCTGAAGCTCACTTAGTCTCTTGGCTGAGGCCAAAGATAGCAGGAAGACCACTTGAAGTCAGGTGAGGATCTGATGCCTGATGTAACAGTTTGTAGGAGGCTCCTTTTGGCGATCTTAATACACAAACTAAGTGCCACGGTGGTGGTCTAACTTCTGACTGAGGGCAGGTAAGCTCAAAACTCCTTATGATAAGAGACAATTCCAGCAATGAGGCAATATTAACTCGTTTCAGTCTAAAGGCAAGGCTCCAGGCTGAGCGATAACCTCTCTCCGCCAAGACAGAGAAGTTTTTTCCTCCCGAAGGTACAGGAGAAAAAACTCCATCATCACCAGGATAGTGGCGTCGAGAGGAAAGACACTCCCTCTACGACACCAACTACCAAAGTTTGCTCACTTTGCCTTTGTTTACTGGCTAGATTCATCATAACGGCGCATAGGAAGATCGCATCAGGATGCATGATCTCTACGTATTGGAGGATAACTCGATAGACAATCAGACCTCCCTCTTCGCGTTAGTTAGGTTACAGACACAGGGTGGGCTAACTCCTAACCTAAAAAGTCGCTGCCCCATGCCACGAGTGGGTGCCCAACCTGACGATTAACACAGTAAATACTGCCTAATACTGTTTTAATTTGGTTTTAACAACATTTTATAATATGTAGTGTACACTACATTTGCACAGGTTACAGTACAGTATTGTGCTACTGTAAAGTTTTACCGATTCGTCATCATCCCCTTCATGTTATGTACAGCAAAAGTTGTTCCTATCTAGTAACACTGTACAATAACCTAATACTCACTGATACTGTAGTGTATATTACTGTAATATGTGTACAGTAAAACTGGTACGGTACAGCTTAACCCTTTTACCCCCAATGGACGTACGGGTACGTCCCTAATAACTCATCCCTTTAACCCCATGGACGTACCAGTACATTCCATATACTTATGCGTAAATAACAGGCCTTGGCAGGCCTTGTATTTGAAATACCCACTTGACTGTTGTGATGTTGTTCCTTCGATGTCTTGTCATCAATGTAACATGAATAAAAAGTTTCTCTGGGCCCTATAAGGGTCAGGATGGACCTTTAAATTTTCTTGGAAGAATCAGCTGATATTTCATGTGCAGTAGGTTTAGGTTTTGACGCCATTTTTACGAATAATTACATAAAATGCTTCCGTTGCCATGGTAACACTATGTTTTCATTTTTATACGTTGCACCGGGCCCCACAGAGGTCAAGATGGACCTTTAAACTTTCTGTTATGAATCAGCTGATTTTTCTTTGTATTATTTTTGGGTTTCATAGACATTTATACATATTTTACCAAAAATGGGCATCGTTACTGGTGCAGGACTAGTGTTTGGATGTTCCTTCGACATCTTGTCTACACTGAATATGAATAAAAAGTTTCCTTGGTCCCATCAGGGGTCATGAAGGACCTTAAAATTTTACGTAAAGGAATCAGCTGATATTTCATGTGCATTAGGTTTAAGTCACATAGCTATTTGCCCGAACAATTACGTAAAATTATTACGTTACCATGGTAACGGTGTGTTTACATCTTTGCCATGATGGCATATGTGAATAGCATGTTTTCCCCTGGATGAAGCGTAATGGACTAAAAATTTCCGCGTCTTGTGATTTAAAGGTCTCAGAGCAGCTGATATGAGTTGCCATGCGGTTTCTATGCTTATCATAATAATTTTTATATATTTTTTGTTTCTATTTTGCCGAAACATTTTCAGAGGGCTGGTGATGTGTGTGTAGGTATGTTTTCATCTTATTTCAGGTATTCTATAGAAAAATGAGGGGTTGAAGCCAAATGCAATGGCCTAGTAATCATGTGTGTGTGTGTGGGTATATACATATATATATATATATATATATATATATATATATATATATATATATATATATATATATATATATATATACAGTGGTCCCTCGGTTATCGCGGTTAATGGGGACCGAGACCACCCGCGAAAACTGAAAATCCGCGAAGTAGCGGCGCCTCTTCAAAAATGCTTAAAAAAACGTATATATACCCCCCCCCCTGTATACAGTACACCATATAGAATACGGGTAGAGAGAGAGAGAGTGAAATTCATGTTATAAAAAAAAAAAAACTGTAAAATATGTTGTCTGTTTACAATAACAATTGAGGGTCTAGAACACTGTTCTACCGAACAATTTACTTGCGAACAACCAATTATCGTTATCAGCTTTCAAAAACAAGCAAACACTACAACTAGCTAACATAATTAGTCTGTCGTTTTGCGCAACAAATTAACATTTATAATTTCTATTTCTGGGGGTTTAAGATTACAGTTAATACATAAATAAAATTGTACCATACCATATAGAAAATGGGTGTAGAGAGAGAGAGAGAGAGAGAGAGAGAGAGAGAGAGAGAGAGAGAGAGAGAGAGAGAGAGAGAGAGAGAGATTCATGTTAAACAATCAAACAATAAAACATTTAACTTACCTCTTACAATAAGTTCTTCTAAGCGTAGTTGATGAAAAGACCTGTGCAGTACGATGAGGTGATTTTTAAGTAATAGATCTCAAAGAGTTGTTGTTGATGGGCACCATAGTGATTATAGGAATGTGATATCCGGTGTTCCACAGGGTAGTGTTCTTGGCCCATTACTTTTCATACTATATACACATGACATGTGGTTTGGCCTAGAAAACAAGCTTGTTGCATATGCAGATGATGCTACTCTCTTTGCATCAATTCCATCCCCTGAATGTAGATCTAGGGTTGGTGAATCCCTTAATAGAGATTTAGCTAGAATTAGTGCATGGTGCAAATTATGGGGTATGAAGTTGAATCCTAACAAAACTCAAAGTATGATTGTAAGTAGGTCAAGGACGATGGCTCCTCAACATCCGGATCTCAGTATTGATAATGTTTCTTTAAATATGTATGACTCTTTCAAAATTTTAGGTGTGATTCTCGACAGTAAATTTACTTTTGAGAAACATATAAGGTCTGTGTCTTCTTCAATTGCACAAAAAATAGGCTTATTGAGAAAGTCTTTCAAGATTTTCGGTGATCAATCTATTCTGAAGAAGTGTTTTAATTCTTTCATTCTACCTTGTTTTGAGTATTGTTCTCCTGTCTGGTCTTCAGCTGCTGATTCTCATCTTAATTTGTTGGACAGAAACTTACGGTCTATTAAATTTCTTATTCCTGATCTAGATATTAATCTCTGGCACCGTCGTTCAATTAGTTCATTATGCATGTTGCATAAGATTTTTCATAACTCTGACCATCCTTTACATTCAGATCTCCCTGGACAATTCTATCCTGTTCGTAATACTAGGCAGGCAGTTAATTCTAATAGCCAGGCCTTCTCCATCACGAGGCTCAATACTACGCAGTACTCTAGAAGTTTTATTCCAGCTGTTACCAAGTTGTGGAATGATCTTCCTAATCGGGTGGTTGAATCAGTGGAACTTCAAAAGTTCAAAGTTGGAGCAAATGCTTTTTTGTTGACCAGGCGGACTTGAGTCTCTTATAGTTTATTTATGAGATATTTGTTTTTGATGTTGTTAATAGTTTATATATGACATGTCTGTTTTGACGTTGTTACTGTTTTTAGAATGATTTATTGTTAATTTGTTCTCTTCATTTATTTATTTCCTTATTTCCTTTCCTCACTGGGCTATTTTTCCCTGTTGGAGCCCCTGGGCTTATAGCATCTTGCTTTTCCAACTAGGGTTGTAGCTTGGATAGTAATAATAATAATAATAATAATAACGATGAATGACTGCACAGGGGCATGAAGAGCTTTACTGCTCCTCGGATGACGCCGCAGACGATGCAGGAGAAGCTGCAGGAGGCAGCGTAGTGGCTGCAGGAGGTGTCGTAATGGATGCAGGAGGAGGTGTAGTGGCTATAGGAGGTGGCGTAGTGGCTATAGGAGGTGGTGTAAGGGATGCAGGAGGCGGTGTAGCGGCTGCAGGAGGATCTTCTTCTGGTTTTTTGCGCGTAAGAAACATCGTTATTGGGAGTTGTGAACGTTGTCTTTTTTTGTCGATGAAGATGCGCCTATAAACAGCCATGACGTCATCAATACGATTGCTGAATTCGACGGCTCTTACCATGTTGTCATCCATTTCTTTGGCCCTTTTTTGGAGGTCTTTGGCAACATTGAAGAGGTCCTGTAAATTATGCAATGTAAGGCCACCTTCTTCAGCTTCGTCACCTTCGTCACTAGCAGACTCGTCTTCCTCCTCACTCGCCGATTTGGTCATTTCCTGTAGGTCCTCCTCTGTCAGTGGGTTTGAGTGGCAGTCGATGAGATTGTTAATTTCATCAGCCGTCATATCCGAGAAGCCTTCAGTCTGCACCAACCGAGCCAGCCTGACAGCCTTATCAACGGCAGAGTGATGTATTTCGTTAGGCGTGAAACCCTCATAGTCATGAGTGATTTTGTTTGGCCACAATTTCTTCCAGCTGGAGATGAGTGTCTGTTCTTTCATGTCCTTTAGGGCATTCTGAATATTAGCCAGACACGTAGCTATGTTGTAGTCCTTCCAATAAGCTTTGATGCTGAAGGTCTCGTCGGTCTCTTCAATGGAGGAGATGAGACCCTCCATTGTTGACTTAGTGTAGAGGGCTTTGAAGGCCCTAATAACCCCCTGATCCATGGGCTGTATAAGGGAAGTGGTGTTGGGGGGAAGGAACTCCACCTGTACCCCTTCATAATGCAAATTAGTTGCATGACCTCCTGCACAGTCCATGAAGAGAACCACTTTAAAGGGCAGGCCCTTTTCAGCCAGGTAAAGCTTTACCTGTGGTATGAAAGAGTTAAGGAACCAATCAAGTGTGAGGGCCTTGGTGATCCATGCCTTTTTATTGGCCATCCAGTACACTGGCAGTAAGGCTTTGTTCTTGTTTTTCAATGCTCGAGGATTCTGTGACTTGTAGATAAGGCCGGGCTTCAGCATGAATCCTGCAGCATTGCCACACATGAGCAGTCACTCAATCCTTGTGAGCTTTGAAACCTGTCTTTTTAAGTTCGTCCTTGAAAAGAAATGTTCGGGACGGCATCCTCTTCCAGAAGAGGCCTGTTTCATCCATATTAAAGACTTGCTCTGGGACATAGCCATTTTCTTCTATTATTTCCGGAAAAACATCCTCAACATAATGCCTCGCTGCTGCTTCGTCTGCAGAGGATGCCTCTCCATACAACGACACACTCTGAAGTCCGAATCGCCTCTTAAACTTATCAAACCAGCCCTTGCTGGCAACGAAAGTCGTACGTGGTCGTCGTGGGCTAGTCTGGCTTGAGGTACCAGGCAGAGGATCATCTTCGTCGCCGTCGTTTTCTTCCTCATCTTGAATGTTGTCGTCGTCACCACCCTCAGGCACCATAGCATCAAACAAAGTTTTAGCCTTACTTCGGATCATGTTTGTATCCAGGCTGATTTTCTTCTCCCTACAATCATGGATCCAAATAGCCAGTGCATTTTCCATTCGCACCATGGTCTTATTCTGGGTGTTTACAACCCTTTTGGCATCTTTCGTGAAAGATATTGCAGCAGTTTTGCGGATGTTCTTCTCTTCCTTCTTTATGTACCGTACCGTGGATTCATTAAAGCCATATTGTCGGGCTACGCTCACGTAGATATTTCCCGCTTTCAACTTGTCCAATAAACTCACTTTTTCGTTAATTGTTAACATCTTTCGCTTTTTCTTCGGTTCACTAGATGCACCAAGGGATAAAGAGCGTTTGGGAGGCATCGAGAAGGGCTTCACAAAACTTTTACACTTAAAAAATCACCGCGAGACAGACTAACTAACCGCGATCTATGGCGAGAAGCGTATACGAGAAAAGCGTGGAGCGATGGGCATCAGGAGACGCTTGGGCTAGTGAATGGGCCAATGGGGAGTCGAGTTCTCAGCGAGTGCTGGCCAATCAGCTTACGTTTATGCCCGTGATGCTTAGCGTATACAGACGTGCATTTCTTTTAGTTTTAAAATTTTGTAAAATGATGCAATTACTAATTCTAATTGAATATTTTGTTTTCAAAATTTGTAAAATAATGTAATTTCTAATTTTAATTTAATATTTTTCATTGTTATTAATTTTTTAATATTTTTTTATATTTTTAATTTTTGAATATTTTTTAGACCCGCGAAGCTCTGAACCCGCAAAAGTTGAACCGCGAACTAGCGAGGGACCACTGTATTATCATTATTATCATTATTATTATTATTACAGTATCATTATTTATTATTATTATTATTATTATTACTGTACAGTACACTATACGCAGGGTATCTTGTACTTTGAATTGGTAACCTACGTAGCATATAAGACGGGTTGTGATTGGTTCAAGCGCTGATAGATGACGAATCAGAACTCAAGTTTTGTTATCTAGCCTGTGATTGGTGTTTTGCCCGCATCTCAAACTTCCAGCCTCTTTTCGCAGCCACTTTCTCTCCCGCCCTATCGCTGTGTAGACGTTGTTAAGTTTGTGAACTTTAATCTGTGCTGTGCGCGACTGTTTTAAGTTGAACTTTCTGTTAAATCCTACTGTACAATGGCTCCCAAGCGTTCTGCTTCTACTAAGGCTGGTAGTGAGCCTAAACGCCACCGAAGGATGATGACGATTGCTGAGAAGGTGACGCTTCTCGATATGTTAAAAGACGGTAGAAGTTTTGCGTCCGCAGCCCGCCATTTTGGAATCAATGAATCCACCGTTCGCTATATCAAGAAGGACGAGGCGAACATTAGAAAGACGGCTGCAATCCCCTTTAGCAGATCAGCGAAGCGAGTCGTTACCACGCGTAATAAAACGATCGTACGCATGGAAGGTGCTTTAGCTGTGTGGATTGCCGACTGCCAGAAGAAGAACATAGCCTTGGATACGAACACCATCCGAACAAAGGCTTTGAGCTTGTATGAGAATTTTGCGGCAAAAGAACCTCAAGACGACGATGGCGACCATGCTGAAGAAGATGATGATGCAGATGAACCTCAACCAGGGACATCCACTGATTCTCAGCATCAGAAACAACGTTTTTCCGCCAGCAAAGGATGGTTCGCGAAGTTTCAGAAACGCTTCGTCCTGGAAAGCGTTTCCCTGCATGGCGAGGCTGCTTCCGCTGACACTGCCGCTGCTGAAACTTACGTGAACCAGACGTTCAAGAATATTATCGCCGAAGGTGGATACAAGCCGGAACAAGTCTTTAATATGGATGAGACCGGCTTGTTTTGGAAGAGAATGCCGTCGCGAACTTTCCTGTTCAAAGAAGAAGCCAAAGCCTCTGGCTTTAAAGCATTCAAGGATCGCGTTACCCTCGTGATGTGTGGCAATGCTGCTGGATTTTTGCTAAAGCCGGGGCTTATTTATAAGTCGAAAAATCCTCGTGCTTTGAAAAATAAAAACAAGAATCTCCTTCCCGTGTACTGGATGCATAATCCAAAAGCACGGATTACGAAGATGCTGACCTCCAACTGGTTCCACCAGTGTTTCATCCCGCAAGTCAATGAATATCTCGTAGAGAAGGGCTTGCCATTCAAGATCCTTCTCCTTATGGATAACGCTGGTGAACACGCAACTGACCTGTCGCGTGAGGGCGTTCAGGTTGAGTTCCTGCCACCCAAAAACACGTCATTAATTAACCGATGGACCAGGGGGTTATCAGGGCGTTTAAGGCCCTCTACACGAAGAATACCTTGGCGGACCTCGTTGCGTGTGTGGATGCTGCCCAAGATGATAAGGATGAAGATTTTAATTTGAAGGCGTACTGGCGGCAGTACACCATAGCCACGTGCCTGCAGAACATTCAGAAGGCACTGCAAGAAATGAAACCTGCAACCGTGAATGCGAGCTGGAAGAAGTTGTGGCCCCAGATTGTTTACGACGACGAGGGATTTACTCCATCTGAAATCCAACACTCTGCAATACGCAAATCTGTGCAGTTGGCTGCCATAATTGGAGGTGACGGGTTTGGCGACATGACGACTGAAGACGTCGACGAGTTGTTGGACTGCAATTCCCAGCCGCTAACTGACGCAGACCTAGAAGACCTGACGAAATCGGCAAGTGAAGAAGAGAGTGAAATGCAGGAAGAGACCCAAGAAAATGTCGAAGAAACGGGCTTAACATTAGAACGGCTTGCCAAGTTCTGCAACCATATGAAGGAGGCGAAAGAAATGTTGCAAGAGTGGGACGAGGATATGGTTCGGTCTATGCAATTCTCCAAGAAGGTCGATGACATCATGACTCCCTACAGGATGCTCTTAGAGCGAAAAAAGAAGCAGCGGCAGCAACTTCCGATCACAATGTTCTTCCAACCTCGCAAAAAAGAGCCAGTTCCTCCTGCTAGTACGCCTTCGGAAGAAATTGAAGAAGTTGAAGAGGTGTCCCAGGAAAAGACACCTCCGTCTGAAGAGACGTAAAATACTATTATTGGCTGCACAGTAGAAGACATCATCAGCTTCACCATCATCATTTCTACTGTGCAGCAAATTCATCGCCATCATCATAGCGAGTACAGTAACAATCTTTATTTTTTACTTTAATATTCTAACATTTTAATATTTGTGCCTGTTTTAGTTTAGTACTGTATGCATTAAGTTAAAGGGAAGGTTTTAAAAGTCTGAAGAGTATACATGTTGTAACCTACCATATTTTTTTTGTTTAAAATTTACATTTACGTATGTAAAACAATCTCTCTCTCTCTCTCTCTCTCTCTCTCTCTCTCTCTCTCTCTCTCTCTCTCTCTCTCTCTCTCTCTCTCTCTCGTACAGGTAAATTGTTTTCCTGCTTTGCTATGTACAGTATGTACTGTATGATTTTATATAGATACGGTAAATAATATTTGTAATAACATATTTTCTAAGAGCTTTTACTGTAAATATCATTATTTATCACTTTCATCATGCGCATTAAATGCCTTCTTTGTTCTGAGCGTGGTTGTTTACTGAGCGTACTTTATGACGCCGTCATTTCAGGCGGCGTCATAAAGAAAAACATTTCATTTGGAAGTCCTAAGAAAAATTAAGTAAAACATTGGTAATAACAAAATCAACATACTGTATAATCAATATAATCGATGCAAAAACTAACCTATACATATATGTGTACACTAAATGAGTTTGTTTCTTCATTATGATCAGAGATAAACGTAAACAAAACATTGGTTGCCATTTTTTTATCGTGCTTTTTAGCGTGTTTAGGAAACGCATGATATAAAATTGCCCTTAATATTTGTGCCTGTTTTAGTTTAGGGTACTGTAGTACATGCATTAAGTGTTCTGTACATTAAAGGGTAGTTTGTTAACAGTACTACGTACAAGGGAAGGTTTTAAAAGTCTGAATATACATGTTAAATAAATAGGTAAATATGGTGTCACTACTTCGCGGATTTTCACCTATCGCAGCTGGGTCTGGAACCTATCTACCGCGATAAACGAGGGTTCACTGTATAGCTTTAATTTCTTACCACAGTAAATGGACATACACTGTACAGAGAGAGACAAGACCAGCTGGGTGTAGAGATAGGTAATGGCGCGCAGCGTTCCCAGAGTGAAGGAGCGCGGGCTATTTGAAATCATCGCCCCGCTTGAATTTTATTGCGATTTTTATGAGAATTTTTATTTAATATGTACAGTATTGCATTGTTCTTGGCCATCCCAATGCTATTGCCAACTATAAGAAATCAAATTCTTAATGTTGGGTAAACAGTCATCACAAAGGTTTTTTTTCCCTCCCTTGGTCGCGGAAAACAGAAACCGCGAAGCAAGACCCTGTGATTAACGAGGGCTGACTGTAGACTGATCCCACCAAATTGAGAACCCTCGTGATTCTGACCAGTCTCAGTGCATTAGAAGATCTCAGCAACCGGCAGAATCTAAACGCGATGGTAGGTGGTATGATGTCTGTCATCGACAGTGAGGAACAGGTGACTGAGGGTCAAAATCTCTGGAAATACTTTTAGTCTGGATATCGTGAAGTTGAAGCATGTGGGGTATAGTCGCTCTCTGTTCAATTGCGAGGAGTCTTCAGGGTCAGTGCCTTGAGGCGGGGTACCCAATGCAAGAAGACTAAGGAACCGGTGATTGGTCACACATGAGGAAACTGGGAGTGTGGAGACCAATAGCATGGATCCTTTCCATGTGGAGACCGGAAATATGATTTGCTGCCTGCCGTTTGTGCTAGAGGAGCTCATACTCTAGGAGGATGTTTACGTGAAGAGAGTTCTCATGGAGAATGGTCTACAGTATTGGGGAGCAGTCTCATGGATGGTGGTCTAATGGAGTCAGCAGGTGATGAGAAGATCCCAGATCTACCTGTTTTTTTGCGAATGCATGAAGAAGGCTTTTCCCACTTGGAAGAGCAAAAGAACGATCTAAAGTCTCTTCTCCACTTCTAACAGATCTCTTCAAGGCGGCTTTCATCATTGGTGTTACCCGAGTGTCGTGCGAATATCTATGTGCAGCAGGGGAATGAGGCCAGCAGCCAACTTCCGGACCAGCAGAGCTAGAAAGCACTGATAGCAGGAGCATGAGCTACTGTACTTCATGCTGAAACATCTTCCTGAGGGTAGGTCAGATTTTGGCACAGCGCTGCCTCCAAACAAACTGTGCACAGATCGGTCAACGATTCGTGAGACTCAGCCCAATCAGTTCTTCTGTGCTTTGGTGACTTCTTCCTTCTCTTTGGAGCAGCAGACATCACATTTGAAGGCTCTGCATCAGGTAAGGAAAAAGATGCAAGAACAGGTGAGGTGAAAGGGGAGGGTGAACACTTACACATCAGTAATCACTCATCATGCCTCACCAACGTTAAGGATTTCAGGGCTTGCGGCCACATCTCTGCAGCAGGCAAGGAAACAGGCTCCTTCAATGCAATATGCAAGGACTCGTTGAGGGGCACAACATCACATCACTCTTCTGCAGGTGGTACAGCCAGAAAGGAGGGCACAGAAAGATGAGACATCTGGGTCCTAGCTGCAGCTAACAGCTCTAAGAGCTTCTCAGTCAATGGGAAACATTCGATACCTAGAGAAGGCCATAACTTACCAAGGTCCAGAAGTCCTCGTGAGAGTCGTTGTCGGTCAGCACAGCGATAAGAGTACTTTAGCAGAGAGGCATTACTTTTGCTGGGGGAAGGTGATACCACTGGCTTCTGCAAAGGACTCCCTAAGGGCAAGGTAGGTCTCTCTTCCCCATACAAATTCCTTTAAAGGATCCAGCCCCAGAGGAACGCAAAGGAGATAGCAGGCATCGAAAGCATCGAACCCATAGATTACAAGAAGCTAAAGAGCTTCTTTAGTATCAGCTTGGGCATTGCAAAGTTATATGCTGATGAATTCCTCTTAGTTGTCTTCTTCCTCTTCCCCTGGAACTTTGCCTACAGAAGAGAAGGCCACTTGTCACGAGGGGGAATCCTGCGAATGGTCATGCCCCCACAAAAACCACAATGTTGATGAGGATCCCCATTCAGTTTACCCATGTACTGGCTGCAGTTATGGCCAGGCTTACCAACGCAAAGTCACATGTCTGCCCATGGAGTCACCATCAAGTACATACATCAAAAACAGCACAAACAAGATTCAGGAGAGTAAAAGGCCTGTCAGTACAAAACTGGTACAGATATTGAAGAAAGGGCTACTCCGCCTGTCGGGTGGATGGGGCATTCTCACCAGCTAACAGGTAACCACGTTTACCTCGTTAAAAGTTTAAATGCTGTTCAAGCTTTGTTGAAGTCATATTCCTATTAAAGACTCAGGTTTGTATTCATGTAAGAAAAAACCTAAAATAAAAGATCATTTGAGAATATTTGATAAAATCATTACATAATTGGAAAGATGCATATGCAGTGTAAGTTGACTTACCATCTTTAATTTCCAATAAATCATCATCAATGTAACCATCCGAGTCATCGAACAAATCACTCACCTGTTGATAAAAAGTGCGTTATCTCATATTTGTCTTCTACTTTCAATATAAAGCTTGAAACGACTTCAATACCTTTCATTAATCTTAATACAAAACATCAACAGGTGTGTGTGGGTAATGGTGAAAGAGTGATAGGCACAAGGGATTTAGCCTGCATGGTTGTCAAACACAACAAGATACTTTAATCTATCCAACATCCTGAAAATAATTTCAATACAATGAAACATACATGAATTAATTTCCTGTAAAGTTAAACAACTAACTATTTTACTCCTTTATATATTTCTATTACTTACCAGCCATCATCTTCTTTGTACACAATACAATATACTGACTCTGATTTTGAAATAAAGTCTGGATGGAATTCATTTTCAATATAATCAAAGGTAATATAATTTCTGAGTGGCGTACAGTAAATCATTTTTTAAATTAGCACAACCATATAAGCAATAGAAATACACTTCTAATCACATCCTTATTGAACCTAGGACACTGGAGTTGAGTGCATGGGTACACAACTAACCCAACAGATGCCATCAAAGCAATTGAAGTCTAAAAAGAAATTTCAACCTAATATTCTACCCATGATTCTTTTAGTGCAAGGATGTGTTAAAAATTGATTTCTTTTGCACATAACTGAATACTGATTCCACAATATTAACACAAAGGGTTTTTTAAATGAAATGCCATTAGTCGAGTCACTGGAGGCTTGGGAATTTAATTATAGTTCACTGGTATGCAAGTTGTGCAGCTTACCCTAGTAACTACTCCGGTACTATGTACATAAGAACTGTAAATTCCAAGTCTTTTTACAGTATAGCCACTTTTAAGCACTTTAGAGCCATTGGTAAAAAATTTTATGCTCTGTATTATTTCATTTTCACGGTAATAAAAACAAATCTTTTAATCGATATGACAAATTCGGAGATAATTTGTATTTTTCCTAACTATACAAACCTTAGCTATTTAATATGGGTATTACTTTCGGCGTAGCTGAAATGACGAGTAATTAGAATTTTAACGAGGGTTTACTATCCCCATCGCTAATTAGCGGGGGGTAGGTAGGGGTAGCTTGCTACACCCCCCCCCCCCCCTCCCACACCTGTGTGGTGAGCTTACGTTGCTTAGCAGTAGGACTTCACGGGGGATAGGGCTGGCGGGCAAGTTTGATTAAATAGCTAAGGTTTGTATAGTTAGAAAAAATACAAATTATCTACAAATTTGTCATTTGTTCCGTAACTGAAATACAAACCACGCTATTTAATATGGGTGACTCAACCCTTAGGAAAGGTGGAAAAATCCGAGCCATACTGGCTTTTGGCTTTGCCCGGGGACTCATTATCTGAGTTTGTCAGCACTCAACAATAAAGAGTCCCTGCATCTCGCTCGCACCTTGCTATGCAAGGGCTGCGGCCTACATAAGCTGGGTGTGAAGGATTATGTGTGACTCGTCCTAGGAAGTTGACCTGAAGTTCTTAGATGGAAAACTTTAGGCTAGGACTTCCCTAATACCACCTCGTCAGAGTATTGGGACGTGACAGTATTAACTTAATACTCGAACACAAGGAAACATGGTTTACCTGCAGTGGTTTGAGGTCAGCTGTGCAGAGAACCCAGGAGGCTGCTTTCCCCAAGAGAGGGGAGGATGAAGAAAAGAATATGGGCCAGACATACCTTTCCTTTCATGCAGACTAAGACCGGGAAACAATGCCCTCAACCCTCTGCTACTTGTCCATTAAGGAGCCTGAGGTTTAAACCAGCTGTTGTGCAGCCACCACAGGGCCAATAAAGAACGTATCGAGCCTCCTGTGGGTCACGTCTTGCAGGTAGTGGGCTGTGAAGGTCGTCTGACGCTTCCACACCCCTGCTTGTAGAACCTGCGTCACTGGGAAGTTCTTCTTGAAGCTACGCCCCCTGACATCATGCACTCTAAGGCGACATGATGGAAGAGGGTCAGGATTCAGGGACAGATGGATCACCCTACGAATCCAAGCCGAGATGGTATTCTTGTTACCCTCCTCTTCGTTCTCCCAGTGCTCACAAACAAAGCTTGCACTTGGGGACAAATACAGCCGTTCTTTGAGATATAACCTCAGACTCCTTACTGGACACAGTAGGGGGTGGTCTGGGTCATCTGTTACAGAACGCAGACTCGAAATCCGGAAAGAGTCGAACCGAGGATCCGGCACTCCCGGATTCTGTGTCTTAGCCACAAACTCAGAGACAAATCTGAACGTTACCTCCCATCATCCCCATGCATGGCCGATGTCATACGAGAGACCATGAAGTTCACTGATTCGCTTGGCCGAGGCCAAAGCTAGTAGGAACACCGTCTTCCAAGTTAGGTGGCGATCTGAAGCCTGCGTAATGGTTCGTAGGGAGGCTCGAACCACGTTCCATGGAGGAGGTCTCACTTCCGACTGAGGGCAGGTAAGATCATATCTTCGTATGAGTAGGGAAAGTTCCAGCGAAGAAGAAATTTCCACTCCTTTGAGCCTGAAGGCTAGACTTAAGGCTGTGCGATAGCCTTTCATTGCCGAGACTGAAAGGCGCATTCTTCCCGCAAATATACGAAGAACTCCGCTATCGCTGGAATAGTGGTATCTAGTGGAGAGATACCCCTTCCACGACTCCAACCACAGAAAACTTGCCACTTTGCCTGGTAGACCCCTGCGGATGACCTACGCGGTGTCCAGACATCCCGTTCGCAACTTGTTGCGACAATCCTCTCTTAGTGAGGAGATACTGGATAGTCTCCAGGCGTGAGGTCGAAGCAAAGCTACGGTTTTGTGAAAGATGGTGGCAGTGGTTGTCTGAGTAGATTGTGTCGTGGAGGGAGCTCTCTCGGTAACTCTGATAGGAGTTGCGGAAGGTCCGGAAACCATTCTGCGTGATGCCATAGCGTAGCTATAAAGGGTCATCGAAAGATTGACCGATATTCTGGTCTTGTTGAGCACCTTCCTCATCAGACAGAACGGGGAAAAGCGTACACGTCGGTGCTGTCCCACCGTTGTTGGAAGGCATCTTGCCAGAGTGCCTTGGGATCTGGGACTGGGGGGGGGAATACAGCAGGAGCTTGAAGTTCAGCGCTGTAGCAAACCGATCCACAGTCGGGTAACCCCACAAAGTCAGGACTTTGTTGGCTACTGAATGATCCAAGGACCACTCGGTACTCATTATCTGAGATGCTCTGCTCCGATTGTCAGCGAGCACATTCCCTTTGTCTGGAATGAAGCGAGCCAATAGAGGAATCGAGTGGTGGACTTCGATCTATCTCAGTATCTCTACTGAGAAAATGAGATAGCTGCTTTGAAAAGGTACCTCCTTGCTTGTTGATGTAAGCTACTACTGTGGTGTTGTAGCTCATCACACCACAGAATGATCCGCCAGGTCTTTGTTGGAACTGTTGAAAGGCCAGGAAGACGGCCTTCATCTCTAGCAGATTCTGACCACAGGCCTGAGGTACTGTGGAACAGAATGTGCCCCTCCCCCCTTCTCTTGTGGTGTCCGAAAACAGCATCCAATCCATGGGAAGGAAACGAGAAGATCCATTCTTCTTCGTAGGTTCTCACCTGTCACCCACCACTGGCGGTTCGTCTGTTCCGCAGGATCCATAGGGATCATGATGTCCGGGGAATCGTAACCTTGATTCCACTAGGACCTGAGTCGCCCCTGGAGAAACCTCATCCTGAGGCGACCGTTGAGAACTAGACGAGCCAAGGGTAAAAGGTGACCGAGGAGACGTAACCACGATTGGGTTGGAAGCTCTTCTCGTCTGAGGAAAGGGATTGTGACTCTTCTCAGCCTTGCTATCCTGTCGTCTGATGGAAGGCCTTATGGAGATTGGTGTCTATAATCATGCCTAGGTGAACCAGTCTTTGATTGGGCAGCAAAGCGGACTTCTCGAGACTTACCCTGACTCTTAGGTACTGGCAAAGTCCTAGAAGTTTGTCTTGGTGTCAAAGAGGGAGTGACTCCGAGTCTGCTAGGATCAGGGCATCATCCAGATAATGGAGGAGATGGAAGCCGATCCTGAGTGCCCACAAAGATATTAGGGTAAAAACTCTGGTGAAACCCTGTGGTGCTGTGGAGAAACCGAAACACAGCACCTTGAACTGGTACTCCTTGTTGTCCATGCTGAATCCTAAGTACTTCCTTGAAGACGGATGGACTGGGATCTGGAAGTACGCGTCCTTCAGATCCAGTATACACATGAAGTCTTGCGGTTTACTGCAAGACTGACTGTGTCTGCGGTCTCCATGCTGACCGGAGTTTGCTTTAATCTGGGCCTCTGCCCACAGAGTTCGCCCCATTGCTGATCCCATGGCAAGGGTGCTAAATGACACCGGATTCGTCCTCAGGGGAGGTAAAGGTGTTGTGAATAGGACGCGATATCCCAGACTGATTAAGGAAAACGTCCAGGAAACAGCCCTGAGTTGCTGCAACCTGTCTGCGCAACCTTGTAGGTATCGCGCCAATGGCGGACATGCAGGGGAACTGGCAATCCTAGCGTTTGTGGCCTCGGCTGCTCGTTCTAGGATTCTTCCCTCCCCTGGGGGACTAATTGCCTTTCTTGTCCTTGATCGGAAAGGGCTTAGACCCCACTGTCTTAGCTGCCGTTGTTTTGGTGGGGCGTGGTTGCTGAGGTGCTGGAGGTTTATAGGGCTTGAATGTCAAAGCCCCATATAGGAGGGAGTCTTGGCGACTTCCTACACCTCTCAGCTGCCTGCTTCACATCCTTAGGCTCAAACAGGTTCGTTCCCATAACGAAAGAATGTCTGAGCCTGTAGATTTTGGTGCTACGGGACTTCCGTTACTGTCTTGGAGTCCTTTGACTCCCTCCTGGGAGGGATGCAGGACTCCAACCACAACGGAGGCAAGCTCTTCTCCACCCCTATTCGAGAAGACTTTACCGCGCGAGGTGGGGTTTCCCTTAATGGTGTGATTGGGGAAAGTCTCACCTCCCGTGACTCTCCTGAGGGCGGGAAAACTTCGTCCGAAGGTGAGGGAGAAAAATCTGAGTGGGGGGAGTGCCTGCCTCGAAGACTTACAAGGAGACAGCTACGTCCTCGTAGAAGTTACATCGTTCGAAACTCCTCTTTTCCTCTTCGGGGGAGTAGATGCAGCCAAGAATTTGTGGCTCAACTCAGAGAGAACAGCTTGAAAGCCTGTGCTACCGCTCTGATTAGAGTCCCAAAAAAGGCTGACGGCTGCTTTGTCAGACACTCCCTCTAGAGGGGAAGTCGCCTGCAAAAAGATAAGGAAGTCATGTCCCTGTGCCTTTCTGGAACCTTCCCCCCCCCCACCAGCAAGCGCGCTGTTCTGTGCTTGGGGGGGGGGAAAGTGGTGATGGCGCCCTTACCGCGCGATGTCCGGCAGCCTCGCGCGGGGGAGGGTATTGGTGATTGTGCTAGGGAACGCGCTGGCGCTTGCGCGATAGGGAATATCCGGGGGTCGCGCGCCAGAGACTGTCGAAGCGCTGAAGCAGGCGCGCGGGAGACTGCTGAAAATGCTCGCATGCTCGCGCATGCGCGGGCGAGACTTCATAGAGTGCGCAGGAATCATATTGATATGCAGGATCAGAATGAAGAGCCTGTGTGGACTAGAATGTTGGAGTGTGCTGCAGCGCGTAGGAGTTTGTTGATGCGCGCGGAAGACCATCGTCGGCGCTTGCGCATGTAAGAAGATCGTCGCGCTTGAGCGCTTGAGCGAGTAAGAAGATCGTCGGTGCTTGCGCATGTAAGAAGATCGTTGGCGCTTGAAGAACGTCGGCGCTTGCGCGCTCAAGAAGATCGTCGGCGCTCGCGCGCGTTAGAAGATTGGCGAGCGCGCGCAGGAAACCATTGGTGCCTGCGCGCAGACCATCGTCGGCGCTTACGCGCGTAGGAAGATCTTCAGCGCTTGTGCGCGAAAGAAGATCATCGGCGCTTGCGCGCGAAAGAAGATCGTCAGCGCTAACGCGCGAAAGAAGATCGTCAGCGCTAACGCGCGAAAGAAGATCGTCAGCGCTAGCGCGCGAAAGAAGATCGTCAGCGCTAGCGCGCGAAAGAAGATCGTCAGCGCTAGCGCGCGAAAGAAGATCGTCGGTGCTTGCGGGAGTGAGAAGATCGTTGGCGTAAGAAGATTATCGGCGGGCAAGCGCGCGCGCGTTTATGCAGGGTCAGCTGACAGGACGATCAGGAACTGGGATGTGTCCTTAAAAAGGGCGGTCATCCCACGATGAGGACCGTAGGCAGGATTGCTTCAGAGTCCAGAGCCGAAGCCCTTCGTTGCAGTGCAAGGTTGAGCTGGTAGATTGGTAGGTCAGCTGGCTCAACACTGGAAGATCTGCTTGATACTCCGAGGAAGGGTCTCTATGAGAGACCTTTCCCGCGAAGAGAGAGCTGCCCTTCGTAGAACAGACTAGGAGGCACTCGTAGGCTGAATCACTGGTGAGCGCCTGTGCAGTCCCTAGAACAGGATGTCTCTGGATGGCAGTCTCAGGAACAGCAGGGGAGCGCTTGCGGGCAGGAGAACGTTGGCACGCAGGGGATACCTGGCGCTTAAGGGACTTACTCACAATGTGAGAAAACCCCTTTTGCCCCGAAGGGACCGGTGCCCGTTGGATAACGGGGTTTTTCCCCCAGCGCCAGCAGCCAGGAACAGAGACGGCAGGTCAGCAGGTCTAGGAGATGGCTGGTCTAATCAGGAACAATCCTCCGAAGAGGGGTCTCTATGAGTGGCCTCTCACGCGAACGAGAGAGGTGAACACTTCGTAGAAGAGACTTGAAGACACTGGTGATGGCGCCCCTTAGGGCCGTTGGATCAGTAAGCTGACCTATAAGGAGCAATCCTCCGAAGAGGAGTCCTTAAGAGTGGCCTCCCTCGCGAACGAGAGAGGTCACAAGACTGATCCTGCAGCTGCTCAGCCCCTTGAGCAAAGCTGCAGGTACGACCACTCAGCCCCAAGAGCATAGCCACCTGAAGTTTTCATGCACCCGGCTTTGCAACCGCTCAGCTCCTTGAGCATGGTTACAAGTGCGGTCACTCAGCCCCAAGAGCATAACCGCCTGAGGACCAGGAAAACCCATCCAGGAATTATTAAGATATGAGAAGTTGCCCCCCTGCAGGGGGATGCTCTCACACCTGGGAAGGGAACCTCCCTCGGAAGGAAAGTTACCTACCCCTGGAGGCGAACTTCCTTAGCATTCCAAGATGAACTGAAGAGCTGACAGTTGTCACGGGAGGACTTCTAAGAGAAGGGATAACGCCCATGACGATGTCCTAGAGGGACGGCAGTGACAGCAGACTCCCCAGGCACAAACAGGACAGCTCTGCTTCGTTGGCACACTTTAGTCAAACGAAGAAAAACTGCATAGTTAACTGGGAAAATAAAGTTAAATAATTATTTAACAGAAATTTACCAGGGAGGAACTCCGAAGAGTAACCCCGAAGGAATAGCAAAACATAAGAATTAAAAATTAAGTATGCGCCCTCCTCCCCCACTGACATTCACGGGAGAAGGGAGAGGCCGGAGAACTGTAACAAAAACAGAATTATAACAAAATTATAATTATGTAATTCATCTAAGAATGATCACAAATAGTAAGAACCACTGACCCCCAAAGGGAAGTGTTCTCCACAGAGAAGCTGAAAAGTTAAAAATACAATTAGATTTCATTAAAATTAATTGAGACAAATAAACGGAATAGCAACCCAACCCGCAATGGGAAAGAAGCTTCCGTAATAGTACGTAGTAATAGTAAGGGGTGAACGACCTGGAGTAGAGAGAGAGACCGTAGTCAATCTAAACTCCCACATTCCCTTCACTGAGAATCCAAGTTCCCCGTAGGAAAGGAGGAACAGCAAAGATAATAGATGAATGAAGAAAGTCCAGCGATGACGATTCCCCATGGCGGCCGAGTTAACGGAAGCCGAAGGAACGACCGAAGGACCAAGAGGGAGAGGCCGTACCCCATGACGTGAAACCACGGTGGCCTAGCACTACGCCGGTGACGTTGTCGTACACTACACACACAGCACAAACACTGAAAAGAAAACTTACCACATTTCTATACACAAATATATACATAAACATAAAGAATGTTTATATATATATTACAAGTATAGGAAAAAGTAAGTAATAAGACAAAAAGCATTAATGGCTGTCAAAGAGGCGAGGGTGAAAGCGGACAAGCCCGATCACCACCCGAGCCAAAGTAAAAGTGAGCTTACCACACAGGTGTGTGAGGGGGGGGAAGCAAGCTACCCCTCCCTACCCCCCGCTAACTAGCGATGGGGGTAGTAAACCCTCGTTAAAATTCTAATGGCTCGTCATTTCAGCTACCCCGAAAGTAATACCCATATTAAATAGCGTGGTTTGTATTTCAGTTACGGAACAACTGTATTTTTCCTAACCATAAAAACCTACGACCTTTAATAAGAAAGCGCTACCTGTTGGGTGGGTAGTTCTTCCCAGCCACCCATCAGTCAGCTGTGCTTCTCTTTAAAAAGCTTAATGGCCATTTCTAACATTGCTAAAGTCATACTCCTGTCAACTTTGTAGCCTTGTATTAGGTATTGGAGCAAATTTAAAGTATCCTTTACTTTAAATTTCTTTTTGAAAAACTTAAGAAGAAAAGGTCAGTCAGATAAATGTACTTCTACTTACTTCTTGTTTCAAAATTTTCTGTGGGGATTTTGGAGGTCTCTCTGTTTTACGTTTAAATCTAATGTCGATTTCATCAGGAGATTCAAAGTCAGTAAGTTTTGAAGATTTCTTACGAACACGACCAGAACGAGAGATGCCGGTCACATCAGCTACTCCACCCCCTTCTGTAAAAGAATTGAAATTTCAAATAAGTGGATTAGTAATATGATGCAAAAATAGAATAAAAAATGATACGCAGTTAACATCTTGAGGTACTACTAAGGTATTCACTACAATCAGTTCATTTCTCCTAAGAATTTGGATTCCCTACAAAAGGCATCCTACAGGATCAGTAAAGTTATGCACAACAATGTGTCGACTGTCAGCTATAAATTCCTAATCAAGTATGTATCATCCACTTACTTCTACACTGCAATGGATAAGGCTTAACAAAATTTGGGCCATATAGTCAAGCGCTAGTGCTGGAAAAGCCAATCAGCATCAACGTGAAAAAAAAGGGAAGAATCACATTGTTATACTATGATGTAAAATGACAAATTCGTAGGTAATTTGTATTTTTCCTAACTATACAAACCTTAGCTATTTAATATGGGTTATTACTTTCGGCATAGCTGAAATGACGAGCCATTAGAATTTTAACTAGGGTTTACTACCCCACCGCTAGTTAGCGGGGGGTAGGGAGGGTAGCCTGCTACCCCACCCCCTCACACACACACCTGTGCTGATCTCACTTTGCTTAGAGGTAGGACTTCACGGGGAATAGGGCTGGCGGGCAAGTTTGATTAAATAGCTAAGGTTTGAATAGTTAGGAAAAATACAAATTACCTACGAATTTGTCATTTGTTCCGTAACTGAAATACAAACCACGCTATTTAATATGGGTGACTCACCCCTTAGGAAGGATGGCTTGCGTCCTGGCGCCGAGCGTAGGAGTCGTCCTGGCGCCGGGAAGAGGTATCGTCCGGGAGCCGAGCGTTAGAAGAATCCTTGGTGCGGTAGGAGGAAGAGTCCCGAAGGTGAGAGGGAGAGGAGTCCTTACACCGAGAGCTGTTAACGTCCTGGGAACGAGAGGCAGTATCGTCCTGAGGAAGCAGGTTGGTATCATCCTGGCGCCGAGAGCGAGAGGCAGAGTCGTCCTGGTGTCGAAAACGAGAGGAGGTATCGTCCTGGCGTCGTGAACGAGAGGCGGTATCGTCCTGGCGTCGTGAACGAGAGGTGATATCGTCCTGGTGTCGTGAACGAGAGGCGGTATCGTCCTGGCATCGAGAGCGAGAGGCGGTATCGTCCTGGCGACGAGAGGAAGTATCATCCTGCGTAAGCATACCGTCATCGTCCTGGCGACGAGAGGAAGTATCGTTCTGCGTAAGCATACCGTCATCGTCCTGGCACCAAGAGATAGAGGCGGTATCGTCCTGGCGCCGAGAAGAACTCCGTTCCCTCTTAGAAGTTGACTTCTTAATAGGCAAAGAGTCGTCTTTACGTCTATCAGACTGGGCGTGAGGGCGGCTAAACGCTTGAACTAACGTAAAAAGCTGTTCCTGCATGACAGACATAAAGGATTTAGCAACTTCTGCTGGGTCTTGCGGTCCCAAAGGAGAGGACTGACGAATAACACTCGTGGAAAGAGAAGGATCTTCGGCTGCTTCATCATGACTTGCGGACTTAGACTTCGTCCTTTTCACAGGCACGGAGTCTAAATCGTCCTCCGACGGACAAGGTTCATAGCTGCTAGAACCGGGAGAAAAAGAACGAGACAGTTCGTCGCGGTTCCACCTCCTCTTCGTAGGTCTTGACGCCTCAAACTTCCATTTACGTCTGGGAGAGGGATTCGGAGAAGAAATCAACACATCCGGCAAATCTTTTCCATGATGGTCAAGAACAGCCTGGGAATCGGCAACAGGACTGTCTGAGGCGACGGCTGACCGAGGGTACGTACCTCTCACCCCCTTTCGGTTGTCGACGTACCTTCTCCCTTGGTCCTGGGAGCTTGGTAGAGGTCTAGGCCTAGGGTAATGACAGGTTCGGTCAGTCGCCACCTCCACTACACTTTCACAAGCACTAAAATCACTTTCATTTTTCTTACCTTTAAAGGCCGCAAGTTGTTCTTTAATGGCCTTCAACTCGGCAGCCATCCTAACGTACCGAAGGTCATCCGCAGATACGGATCCTGTAGAAGGAGCAGGAGTTACTAACTCAAGGGAAGGATCAACTTCCAAAGAGGAAATAATTATAGGATCAAAGGATAAATCTACACTAAGTTCGTCTTCCTTCCCACTAACAGACTTAGATTTAGACTTAGAAGCTCTCCTAACTCTATCGAGCTCTAGTTTACGCACATAGTGCTTCATAACCAACCAATCCTTTTCACTCAAATTCTTACATTCCCCGCACCTATTATTAAGGGCACATTCAAAACCCCTACAATTCAAACACACGGTGTGAGGCTCTACCGCCATTTTCGGTAACCTCACCTTACATTCCTCATTCGCACGGACACGCAATTGAATTTTATCACTCATAATGATAACAGCAAAAAAGCAAAGAAATAACAAAAACATGATTGCCAAATCCCCAAATCAGTGTACTTCACCAAACAGCAGACTGGTACAGCGAAATAAGGAAAGCGAAGAAAAACTCTTAATGACGGACCAACGTGTTGTCGATCCGGCCGGCAGAGATGAACTGAAGAACAGAAAACGGGAATGATTCCTCGTACCACCCTGTGAGGGGTGTTAACCACCTAACCGCACAACCACCACAAGGCGGTTGCCGCGTTTTGAAAAATTCTTCCGAAAGTCAGAGACATTAGCTATATATATATATAACTGCCAGGTAAGTTCTATTCATAAAACAAGGCCTTACCCGGAGGGGAGAGGTGGGGCCGCTTCGCTACGGGTAGCAACACCATCTCTCCAGGACCAGGTTTGAACATCAATTAAAGGGCCTCCGCTACTACTCGATGATCTCTCGGAAGAGACCGAACGAGCAGGAGCTTCGGAGGAAGGTCAGGAAGCGGAAGAAGAAGCCTTAGGTTTTTTCCCCTTCAAAGAAACTTTTGAAGGAGAAATATCCCGCTTTGACTTCTTCCTCCGCCGGTGCCCAAACCTTTCCCACTGGGAGGTAGACTACTCCCAACACTCACTACACTTATTTTCGCTATCACGCCATCAACTTCTGCAGCCAGGACAAAGTGTGTGAACGATGTGTCTACAGCCGACATGAAGGTACCGCAGGGCCGGCCTTCAAGTCCAGGGCAGGTACGCATGGTCGGCAGAAGTCAACACAAACACACACTACTAAAGGGAAAGCACAAACAAAAGCATTAATGGCAGTCCAAAAATAACTTGGCGAGGATGAAAAATGGCCCCGACCGTTCACCATCCAAGCCAAAAGCAAAGTGAACTAAATCACAGGTGTGAGTGGGAGCGGTAGCAAGCTACCACCCCCTATCCCCGCTAACTAGAGGAATGGGTAGTTAACCCTCTCTAAATTTTAATGGCTCGTCCTTTCAGCTTCACCGTAAGTAATACCCCTAATAAATAGCGTAGGTTTGTACTCCAGTTACGGAACAATCTTCTCTTTTGACGAAGGCAAAAAGACACCTCCCAGTTTCATCTATTTCAAAATTTAGTGTAAATTTATCTAAGTCAATAAATGTTTATATTGAAAACTGTCTCCATTCAGTATACAGCATAGCTATTGTTGTTCATCTTAAAGTAAAAAATATCTTCAAAATAATGACCCACATGACTGGTGTGCACAACTCATCTAGGCTATGTACCATTAGCCTGAACAAAGGAATAGTGAGATTAAGTTCATTTGCAAGCAATGCAAGCCACACCGGGGCTAAAGCCATCCGAAGGACGTGATATGAATTACAGGTAATCATGATACTTTAATTTCCCACCACTTACATGAACCACATAATTTTCAAACTGGTTATCTTCTATTTATTATGTATTTCTGATCATTACTATTGCTGCAAATCACCAATTATTTGTTTTGCCATCCAAAACATTGGTTTCCCTCTGGGATCCCTCATAATTGTTTGTATAAGGGGAGGGGGGGAGGCAAACTCATGAATGGGTGGTTTTCCCCAGTATCCATAGTCAGAAATGGATACAAGATAACAGGTAGGAAAAATATATGCTTCATCTATTTGGCTACAAATTAAAGAATCATATATTTACCATAACCTAAAAGCTTCCAAAAGCGTATGCAAACAACGCATGCGCACTAATCAATATTAACCCTCCAAAAGTGAACAATAGACTTAGAAAAAGGAAAACGTGTTCACATTTTAGTTGATCTATACATTAATTATTATGGCTCAGCTCCATTAGCCATACAGAGAAATACGCCAAAATAGTCAGCATTCGTCCATTTCTTATGGTGAATTTCAGTTTCTCTAGAAATTAAAGTATATAACCTTAAGTTCATCTGTTACTCACAATTTGAAACTGCCAAATTTTGATAAATTTACACAATTGAAAACTTCTCCATTGGCACCGAGTTTAAAATGACTCCATAGATCAGGGTAGGGGTTAAGGTTTAAGGTTAACTTAATCTTTGTATATTAGATACCAGTTCCTCCCGCATCTTTGTATATCAGATACCAGTTCCTCCCGCATCTTTGTATATCATCGGCCAGTTCCTCCCTCATCTTTGTATATCAGATACCAGCTCCTCCCGCATCTTTGGATATCAGATACCAGTTCCTCCCGCATCTTTGTATATCAGATACCAGTTCCTCCCGCATCTTTGTATATCATCGGCCAGTTCCTCCCGCATCTTTGTATATCAGATACCAGTTCCTCCCGCATCTTTGGATATCAGATACCAGTTCCTCCCGCATCTTTGTATATCAGATACCAGTTCCTCCCGCATCTTTGTATATCATCGGCCAGTTCCTCCCGCATCTTTGTATAACAGATACCAGTTCCTCCCGCATCTTTGTATATCATTGGCCAGTTCCTCCCGCATCTTTGTATATCAGATACCAGTTCCTCCCGCATCTTTGGATATCAGATACCAGTTCCTCCCGCATCTTTGTATATCAGATACCAGTTCCTCCCGCATCTTTGTATATCAGATACCAGTTCCTCCCGCATCTTTGTATATCATCGGCCAGTTCCTCCCGCATCTTTGTATAACAGATACCAGTTCCTCCCGCATCTTTGTATACCAGATACCAGTTCCTCCCGCATCTTTGTATATCAGATACCAGTTCCTCCAGCATCTTTTTATATCAGCGGCCAGTTCCTCCCGCGTCCATAGAAATTTGACACCAACTAACTTAAACTTTCCCATTAAACCTAACCTACAAGACGTGTCCTTAACTACTTACTTGGGGGGGGGTCATAGAACCCCTGTGATCGCCCTTACACTGCCGTATTCTTAGTCGGCCGTCATCATACATTCACCCTTAACTTGAGCTTTCCCACCAAACCTAACTTACAAGATGTGTCCTTCACTACTTACTTAACGGAGGGGGGGTTAATGGCCCCTGCGATCGCCCTTACACTGCTGTATTCTTAGTCGACCGTCATCATACATTCACCCTTAACTTAAACTTTCCCATTAAACCTAACCTACAAGACGTGTCCTTGACTACTTCCATAACAGGGGGGGGGGTTAATGGCCCCCTGCGATCCCCCTTACACTGCCATATTCTTAGTTGGCCTTCATCATACATTCACCCTCAACTTAAATATTTAAAGGTTGCTCATGAATGGCAGAAGCAAGGGACCATGACATTGCCCTCGCAAGCAGAACAATGCCCTAAAGACTGGCCCTATATACATACGATCAGCGCGCAAGCCCCTTCTCCACCCAAGCTAGGACCAGGAAGGGCAAGGCAAAGGCTGCTGATGACTCAGCAGGTGGACCTATAGGATCCCCGAAAACCCCTAGAATATAAAGTACTCCTCTGATAGCCGTGTCCTTACCTACCCACCTAACGCGGAGGCTGACGCCCCCTGCGACTGCCCTTACACTGCCGTATTCTAAGTTAGATATAATAATACACACAGGTGGCCGCTATCATACATACACCCAAACTAATATTATCAAAGTTTCATAGAAATATACATCCATTAAAAACAGGTAAAATAGACCTGATATAAAGACATAAGAGCAGTAAACGGTTAAAAAATGACTTATAAACAGGAAAATAGTAAATACGTGAAATATTAGTTTAGTGAGAGTCAAACATTTGGATTAACTCACCAGGAGAATCGCCAGGTTTAATCTTAGGAGACTCCATTACAAATACAAGTACTAAACTAGAAAATAAAATTGTAAATGCTTGTTTACGTCAGATTATTTCGACTGGATTATCGTACACGAGCCTTAAAATTGTCGTTTTTCAACCAAAATTATCGTACACAGTTTCAATATATTTATTTAAGAGTTACATGATTGACTTTTCAATATATTTTAGTATAATTATTTAATTAAACACACACATTTGTGTATACCTAAGGTATGTATCGTACATCGTACTGGACGTAAAATAATCGTACATGCAACACTGTCACTATGCATTTTCATTCAGACTTGTTAATGGTTAAGGGAAATATTGTTTGTACAAAGATTACTCATCTTAAAATCGAATCAAAATACTAATAGACCTATCATTGTATCAGTCACAAATGTAGACAAATGAACTGTGGGCTTAAATGACTGCACAGATATTGAAAATAAAATCTCATTCCTAGGTTTGCTCACAATGTGGAATAAAGAAAGAATGAAAGCAAATTAAAAACAATAAGAATGAAATTCCATTTTGCCAGCATGTTGCATCCGGAAGCAGGCCTGGTGGTTGGGCAATAAAATTTGTAAATTTTCAAGTTTTTGCCATTTTTTAAAAATATTATTATTATTATTATTATTATTATTATTATTATTATTATTATTATTATTATTATTATTATTATTATTATTATTATTATTATTATTATTATTATTATTATTATTATTTGCTAAGCTACAGCCCTAGTTAGAAAAGCAGGATATGCTATAAGCCTAGGGGCTCCAACATGGAAAGCAACCCAGTGAGAAAAGGAAACAAGGATAAATAGAATATTTTAAGCACAGTAACAACATTAAAATAAATATTTCCTATATAAACTATAAAAACTTTAACAAAACAAGATGAAGAAAACTCCAACCCAAGACAGTGGAAGACCATGGTACAGAGGCTAAAACACTACACAAGACTAGAGAACAATAGTTTGATTTTCTTGGTCACAGGTGAAATAAAACTTCTAGAACACTGTGTAGTTTTGAGCTTCATAGTGGAAAAGACCTGACAATTAGAATTAACTGTATGCCTAGTAATATAAACAAGATGGAACTGTCCGGGAAGATCTGAATGTAAAGGATGGTCAGAATTATGAAAAATTTTATGCAACATGCATAATGAACTAATTGAACGACGGTGCCAGAGATTAATATCTAGATCAGGAATAAGAAATGTAATAAACCGTAAGTTTTCTGTCCAACAAATTAAGATGAGAATCAGCGGTTGAAGACCAGACAGGAAAACTACTCGAACCAAGGTAGAATGAAAGAATTAAAAGACTTCTTTAGAATAGATTGATCACCATAAATCTTAAAAGACTCAATAAGATCATTTTTTGTGCAATTGAAGAATGCACAGACCTAACATGTTTCTTGAAAGTAAATTTGCAGTCAAGAATCACAATAAAAATGTTAAATGAATCATTCAAAGTTAAAGACATTAGCAATGCTGAGATTGGGATGTTGAGGAGCCACGGTCCTTGACCTACTTACAATCATACTTTGTGTTTTGATAGGATTCATCTTCATGCCTCATAATTTATACCATACACTAATTTTTGCTAGATCTTTATTAATGGATTCATCAACCCCAGATCTACATTCAGGAGATGGAATTGATGCAAAGTGAATAGCATCACCTGCATATGCTACAAGTTTGTTTTCTAGGCCAAACAATATGTCATGTGTATATAGTATGAACAGTAATTGGCCAAGAACATTACCTTAAGGAACACCATATAACACATTCCTATACTCACTATGGAGTCCATCAACAACTCTTTGCAATCTATTACTATATATACATATTAAGTGAGAACTTGCCTTTGATTACATAGGGGAGACAGAGGAGATGATACAGAGTAAATAAATTAAAAAAAAAAAAAAAAAAAAAAAAACAACACACACACTACTACAAAGTTGAGTAAAATAAAAACCATCGACATGAAATTACACATTGGGTAATTACGAATTCGAAAACGATGCTCATTTGGAAGATTTTCATCATTACAAAATGGTCATTTTCAGACCCATTATTACAGGCACGTCATCTCATGAAGCTTTCAAAATGGCAACACTAATAACGGCAACGTTTCATTTGTTGGGCAAACGACCTCGAACTGTTGCAGATTTTCGTAGTCTATTCAAGAGATAACAGACATTTTAATTGTTCATTACTCATGTCGTTTTTTTTTTTCTTTTCATTTCCTTATTTCCCTACTAGGATCCTATCGATAGACTACTGATTTTCTCAATACACTGGGAAAAGTCGTTTTTTATAAGCTTTTTGGTGACGTGAAATGACTTTTAGTTGTGCTTGAATATAAAAAAAAAACAGACACCAAGTTGGAAATATAAATTGTGTATTCTGTGATGCAGAAGAAAATGCTAACCACTTCATGTTATATTGTCCACAGTTTAGTGATATAAGAATAAAATCAATTGACCTTCAGCAACCATACGGAGAAGATAGTGCACAAACAGTTGGAAAATTCCTTTTTTTTGTGAAGAAAATATTGACAATAAGAAAAGTGTACTACAAAAAATGTGGATGAAAAGAGAAAAACTAGTGAAAATAAGGAACACACAAAACTGAAAGACACAATTCTTACATCAGCGTCACCAATTTTTATATTTTGAAATAACTGGTATTTCTTCAAAGCCACCTTTGTGCCAAAAAACATACATTCTGTTTTAACCTCATTTAATTTAAGCTTTTTCCTCTGCATCCATGTTTTTACTTCAGTCATTATCTCATCAATTTTCTTCCCTGTATCTTGTGTTGGTGAAATTGAAAGGTAGAACCACTTTTTGTTTTTTCAAGATATGTGATAGCTCGATAGTATATATATTGACCTACCATTCCTATAGTAATGTATAATTTTATTGCCTAGAATATTCCCTTTTAATATTCAAAGTAAAGTTCATTTCCTGAATTTTTTCCTAGCAAAAACACAATTGTTTCCGAATATTTTCTTCATAGCTAGAGTTCATTTATTATTTATAATTCTATATTTTAGGTCGAGTATATTTAGTCTAGCATAAAAAGTATTTAATTGCAAAGTTATTTATTTTATTTAGTTTCCCCTAAAAGATTGTATTGTACCTGAACTGTTTGACATTCTTCCAAGTTATAAAGTAGATTTCAGACCACTGAATATTTTTCAATATGAAAAATCTTCTCACCGATGAATAATGATTTAATGAAAATTAGATTTATATGTTTTTTTTTTAATAAAGACGGGAGTGTATGATATATTAACATCTAAGATATTCCATTGATTATTGTAATTCGATGTCATTAGTTCCGTGGACATTCTGAAAAGTTTGTTTACATTTTACTGTGGAAGAACAGTTGCTCATCTATGTCAAGTATTGCGTTTATATTTAATGCCTTAATTAAATGTAAAAGTCCTCAAGAAGGCTGGGTATGTATGTATTAAGCATTGATAAATATTGTGAGCAAAATAGGCTATTTCTATATATATAAGGTTGACAGGTAAACAGGGTTACCTATAAGCTAGATCTTTTCTAAATGCCATCCAGTGGAATCATTGTTAGTTGACTTTTTTTTAATTGTACCGGAATCAATATAAAATGTACGTCTTCTCGATAGTGGGAATTAGTCTAGGAATAGCTTTTCCTAAAGGTGTTTAGTTCAGTAAGTCCATTGGACGTGGTGCTGCAGGTATTAATACAGGTGAAGTGCCAGTTTACTTCGCTCGTCCCCATCATCAACTTCCTTTTACGCCCGTCCCCAATTTTCTTCCATCTTAATGTCCACCGTTTAGTACATGTGTAGATAATTGATTGGGTAACCAGGCCTGCTACTCGCATAGAAAATGCCGTAGGTCGCGGGCTGAAAGAGCCTCGTGTATCCAATTGTCCTGGCCTCAGCCCCTGGTAGTCCCAACGTTTTCTTTGCTTTGGCTGGCGGGCGTGAGCAGTTGCTGACAAGTATTCCTTGAAGTGACTTGTCAGGGGATCCCTCTGGGGTGAACCTTGGGTTTGCTCAGCCAGGGATGTTCCGCCTCCAGATGTTGGACAACCTTCCCTTACGAGAGAGAGCTACCCTTCACCAACCACTGTTCAACATTCCTCTTGTGTCTGGGGAGAATTACCAACAGGGGCAAAAGCCGTTGATTGCCCATGGGAGAGACAGCCTTCTGATTAGTCTCCCCACCTGGGATTTCACTGAAGGATAGTGAACTCTTCCATGCCTCGCTCCAGTTCATTAATTGATCCCAGTGCCCGTTTTCATAAGATGAGAACACTGCGTCCTCCTTCGAGAGCTCATTTCTCTGCAAGAAGGAACTTTGTCGATGACTTGGGCCATCCCCAGGCTGGTATAGATGGGAGGAGGAGGAACCTTTCAACGATGGTTTAGAACACTGACAAGGTGCTGCCTGTGTCTGCCAGCCCCAAGATTTCTCTCTTAGAGCAGAAAGATGCAGACCATCTCTTCCTGCAAGTCCTCTCCTGCATAAGGAAGGTCGTCAGCAGGGGAACCAGATCAAGTTCCAGCAGAGGGCAAGGTCATGGTCTTTGACCTCCTCTCTGACATACTGAGGCCCACCAAGAAAAGTGTGGCCTTACCTTGGTCAAGGAGGGTTAATGTGGCAAGGAAGAGAACTTATGCCCAGGTAGTGGGAGCATCACAGTCCCTCCAGTCTGTAGAGAGAGAGAAAGAAAATGTGTGTGTAGTAAGAAAGATTTTTTTTTGGCTAGGTTAGGACAGTAATGAATGTCTTGGGCAAATGCTTTTATGATTAACTGCAGCCAGAAGCACTTGTGTTTGCAAATGCTGGATTGTTATTCTTTTTTTCCACTAGCCTGGAAAGAATTTTTTTTCTTATCAGTAAGTATTGTTTATCTTTACTTGCCGTGATTGTGAATGATAGAAACAGTTTATTATTTATCTTTGATTATAGTTCGATAGAGAGCGAAGAATTTTTTTTAATGTGGACTTGATTGTTGCTGACCAGGCTTATGATAAAGGACTTTGATTGGACTGCTCTTTAGGGCTATATAATTGTTAATGACCTGACCTGATTTAGGTTCCTACTGCTGATGATGATGATAACCACAACCACAATCAGTGAGGCATTTACGGCAGATGCCATAAAATGTACTGTTGATTACAGAGCTGTAGAAGTGTGCCTTTAAAGACAGTTGAGCTTTGTGTGGACGATGGCGGTCGTACCCTTATTTATGAAAATATATAAACACTTATATACTTATTTTAGTTGTGGTGTTGGTTTAAATTTAAGTTGTTCCGTAACTGAATACAAACCACGCTATTTACATGGGGTAATTACTTCGGCGCAGCCGATGACGAGCCATAAAGTTTTAACGAGGGTTTCCTACCCCACCGCTAGTTAGCGGGGGGTGGGGGAGGAGTAGCTAGCTACCCCTCTCCCTCACACACACACCGGAGAATACTCCACTTTACTTTTGGCTCGCATAGTGATCGGAGGTTTCCGCTCCTATGCTCTCTTAACGGCCATTATTGTTTTGTCTTTTAACTTTCCTTTTCTTATACTGGATATATTTAAACATTTCTGATGTTTATATATATTTTTGTGTATAGAAAATGTAAGTTTCCTTTGCTTTCGGTGTTGTGCGGTGTGTATTGTGTACGTCTGCTAGAGTTTGCCGGCTTAGGCCACCACGATCTTTCCGTGATCACGGCCTTGCACTTCTAGGCCATCATGGTTGCCTTTCGTGGAGTCCAGCCCATCTCTTGAGGTCGTTTACCTCTTACTCCGTACTACTCCTACGATAGCTTCTCAGTCCGAGTCGCTGTTTTGTTTATTTCTCTCAATTATTTTTTTATGAACATAATTGTGTTTTAACTTTTCAGCTCAGGGCTCACGTCCCTTCGGGGGTCGGTGATCCTTAGAACATTCAAAGTCAGTTGCATAATTATAATGTTATAATTCTGTTTGTTAACTTTGTTTCCCCCCCCCTCACCTGGGCATGCCGGGTGGGGAGGGGGCCGCATACCTTCTTTCGTTCTTATATTTTTTCCCTCGGGGTTTCTCTTCGGAGTTTCACCCAGGGGAATTTCTCTTAAATAATTATTTTTTTTTATTTTCCAGTTTGCGATGCTGTTTCTTCGTGCCTATTGTGTGCCTTTGAAGCAGAGCTGTCCTGTTATCCTGGGGAGTCGGCTTCTCTGCCGTCTCTAGGCGTTCGTCAGGGGCGTTTCCTTCTCTTAGAAGTTTCCCCATGACTTCTGCCAGCTCTTCATTGCATCCTAGAACGATAAGGAGGTTCGCCTCCAGGGTAGTTAGTTAACTTCCCTTTTTACTTCCTTGGTCTTTAGGCGGTTATGCTCTTGGGGCTGAGCGGCCGCCCTTGTGACTCGCTCAAGGGGCTGAGTGGTTGCAAGGCTAGACCATGGTACTAGCGACTATGCTCTTGGGGCTGAGCGGTTGTTTCTGTGGCTACGCTCAAGGGGCTGAGCAGCTGCAGGTTCAGTCTGGCCCTCTCTCGTTCGCGAGGGAGGCCTCACTAAGGGCTCCTCTTCGGAGGATTGCTCCTTTTGTCTCTTCTACGAAGTGTCCCCTCCCGTTCGCGTGAGAGGACACTCACAGAGACTCCTCTTCGGAGGATTGTTCCTGTTACGTCTGCTGATCTCAGGGCCTTTCGGGGCTCCATCACCAGTCTCTTCTACGAAGTGCTCACCTCTCTCATTTGTGAGAGAGGCCACTCATAGAGACTCCTCTTCGGAGGATTGTTCCTATTTACAACAGCTTGCTGTTCAGTCACTAACACTTCGGTGTTTAGTGACAGGGAAACTTTGGTTTCCTTTTTTTCCCTGACCCTTCGGGGTCTCGGAGCTTAGTTACGCAGTTCCCTAGGGCTCTTGTAACTTTAGTCACTTCTACACTTCGGTGATTAGTGACGGAGAAACTTCGGTTTCTTGTTGCATTGACCCTTCGGGGTCTTGCAACTACTCCTCAGTGTACCTGTTGCCTGCTTTATCCGTTCCTGATTGCAGACGCGCCTTGGGTGCCCACGCCCCCGTTATCTAACGGGCTCCTCTCTTCGGGGCAGGAGAGACTTTCTCACACCTTGAGTAAGTCCCTTAAGTGCCAGGTATCACCTGCGCCCAACGTTCCCTTACGCGCTTGCGCTCGACTGCTGTTCCTGTTGTTCCTGAGTCTGCCCTCAGAGACACCCCGTTCCAGTATTCAGTCAGGCTGCTACCAACGTTCCCTGCGCATTTTGCACACATCGTTGGGGTTCCTGAGTTAGCGCACTGGCGCTCACCAGCGTTTCAGCCTACGGTGTCTCTAAGTCTCTTCTACGAAGGACACCTCTCCCGTTTGCGGGAAAGGTACCTCACAGAGACCACTCCTTGGAGTATTTCGCAGTCCCTCAGTTGATCATCGGCACTGAAGTAGACCTCCGGGTCCTCTTCAGGGGATGCCCTCCCTTTTAGGGACATATCCCAGTTCCTGATCTACGAGTTAGCCGACGATCTTCTGCTCGTGCTAATGCGTACGCGTTGATGATTGCCTCCGTGTGGGATGGTGTCCCGTGCGCAATCATTGACGCGCCCCGCGTACGGGATTATTTCCCGCGCGCGATCCCGTGATCGTCGAGGATTGTTAACCGACGATCTTCTGATGCGCGCCAACGCGTAAGCGTTGATGAACGCCCGCGCGTGATCTCGCGATCGTCTAGGATCGCTGGTCGATGATCTTTTGTTGTGCGCCAACGCGTAAATGCTGTAGATCGCCCGCGCACGAGATGGTTTCCTGCGCGCGATCGTCGAGGGTCGTTAGCCAACGATCTTCTGATGCGCGCCAACGCGTAAGCGTTGATATTCGCCTGGATTAGACAGGTAATCGAGAGAGCCATTGAACCAGGTTCCTCACCTTCTGTTCGTTTTCCCCGTGCTCACGACGTCAAGGGTGTCTGCACATCCATGGCGTTCAAGAGGAATTTCTCTGTGATATTTACTACAAGAGGGCATGTGGAAATGGTAAACAACATTTACTGCCCACTAGTTGCAAGACATAACCCACTGGAACCTGGATACATTCACTTTAGGACATGTGGTGGTTGCACAGCATGTGGTCGATAACGTCTCAGCTCCCTTGTAGGACAAGTAACAGTCAGTTGAGGGCAGATGATACTCACAAGTAAGTCTAGGATGAATGTGTGAGTGACTGGCCGCTTCCTATTTCTCCCCTCTCTTGGTCTTGGGGTCCAGCATCTAAGGAACTCAGCAAGCTGATCTCCTCTAACTGCAGGTGGGTACTATTGTCCCTTGTGTAACCTGATATATGTTTACTGTATATATTTGTTATGTCCCTGTTCTCCAAGCGAGGTGGAGTCAGACGGTGTCTAGGTTATGTGAGAAGTTAAGCTCCAAATTTATGCTTACCTGGTCAAGTCACATGGCTAAATTCTACCTCAAGTATGGGTTTCTCCAGCTGTCAGCCTGCAAGGGCAACGAGGTGTCAGTGTGCCCTCTAAACAGCTTGTGAAAAGCACAGAGTGTCACCCTGGACAGTCACCAGCCAGATGGTTTTGAACTTCCACACACCATTGAGTGAGTCTCTTGGAAGTCTTACCACAATTGCAAAGTGACCGTTTGTTACTAGTGCTCTTCTACTCCCGCCACCCCATTCTTCCAACTAGCAAAGGGTAATTACACCTCGCAAAAGCTTAAATCGCTAGTTTCAGCCTCAGTTGAAATATATCTCCACTGTAAAGAGTTCCAGGTTTTTATAGTAGGAAAAATACAAATTATTTTTAGATTTGTCATTTTTCCTAACTAAACAAACACGAGTATTTTAAGTTAAACTTTCCGCCTTAACCACCCTACAAGTCTTAGGTTTAAGGTTAAAGTAGGTACTCTGTGTGCTGGCTGGGCAGTGGGGCTGGCTTCCCCATTACCTGCCAGTAACTACCGACACCTCATAATTATAACAGCCAATTGTTCCGTAAATGAAATACAAACCACGCTATTTAATATGGGTAATTACTTCGGTGTAGCTGAAATGACGAGCCATTAGATTTTTAACAAGGGTTTACTACCCCACCGCTAGTTAGCTGGGGGTAGGGAGGAGTAGCTTGCTACCCCCCCCCCCCTCACACACACCTGTGAATACTTCACTTTGCTTTTGGCTCGGGTGGCAGACGGACGTGTCCGCTTTCACCCTCGCTTTTTGTCAGCTATTAATCTGTTTTTGCTTTTCCTTTTTCCAGAGTGTTGTGAAGTTGGCCTCTGCCCTCATGCGTAAGTGTCCCTGGTTACCTGACCGCCCTTGTGGCACGTATATGTCGGCGGTCGACACAGATCCCCACACCTTGTGTCCTCATCGTAGGGGCCAACGGTGTGATAGTGGTAACGTATGTGGTGAGTGTAGGGAGTGGTCTACCTCCCAGTGGGAGAGGTTTGCCTGGCGCCGGAAGAAGTCCAAACGGGATATTTCTCCTTTAAAAGTTTCTTTGAAGAGATAAAATCCCAAGGACTCTTCTTCCGTAGCCCAAACCTCCTCCGAAGCTCCCACTTGATCGGTTTCTCCCAAGAAGCCGTCGAGTGGTAGCGTAGGCCGTAGTTCTGTTGACCTATCCCGGGGTGCGGGAGAGGGCGTTGCCTCCCATAGCGAGGCAGCTCCCCCTCCTCCCCTGGAGGAGGATATTTCTCTGACTGTGAATAATAATGATTTATTACAGTCTCTTCTATGAAGTGGTCACCTCTCTCGTTTGCGAGAGAGGCCACTCATAGAGACTCCTCTTCGGAGGATCGCTACTGATAAGGTCAGCTTGCTGATCCAACGGCCCTAAGGGGCGTCATCACGAGTGTCTTCAAGTCTCTTCTATGAAGTGGTCACCTCTCTTGTTTGCGGGAGAGGCCTCTCGTAGAGACACCTCCTAGGAGGATCAAGCAGACCTTCCAGTGACCTATCGATCTACCAGCGCAACCTTGTGCTGCAGCGTAGTCCTTTGGACTTCGGTCCTGGACTCTAACACGGACCTTTTAGGTCCCATCGGTGGATGCTCGCCCTTCCAAAGGGCACATCCCAGTTCCTGATCATCCTGCCAGCTGACCTACCAATCTACCAGCGCAACCTTGCGCTGCAACGAAGAACTTCGGTCCTGGACTCTAAAGCAGACCTGCTTACAGTCCTCATCGAGGGATGCTAGCCTTTTTTTAAAGGGCACATCCCAGTTCCTGATCGTCCGGCCAGCTGACCCTCCAACCTACAAGCGCTGACGATCTTCCGCGCGCGGGTACCGATGGTTTCCTGTGCGCGCTTGCCGATCTTCTTACGCTCGCAAGCGCCGACAATCTTCCGCGCGCGCACCTCTACCTTCGCACGCAAGCATTTCGCGCACGCGCGCGCTCACCGATCTTCTTACGCACGCAAGCACCGACGATCTTTTCCACGTGCGGGTACCGATGGTCTCCCGCGCGCGCGCCAATAGTGTTCCACGCGCGCGCCGGTGCCAATGGTCTCCTGCGCGTGAGTCGATGATTTTCCACGCGCGCATGCACCAATGCTCTTGCGCACTCTTCAAAGTCTTGCACGCGCGCGCGGCAACAGTTCCGCACGCATGGCCGACTTTCTCCCTCACGCAAGCACCTGGGGTCTCCCGCACGCGCAGCAACAGTATTGTGCGTGTGCGTGCCGACTTTCTTCTGCGCGCGGGCGCCGATGGTATCCTGCACGTGCGCCAATAGTCTTTAACGTGCAAGCGCACCGACAGCCTTCGCGCGGGCGCGCTCCGACGGCCTTCGCGTGTGCGCGCTCCAATAATCTTGAGTGCATACAGCCTTCCGTGCGCTCCGATGGTCTTCAACGTGCGGGTGCCGATGGTCTTCGGCACGCACGCGCCAACAATCTCCACGTAGTACTCTCACGCATGCGCCAATGCTCCCACTCTTGCGCAACCTGTCACACGCTTCGGTGCATTCTAGGGAGAATGCATAAACTACGCAGTGCCTTACGGTGCGCCAGCGATCTTCCTCACTTTATTGCGCCCTGCTGCGCAGTTACGGTCCCCGGATTCATATGCCAGCTCCTACCAAAGAGTCAAGGCTCGCAGATCCAATGCACCAGCTCTTGTCTAAGAACCAGCGCTTGCCTGCTCTCCAGGCAGGTATTAAGTACCAGCACCATCCTGTGTGCAATCGCTCCAGACTCACCTACACACTCGTGCAATTGTCAGTAAAAAGGAGTAAAACTTTTTGGACAGGTCACCATTGCCTTATTCCTCTCCACAAGCCCATAAACATTGCCACCGGGAAAAGAAGAATTCTCCGCAGAGGATTCAAGATCCCGAAGATTCCATCCTACAAGGGAATCGAATCTGGGAATCCTTGGTCCCTGTCTCTTCTAAAGTTTCTTTTTTTTTTCCTTGACAGACTAGCGGCAGCAAACTGATCTCTAGATCACTCTTTGCTAATGGCTAGTTTACAGTTTACTGATCGCTAGGTCGCCGATCACCAGATCGCTAATTGCTAGCTCAATGCTGATCTGTGACCTCTAGTCCCTCCAATGACTAACGATCTCCAATTGCTAGCATTTCCAATCATCGATTGCTAGTCAATAACCAGTCATCAGCTTGCTAATCACTAGATCACTGATGGGCAGCTCATCCTTCTTCGATCATAGAACTCAGCTCGCTGATCTCTGACCAGCCCATCTTCAGCTTGCTCATCTCTGACCAAACAGGGGGATCATAATCAGCTGGCTGTTCTCGAATTCACCATCGGCGCACAGACCACCGATTCATGGTCATCTGTTATTTGCCAGCAGTTCGTGACTTGAACTTACTAGTCAACCGCTTCCTGTAGTTCCTAGATCAGAAGTTATGCAACATACTTCTCGCTACTGGCCGTTTGCCATCACGCTAAAGTGATCGGTAAACGTTCGACAACCCTCATCAACGGCTTGCCAACAGGGAACTACTTGCGAGCACTCTCCAACTGCACAGTATCCACGATACCCAATGGTTAACCATTGATTAACATTCGCCAGATTAATTCTATTCTAAGGAATAGCATCAATCCCATCTGGGCGTGTGGTAAGGCTAAGCGTGGCCTTCCTTCTAAAGAAATTCTCTCAGAGAAAAATCCTTACACTGGATATCGCTCCTGTTCCTTTACGACACGAGTCAAGACTCCAGCGTCGACAATCTTCCATACAAAAGGATCACCAAGGAGCTGTCCCTTTGGGTCGATGCCCACTCCATGTTGGAGTTCGATCGAGGGTTAAGACCTCAGGTCTTCATTTGCACACTGGACCTTAAGGACACTTACTCCCAGGTCCAAACCATCCATCTAGGAAGATTGGAAGATTCAGTCTAGACAAACAAGAAACACCAGTTCAAGGCACTGTGCTTCGGTCTTTCCATTGCACCCATCCTGGTCTCACAGGATTGGCTTCCGTCTCCGCTCTCTCGGGACGACTGACTGACCTTAGCAGACTCAGTGGCAACCTTGCATTAACACTGGAATTTCTGAAGTCTTTTTACCAAGATCCAGTAATCAGGGTAAACCTACGGAATCTTCCCTACTTCCCTCCCAGGAGACTGGTGTATTTGGGAATGATTCTAGACACCAATCTCCACAAAAACCTTCTTGAAACAAGAACGACTTCCATTCCAGGAGACTGGAGTTGGAAAAAGAAGAAAGGAGGGACCATAGTGCTGCACCACACAACCTCAGCCCTCTGGACAGAGCCCGAAGGTACCTTCACTTAGATCTCTTAAGAGATGAAGGCCAACTTTCCGGTCCTTCAACAGCTTCATCGGTTCCTAACAGACCACTCAGTGATGTGATGGATGACACACCGCACACCACATAGAGACGCACATCGACAAGCAAATAGGATCTTGCTTGTAGAATCTTCCCATCTAATATTATAAACACTAAGATGGGCCAACGCCCATTCGGTACCACTTTCAGCCCTCTTCATTCCAGACTGGTAGAACAGGCCCGCCGACAATCTGTGCACAGCATCTCGATAGGTATACCGAATGGACTTTGGATCGCCATGTAGCCGACAAAGTCCCGACTTTACGAGGTCCTCCAACTAGGGGGTCTGTTCACAATGCCCCTAAACCTCAGGCTACCGTTGCTCACCAGCCCTAGACCCCAAGGCTTTCTGGCAACAACAGTGGGTACAACAATGATGTTTACGTCTCGTCCCTGTTTTATCTAGAGAAGGGTACTCAACAAGGCTAGAACATCGGTCAACCTCTCAAGGACTCTCCTAGCTCCGCTATGGCATTATGCAGAAAGGTCTCCAAACCTTTTACAGCTCCTGATAGAGCCTCCAAGAGAACCTTCTCCGCATATCAGACAACCCACTTCAACACCTACCACAAGCTATAGCTTTGCTATGAGTGTACGCCTGAAGACTACCCAATACCTCTTTGCGAAGAGGTTGTCTAGATACCGGAGGAGTTCCTCAGCATCAGTCTACCAGGCAGTATCACGTCTTGTGGGGTGGGCGTCATGGGAAAGTGTCTCTTCTCTCGATACCTCGATTTCAGCAATAGCGGAATCCTCAAGTATATGCAAGAGGAAAAGATCCCCTATTCAGTTTCGATAGGTAAAGATGATCACTCAACCTTGATCCTTCACCTTCATACTGAAAGAAAGGGACACCCTTTCATCGATAGACTTTTCCTAACTCATACGGACTTACTACTTGCCTTTACCCAGTCAGAATTGAGACCTTCCTCTCAGAACATAGTTCAATCTCCGATCCCTAAAGGGACCTCCTTGTGTTCCACTTCACCAGGCAACAAATTTCCTCTTGATTTAAGAACACAATGTTCCTACACACTCGGACAGCAACCATACGAGTCAAGGAACTTCATGGTCTCTCTTTCGACATCGCCCATTATTGAGAAGGGAGAAAGACAAGGGTCAGTTTTGTCGCTGAGTATGTCACCAGACACAGTCTCTAGAGGTGACGGAGCCTACACAAGTCTCAACTAGGTTACTGTACCGCAGGGTGAGGTATGAGACTTTACCTAAAGAAAACGGCAACAGCCGGCCCGGGTCCCTCCTCTTGTCAGCACCGAGAGAGACTAGAGGAGGATCGCCGAAACATCATCTCGACATGACGACTCACAGTGTCAGGGGCATAACTATGCCCCTGGTCCTTCTTAGCAGATTACTCTGTGACGCAGGTTTTACAAGAAAGCATGTGAATGCTCCTGGTGACTTTCACAACCTTTCTCCTGCAAGACGTAACCACAGGAACTCGATACGATCTCTATCGGTCCAGTGGTGGCTGCACAACAGCTGGTTATATACCTCAAGCTCCTTATTGGACAAGTAGCAGTAGGGTGAGGGTACTGTTACCTGGTTTTAGTCTGCGTGAATGAAAAGATTTGACTGGCTCTTATTCTTTTCTTCATCCTACCCTCTCGTCGGGAAAGCAGCATCCTGGGTTCTCTGCATAGCTGACCTCAAACCACTGCGGGTAAACCATGCTTCCTTGTGTTCCCAGTATTAAGACTAATACTGTTACGTTCCCATACCCTGACGAGGTGGTATTGGGAAAGTCCTAGGCTACAAGTTCCCATCTAAAGAACTTCAGGACAACTTCCTAGGATGAGTCTCACTTCTTCATACCTTCACACACAGCTTGCGTAGGCCGCAGTCCTTGCGTAGCAAGGTTTTAGCGAGGTGCAGGGACTCCTTATTTCTTGGGTGCTTACACACTCAAATAACGAGCCCCCGGGCAAAGCCAAAAAGCCAGACTGGCAGGGACGTCCACCCTTCCTAATGGGTGAATCACCCATATTAAATAGCGTGGTTTGTATTCCAGTAATGGAACAAATGACAAATTCGTAGATAATTTGTATTTTTCCGAACTATACAAACCTTAGCTATTTAATTAAACTTGTCCGCCAGCCCTATCCCCCTTGAAGTCCTACCTCCAAGCAAAGTGAGCTCAAGCACAGGTGTGTTTGGGGGGGGGGGGTAGCAAGCTACCCTCCCCTACCCTCGCTAACTAACGGTGTGGGTAGTAAACCCTTATTAAATTTTAATGGCTCGTCATTTCAGCTACGCTGAAAGTAATACCCCTATTAAATAGCTAAGTTTTGTATAGTTAGGAAAAATACAAATTATCTACGAATTTGTCATTTTATTAGCTCTTCAACCCTCAATAGCTCCCTTTTACATCCACCTACTCTATTCCCCCACTCTTTTGCTACAACTAATTTTCCTTCCACCAGAAAATGATCAGACATACCGTTAGCCATACCCCTAAACACGTGCACGTCTTTCAATCTTCCAAACTTTCTTTTAGTTATCAACACATAATCCATTAATGCCCTTTCTACTCCTCTTCCATTTACCACTCTTACCCATGTATACTTGTTTTTATCTTTCTTTTTAAAAAGCTAGCACTTATTACCATCTCTTGTTCAACACACATTTCTACCAGTCTCTCACCACTCTCATTTTCACCTGGTACGCCATACTTCCCAATGACACCTTCTACCTCTCCAGCGCCCACTCTAGCATTTAAGTCACCCATGACAACTACATAATTCCTTCTACCCAGTCCATCTACACACCTAGTTAATTCATTCCAGAACTCATTCCGCTCTTCTTCACTTTTCTCACTACCTATGTTGAAATCATACTTCTATTGAAGGACTTGGTTTGTATAGTTAAGAAAATATATATTACTTTTCAAGATTTGTGATTTTTAAGCTCAAGTCTGGAAAAGTTCCTGATTAAAAGATAGGTTGGTGTACCTATGAAAAGTACAAGTTATCTTAAACATTTGTTGTATGATGGCAGTAATGTAAACTATTTTATGATGGTTTTTTAATCTTTATGCTTGACGGAATCATTCATTCATATATTGTATAATAATTTCATGTCGAATATCTTTTTACTCACTGTAGTAGACATTATTTTCATGTTGGTCAAGTGAAAAATTACTGTATGGAGTATTGAACATTTTATTTCCTTTACAGACTTGAAACTGCTTCACATCTCATCTTTTCCTGGGCAGTGGACTTTTTTTTTTTTTGCGGATTTCATCTGCATTTTTATCTCTCATCATTTGAAGAATCTACAAGGCTCAAGCTTCTTTAACCAATAAGAACACTATTTGTATAGCAACATTATTCTGCTTCTTAAGGTGTGGTAATTTATTTTACCTCAGATGTTTATGAAATTGAAATGAATATGTAGCTGGTGCTAAATACTGGCAGTTGAGGTATATATGTTTTATTTGAATCTTACCATGCTGAAGCAAGATGGATGTTATGATTCTGGATAATGACCATATTAGTGTGGACTCCAGTTCTTTCAAGTCTCCATATGTAAATTCTGCAATTCAGGTTAGTGAGGTTTGTTCATATAGAAAACATGTTTTACGAAAATTAGAGGAGATTAAGAAGGCAAAAATGGCAGCCCCACTTGCTAGTAGTTCAAGAACTGAGGCTTGGAAGGAAAGCAAAGATTCGTTTAATGATTGTGAAGTGGTTAATTCGGACAAATGTTACTTTTCATTAATTCCCGATGAGTTATTACTTTACATATTTTCATTTTTGAATGTTTATGAAATTTGCTTTATGTATCCCCTGTGTGTGTTCGGTGGTGGAAATTGTCAAAAGATCCTGCTCTTTGGAAGCAGTTGAGATTCTCTTTTGAACATAAAGTTGAAGGGGAAAAGATTAAGCAGATTTTGACTATGGCTTCTCAATTAGTCAGCCTCGAACTTCAAAGTAGAGATGATGGTGGTGATCTCCTTAATCAAGCGGCAGCCTATTGCCACAAACTAGAAAAACTTACAGCAAAGTTTTGTGATGGCCTAACAGAAAGTATTTTTATAAATTTGGTTGAAAACTGTCCCAATCTCTCCTATTTAAATGTAGAGGGTTCTCGGGTGTGCAGCAGTGAATGTTATCATGTGATGGCAAACTTCAGTCTACTGAGATATCTCAATTTGTCACACTGCCACTTCTTAGATAACATAGGCCTTGTGAAAATTGCTAAGCAGTGCAAGCACCTTGAATTCATTGATATAGATGGTATAACTGGTATCCGTGACAATGCAGTTATTTGTCTGACAAGAGAAGTGGGGCATTCTCTTACACATTTGGTTTTAGATGGTGAAAACCTAACGGACAGTGCATATAAATCCTTAGCATCTTGTACTAAACTAAAAATGCTTGGAATTTCCTTTTGTGAAGAGATGACTGATGCAGGACTCTCAGGTATCTATGGATTAAAGCAGCTGACATTTTTGAAGCTCCGGAAAGGTGTCAAGCTGTCACCAGAAGGACTAGAAAAACTCTTTAAAGGTGGTCCATTGCCATTACTGACTCATATCAATTTTGGGGAATGTTCTTTAATAAGTGATAAAGTGTTAATTGCAATGGCTAACTCTTGCCCACAGTTAACAAATTTGGTGCTACATTGGTGTTGGGAAGTAACAGACGTTGGGATTAGTGCCATTGTCAACAATTGTTGTCATATCCGTGTTTTGGATCTTGTGGGAGTTGTGCAACTAACTGGTGATTCATTTAGGGATATTTACAACAAGCTCCCAAACCTAGTCGTTCTTGATTTAGAGCAGTGTAACAATGTCATTGATTCCATTCTTCTGAAGATTGTCACTGATGCAAAGAACCCCCTACTAAGGGTTTTTGATTACTGGGGGGATCTTGTGTTGCCCGTGGATCCCCTGTATGAAGAGTGATCAACGCACTAATTATGCATCGATATAGTTTTGTAACATCTTAACCCGTCTTCAGATGGAGAGTGGTGTAGAGTTCATCTATTGGTTTGTGCTGAATTTGATGTGTTTTTTTTTCATACTGTATTCATCAGTACATGTATTGAATTTCACCTTCATGCACACAGGCCACGAGGCACTCCAGAGATTTACATTCTAATGCATTAGTTTTATTTATGGTTATACATATTTTATAAGAATATGGTGCCTTCAACAAATGATAATACCTTTTGTGGAGTAATTGATGCGAAAAGAGTAATTTACAAACTATTCTACATTAATCAATAGATTTAAGTAAAAAAAAAGGCAAGCATTCTTTAACATAAACTATTTTATGGTTTTTTATTTTTTGCGTGATTAAATGCGGTGAATCTTCAAGCTGCTAGATTTGAAAAAGATCTATATTCAAATAACAATAAAAGATAGTCAAATTTGTGTATTTTTTATGGTGTACTGTGATATTTTTTCCTCAAATTGAACTTTTGATAGATAAAAATTAGACCAAATTAGTGTGCAATTTTAAATATAATTCTTTTATAAAAATTTGATTAAAACATTATATAATGCTGTGCTTTTCTTCTCCATATTATTCAATGTGCAAGATGGAATTTAAACCTTTAAAAAAATCATGCCCAAACCAAACATTGTCTTAAACATCAAGTATGAAATCTAAACATTAATATTTTGTAGTTTAGAATGTCTTCAATAGCAATGGGTAACTATGTAAAACTCTTAATGTTATTATTATTATTATTATTATTATTATTATTATTATTATTATTATTATTATTATTATTATTATTATTATTATTACTAGCTAAACTACAACCCTAGTTGGAAATGCAAGATGCTAGAAGACCAAGGGCTCCAACAGGGAACAATAGCCCAATGAGGAAAGGAAATAAATGAATGATGTGAGAAATAATAAACAATTATTATTATTATTATTATTATTACTAGCCAAGCTACAACCCTAGCTGGAAAAGCAAGATGCTATGAGCCCAAGGGCTCCAACAGGGAAAAATAGCCCAGTAAGGAAAGGAAATAAATAAATGATGAGAATAAATTAACATTATATCATTCTAAAAACAGTAACAGAGTCAAAACAAGTATGTCCTTTATAAACTATTAACGTCAAAAACAGATATGTCATAGATAAACTATAAAAAGACTCATGTCAGCCTGGTCAACATAAAAACATTTGCTCCAACTTTGAACATTTGAAGTTCTACTGATTCAACTACCAGATTAGGAAGATCATTCCACAACTTGGTAACATACATATACCCAAGGCACCTCCCCCAATTTTGGGGGGTAGCCGACATCAACAAAGAAACAAAACAAAAAGGGGACCTCTACTCTCTACGTTCCTTCAGCCTAACAAGGGACTCAACCGAGTTCAGCTGGTACTGCTAGGGTGCCACAGCCCAACCTCCCACATTATCCACCACAGATGAAGCTTCATAATGCTGAATCCCCTACTGCTGCTACCTCCGCGGTCATCTAAGGCACCGGAGGAAGCAGCAGGGCCTACCAGAACTGCGTCACAATCGTTCGCCATTCATTCCTATTTCTAGCACGCTCTCTTGCCTCTCTCACATCTATCCTCCTATCACCCAGAGCTTTCTTCACACCATCCATCCACCCAAACCTTGGCCTTCCTCTTGTACTTCTCCCATCAACTCTTGCATTCATCACCTTCTTTAGCAGACAACCATTTTCCATTCTCTCAACATGGCCAAACCACCTCAACACATTCATATCCACTCTAGCCGCTAACTCATTTCTTACACCCGTTCTCTCCCTCACCACTTCGTTCCTAACCCTATCTACTCGAGATACACCACCCATACTCCTTAGACACTTCATCTCAAACACATTCAATTTCTGTCTCTCTGTCACTTTCATTCCCCACAACTCTAATCCATACATCACAGTTGGTACAATCACTTTCTCATAGAGAACTCTCTTTACATTCATGACCAACCCTCTATTTTTTACTACTCCCCTAACTGCCCCCAACACTTTGCAACCTTCATTCACTCTCTGACGTACATCTGCTTCCACTCCACCATTTGCTGCAACAACAGACCCTAAGTACTTAAACTGATCCACCTCCTCAAGTAACTCTCCATTCAACATGACATTCAACCTTGCACCACCTTCCCTTCTCGTACATCTCATAACCTTACTCTTACCCACATTAACTCTCAACTTCCTTCTCTCTCACACCCTTCAAAATTCTGTCACTAGTCGGTCAAGCTTCTCTTCTGTGTCTGCTACCAGTACAGTATCATCCGCAAACAACAACTGATTTACCTCCCATTCATGGTCATTCTGGCCTACCAGTTTTAATCCTCGTCCAAGCACTCGAGCATTCACCTCTCTCACCACTCCATCAACATACAAGTTAAACAACCACGGCGACATCACACATCCCTGTCTCAGCCCCACTCTCACCGGAAACCAATCACTCACTTCATTTCCTATTCTAACACATGCTTTACTACCTTTGTAGAAACTTTTCACTGCTTGCAACAACCTTCCACCAACTCCATATAACCTCATCACATTCCACATTGCTTCCCTATCAACTCTTATCATATGCTTTCTCCAGATCCATAAACGCAACATACACCTCCTTACCTTTTGCTAAATATTTCTCGCATATCTGCCTAACTGTAAAAAATCTGATTCATACTTGGTAACAGCTGGAATAAAACTTCTAGATTACTGTGTACTATTGAGACTCATGATGGAGAAGGCCTGACTATTAGAATTAACTGCCTGCCTAGTATTACAACTAGGATGGAACTGTCCGGGAAGATCTGAATCTAAAGGATGATCAGAATTAGGAAAAATTTTATGCAACATGCATAACGAACTAATTGAACAACGTTGCCAGAGGTTAATATCTAGATCAGTAGTAAGAAATTCAATAGACCGGAAGTTCCTGTCCTACAAATGAAGAAAAGAATCAGCAGCTGAACACCAGACAGGAGAACAATACTGGAAACAAGGTAGAATGAAAGAATTAAAACACATCTTCAGAGTAGATTGATCACCGAAAATCTTAAAAGACTTTCTCAATAAGCCAATTTTTTGGGCTCAAGCCATGTCGTCCTGATGGAAGGTTCCTTCAGTAGCAACTGATCACGTGACCATCGCCACCACAAACCTCAACCAGTATGTCCAAGGACAGCCACCGTCCTGGAAACCTTCACCAGTAGTCTCTAACGCGCATGTGCAAACAAATGAATTTTAATATGCACAGACTATATTAACCAACATAGCCAACACCAATAATTATCATTATAAAATTATAATGATACACTCCACCACCAACAAAACTAAATCTCTTACCATCATATGACTGTCAAGGCAAGTCTAATTCTTTTAATTTAAATAACCACACAAATAAATATTCATTTTAACCCTGGATAGGTACGCTCCTCGGACACCCCTTTAAGGGTATACTCGGACGCGAACAACCCCGACGCCAAAAAAAATTCTTGAAAAATCAGTTTTTGCAGTAACCTCCTTTTTTCTTTTGCCAAAAAAAACTTCAATGAATGCTTAAAACAACTGTAAAGATAAATACTACTCATCTGCAGAAAAACTATTTATTATAAATATTTAAAAAAAATTAAGTAGAAAAAAAAAGACCCGACATAAAAATTCATAAAAAAAAGTTTATACATATATACACAAATCCTTTTAGGAATTGATTCTTGAATGTTTAGGACACATCTTGATGTATTTTGGATGAAGTCAGACCCATGGAGGTGAAGATCTGAAATGAGAAAAAAAGGGTAACTTTTTTTGGCCAAAAAAATTTGTCCAAATTTCATGAATTTTTTTGGGTACCCAAATGAAATAGGAAGTGGCTAATTTTTTTAGGGAATAAACATATGTTATCCTAAAATAGAAATATGTAAAAAAAATCTTCATTATTTTGTAAATTACATTTATATCAGGGGCCATATCTAAAGGTAATTTTTTGAGTACTTAGAAATTTCGTAAAAAAATACATATATTTAATATATAATATGATATTTATGCAGGTAAAAATATACCAAAATATCACAAATTCTATAGGGAACAAGAATATATATAGATAGGGCAACTTACGCTTCGGATATGTCCACAAAATGGCCGCTAACCACACTGACTCAGACTCCCTAATCTGCCACTTGAAATGTAGGAAGGGTATGTCAATTTCAAGGTGTTATTTACTAATCTAATTATTATTGGATATGCATAAAAATTGTATGGTGGGTTGCTGGATAATTGTCGATTATTTTACGACTATAAAATTAAATTCTGACCCAAAAAATTTTTTTGAAGGGAAATAAAATCGAAAAAAAAAATGTAAAATATAATATTTTAGCTAAAAAAATTTGATGATATTCAATAAAAAAAGAAGTAAACAATATTTTCCGACAAATAAACATCTAGAGGAATCATTACTCTGTGATAGTTCCTTAGTACGTAGTAATTTTGAAAGAATTGGGAAAAAACGAAAAAAATGGCAATCACCGGAAAATCGAACACATACCTATATATACGCCATATCTGGCGAAAAAAAAGATAGGCATGGGTAGCCAGATCATCTAGAAACACTTTCTAACACTATAAAAATATAAGTTTTGCGACACTACTTGCCCATTCCTTACGGTAACATGACTAAGCAAAAAAATGCAAAACAAATAAAAAGGGGCACTCGCGGAAAAATGGCTAATATTCTAATATACGGCATTTCAGAAAAAAAAATTCAGCCACGTACTAGGCAAACCATCAAGGCACATTTTCCGACAAATAAACATCTAAATGAATCATTACTCTGTGATAGTTCCTTAGTACGTAGTAATTTTGAAAGAAATGGGAAAAAACGAAAAAATGGCCATCACAGGAAAATCGAACACATACTTATATATACGCCATATCTGGCTAAAAAAAAAAAGATAGGCATGGGTAGCCAGATCATCTAGAAACACTTTCCAACACTATAAAATTATAAGTTTTGCGACACTACTTGCCAATTCCTTACGGTAACATGACTAAGCAAAAAAAATGCAAAACAAATAAAAAGGGGCACTCGTGGAAAAATGGCCATTCTAATATACGACATTTCAGAAAAAAAAAAATTTCAGCCACGTGCTAGGCAAACCATCAAGGCACATTTTCCGACAAATAAACATATAAATGAATCATTACTCTGTGATAGTTCCTTAGTACGTAGTAATTTTGAAAGAAATGGGAAAAAACGAAAAAATGGCAATCACAGGAAAATCGAACACATACTTATATATACGCCATATCTGGCTAAAAAAAAAAATAGGCATGGGTAGCCAGATCATCTAGAAACACTTTCCAACACTATAAAAATATAAGTTTTGCGACACTACTTGCCAATTCCTTACGGTAACATGACTAAGCAAAAAAATGCAAAACAAATAAAAAGGGGCACTCGCGGAAAAATGCCCAACATTCTAATATACGGCATCTCAGATAAAAAAAGAAGACATGCACGTGTTAGCCCAACCATCAAGGCACACTTTCTAACACATAAACATGAAAAAAAAATCAATAATATACCGCAATTCCTTACTACGTAGTAAATTTTTACAAATATTGAAAAAAACAGAAATTGGCAACCGCAGTTAAATACCCAATATACCAATAACTACGTCGTATCTGACAAAAACAAAATCACGCATGGGTAGCCAGATCATCTAGACACACTTTCCAACACTAAAAAAGCAAAAGTTTTACGACACTATTTGGCAATATCTTACGGAAAAATGACTTGGCAAAAAAATGAAAAAAAATGAAAAAGGGGCACTCGCGGTAAAATGGTCCTCGTGGTGATGAACGACATTTTAACTAAAAAAAAAATTATGCACATGGTAGCCAAACAATCCACCAAGACTTTCCACAACTGATAACCTATACAAGTTGCACCATTCTACGACAATTTCATAATACGTAATAACCTTGATAATTATGCAAATTACCTTAGAAGGGTAAACTCGGTCGCGCTCGACCCCGACGCGTCTCAGAAATCAAGGAAGGAGTACAGCTACAGCAATGCACATCTGGACACTACTAGAGCGTGTAGGGGAGACACCTCCTGCAGGTCGATCACCCACAAATTCAGTCACGGGGGTGAGTCACGTGAGAAAAACCTGTTTTTTTTTGACGCTCGGGGTCGCGAACGACCCATCGTACCTATCCAGGGTTAAACTATGGTAGATCGAGACATTCCTCGATGGGCAAAATTACTACAATTCTATGAGCAGATCGTTTCACAATTACATCCCTTTCTCCCTTGTATGTAATACCAGACTTTATTGGTTTGTACCTCAGTGTGACATTTCTAACTTTCTTATCTTTACCCTTATCTGCCAGCAAGACTTCCGCTAACTTCCAATTACCCCGCACCACATTACTATCCTGAAACAATACAAGATCCCCTACTTGCAAGTTACGCTTTTCTACATGCCATTTTTGACGTATCAGCATAGTGGGGAAAAAGTCACGCATCCATTTTCTCCAAAAAGTATCTGTTATGCCTTCATGAAATTTCAATCTTGATTCATGACTAGGGAAGCGTTCAAATTCTCCTTTCAGGACTGCATTTTGTGTATGCCCAAGCAAAAGATCATTTGGGCAAAGATACCTTCCTAGTTCGGGATCGCACCTGGGTTTTATACCAATGGGTCTTTCATTTAGTAAATTTGCAATTTCATAAAGGGTGGTTTGTAATTTACTGAAAGTGAAAATGTTATCACCAATAGCTATGGTCAAACTCCTTTTGACAGATTTGATAAGACTCTCACTGACTCCATTTTGCCAAGGTGCATCAGCAGAAGCATTGAAGATCCACGTTATTTTAAAAATCTCTGTTGCATTCCTTAGTTCCTTCTCAGCAGCAGTTAATTGGGTACCCCTATCAGAATATATTTCTTTAGGACATCCTCGGAGTGATACAAATCTACGGAGCCCATCAAGGAAATCTTTTGCACTATAACCCTCAATTAGATCTAAATGAACTGCACGGGTCGATAAACAATTAAAGATTACCCCATAGGCTTTACCTTTAGTTCTACCCTTAACCGTATCCCTGATAAAAAAAGGTCCATATAAATCAAGAGCAGTATAAGCAAACGGTGGGGAGGGTTTTAGACGCTCTAGAGGTAATTGTCCCATGACTTGCCCTGCTATTTCCTTCGTCAACTTCCTACAGGTTACGCATTTAAATTTTACGGACTTGATCATGTTCCGAACTCTTGGTACCCAAAACTTAGATTGAATTTTCGCAAGGGTGTTTTCCACTCCAGAATGAAATTGACGATGCATGGTTTTTACATATAATTTGACAAATTCATGATCAGGAGAGAGTAATACAAACCCATCCTAATCATAATTGTTCTTTAACCACCTAGGAATGCGTTGGCCTACCACAATTAAACCATCCTTATTTACACTAGGGCCAAGTCTGCGATATCTGGACTCCCAATCTTTACCAAGTCTGGATTGAATTTCTCTCACCCACAACATCTCTGCTTGAGAGATTTCATCTATATTAGGAGTTTGAAATATTCCCTTGAACGATTTAAATTTGAAAGCCTTAAGGACTCTACTAGTGACTCTGAGCAATTTTTCACTACTTTCAAATCTTGATATTTGAAACACTAAAGACATTTCTACAGTATTCACAGTAAAACAAGCGTGTGAAACAAAGACACCCATCCTGTCAGGCAAATTACCAATATGATCTTTCCTTATTGGCCACTTACTGATTGGGAGAGTAAGGAACGCCGGCCCCATTTGCCACATTGATTCCTGACCCAAATCGATCGGCTTAGCAGGTTTGGTAGTCAAGTCTGCTGGGTTGTTATCACCTGAAACCCATGACCATTCTCCCACATCGGTTTTACTTTGAATTTCAGCAATTTTTGTAGCAGTAAAGGTGCCAAAGCCATAGCTTTCTTTCTGAATCTGGGCACGAACTATTGCAGAATCAACAATGTGCATCACCGATTCAAATTCAAAATTCATTTCCTTCACTATAGTTTCTCTCATTCTAGCTGCCACTAAGGCCCCACATAGTTCAATCCGGGGAATGGATAACTGATTGAGTGGTGCAAGCCTAGATTTTGCCATTAGTAACCTGGAACAGAATCCTCCATCAGACAATTCCCATCGCACATAAGCACATGCTCCATATGCAGAATTAGACCCATCAGAGAAAACCACCAGCATTGGTTTACCGATGGTACCTTCTACTTTGACACACCTAGGGAAGCTGAGAGACTGAAGCTCAAACAACATCTGGAAATAAATTAACCACTCATTCCTAATATCTGTTGACATTGCACTATCCCAATCATAATGGCTAACTTTTCCTTCAATCACCTCTGTCCTGGAAATTAGTTGTCTCATCATTAATTTAGCTCTTAAAGTTACCGGACAAACTAGCCCCAAAGGATCATACCGAGATGCGATTTGACTTAACAACATTCTTCTAGTTAAATACTGTGGTACATTAGCCATGAGATCATCTGGTGCCAAGTTAGGTTCAGTATGAATTTTCCTATGCTTTGGAGAAAAATTTATTTTAACTTCATATACTAACCGGTTTCTATGAGGATCCCACACAATTCCTAAAACCTTTTCCTTTTTCCTTTTAGTCCCTTTAACATTGGGATTCTCATGATTTGCATTGCCAGATAAAATCCAATGCTTAATTTTAAAACCTCCACGACCTATAATTCTTTCAATTTGTTTCATCAGTTCGTTTGCAATCTCTATGCTGTCACAGCTTCCCAATATGTCATCAACATAGCTATTATTCACAATGATCTGCGTAGCTACAGGGTATTCATCCTTACTCATCTCTGCCGTTAATTTCAAAGCAAGCATAGCAATAGTTCCACTGGGTTTGTCCCCAAATGGGACACAAGTCAACATATAATGATCTGGCTAAACCTATGACAGTGCTGGTCAAATAAGGACAGAGAGATAGTGTTATACATTTTGGCTAAATCACACACAAACGCTACTTCATTTTCTCGGAACCTAAGTAAAACACCCTAAAGTGAGTTTAGCATGTCAGGACCCTTCACCCACATTTCATTTAGAGAAAAATTTATATACCTAGCAGAAGAATTAAACACTATCCGAAGGGGAGTTGAGCTAGAGTCAGGCTTTAGAACTTCAGTATGAGGTATGTAGAATATAGGTCCCTTATAACTATATATCTCATCTTCGGATAGCTTCCTGGCTACCCCCCGTGAAATCATATCATGAATTTGATTCTGATAGGACGTACAATAACCTAGTCCTAACTTGGTCAACCTTTTTTCTGTGGCTATTAGCCTAGCTGTTGCAAATGACACATTATTAGGTAAAAGATTAGGATTTCTTACCCAGGGGTAAGCGACTCTCCATCTATTCTTATCTGAATTAAATGATAAACCATGTGATATTTGAGCCAATTCTCTTTCTTCTTTAAGGGTACAATTACTTTGACCAGGGGTACAATTACCGCATTTACAACCAGAACACTTGGGGTAACAAGAAGTACCCAGGCTCTCAATACTTAAGTAATTATCCAACACGTCTTTAATGGTTTTCCTGGGAACTGAAGTAATCTCATTGACGTCTGTAATATCTATGTGATTGATTCTTACACTGACATTGGATTGATAACAGCGGGAAGTTAATTGTGGGTGAAATCCTCTAACAACATAGCCAAATTGGTTTAACATGAGTTGAAGGTTACCATTCGTTTCAATAACTTGAGGTATAAGGACACAGTAATCAATGCCTATTAATAAATGTATTACTCCAAAGGGTCTTGAAATGTGAAGACCGTTTAAACTTTTGAACAAACAACTAACGACATTCATATCAACTTTCTCAACAGGAGTAGTTATTTCATCTATACCACAGGCAATAATTTCCCATTTCACTCCATAGATGTCCACCACAGGAACTGTATACTCTTTAGAGGATACTGTCTCAGTTTTATTTCCCACTTTGGTTATGGTTATTTGCACATCTCTTCCATTAAGTCCTAATTCTTGGGACTTTAGATGAGTGATTAGCGACACATTGCTACCACTATCCCATAGCACATTAATATCATTTTTGGGCTCAAGCCATGACGTCCTGATGGAAGGTTCCTTTTGGTAGCTTCCTTGGGTATATTAACTACAAGGATATTCCCATAGAAATAAACCACAGGTTATCACAGAATTCTTACTTCTGGTGCGAGTATCCTAAAGGTTTCCCTTTAAGACATCGTATATCAACAGGGGACGCATGTATTAACACGCCACATAGCTATCTGCACCCCATATAGAGTTAACACTTCGATATGGAAAGGTGGAAAATAACTGGGGAGCTGTTCCACAGTTACACTCGTTCGTGGCTACTTTTGGTACTCGAAACGTAAACAAACGGGCGCCATTGCTAAATGACGTCATGTCCGTCCTCATCCTTCTGCTTGTAGCTACCTTGCTTAGACGGATTTCCCCTTGTGCGATTTTCATCGACTTGCATCGCCGTTATGTCTATACCTTCAGCCTCGCCTTCTTCTGGAAAGTTGAGTACCAGGTCCCAGTATTGTTTAAATAAGTTCTGGCCGTAAAGTAACTTATACTTTTCGTAATATTTTGTGTTTTGTGGCGGAGCTGTGCTACTACCGGACACGCCATTTTATGGCGTCGCTGTTCTCTTGCATGCCTTATTTAGCTAGTCAGAACAGCTTTTTCCGGCCTCTTAACTAATTGATATTGTTAGTTATTTAGTCTTCATAGCTAGGAACTTCATATATCGTGTTTTAACGCTCCATTATCCGGTCATCGCTTGACCTCATACTAGATTACTAGCTTAGCCCCTAGGCTAGATTGCCTAGCACTTGTGTTCATGCATGATATATTCCAGTGATCCTAGGTTAAGTTATGAAGATAGTGGCATTATTTATCATACTGTTATCTGTGATGCAAGTGTTTTTCGCCTTCAGGGACCATTTAGGGGACCGGTTTGATTGCGTACCTTTCTAACCTAACCTAAATGTAGGAACCCCTATATGCTCCCTTCATCCCCTGCCTACGGGCATTCCCTCAGCGTGGCCATGCTTCCCCTTCTATATAGGGGAATCTTGTCCATAATCAGAGTATTTATCGCTTCTCTGTCTACCTTAAGGGAATGATCCCCCCTTAGGGTTGCGACCGAGAAAGAGGAACAGCTCTGTCCTTCCTCAGTTGCTTATGGTTAGGTTACTTACCCTTCCATGCAACTTGCGATGTGTCTTTCAGCCTACCTAGCATGGGAATTAACACTGCTTATCTAGGTTAGGCCTTGGGGGGGGGCCGCTAGTTCTGTACTTTTATAGTTTGAGACGGTACTCTTGCACCGTTCTCATTCTGGTTACCTACCCTAGGCTAGGGAGCGTCCTCCCTTTCCTTGGAGGCCATTCTTGTACAGAGCCTTCCCTATGGAAGACCCCTCTTCTTCTCCCTCCCCACCTATCCCTTGGTGTAGGCTAGCCCATACATAGGCTGGCCTATACACATCTGTCCCTAGACCTACAACTCCTCCCTTGGGTGGAGTGATAGGGCTATCTTGATCTCCTGTTGAGCAGGCCGCTCTGGTACACATACCCTTCATAGCGTTCTATGGGGGTGGCCACTGGCAGCGATTTGTCCAACAGGGGGTTCCCCCTCTTGAGTGTACTCTAACCCTCCCTTGGGTTACCCTGGCACCTGGCCGGCTGCCGGCCCCCTGCCATTGGATGCTAGGAGGACCTACTCCTATCATGGGTACACTCTCTCTGGAGGGTGTGGTCTTACCCCTCCAATCCCTCCTTATCTGTCTCTCTATCTACCCTGGTTCCGGTCCCTTGCCGCCTCTACTGCCGGCGATATCGCCCTACCCTTTGGTGACTCTCTCTCATAAGATACCCTCCCTCCTCTAAGTCGTTAGCCTTCCGTGTGCCGAGGGGCTGCCGCCTTCCGTCGGCATACAACCGATGGCCCACCCCTCCCTTACCTAGTTTCGGTTGTCCGACCTTTGGGCCGGCCTCCGGCGTGCCGGCATTGATTGCCGGCGGTCTGGGTATACTTCCATATACTGCATTATCTTATGAACTGATCACCAAGCCGTCAGCCTTCGGCTGCCGGAGCCGCTGCCTCCCGCCGGCATCAAAAGACTCAGTGGTCCCTAGTGATCGGATTCCCACCGTCCAGTTAGTGGTGGAATCTGATGTGGTCATGGCTCAGTCCATGCACTAGTGCCGTTTAGATTCCGACAACGTGGAACGTATGTCGGAAGTGTCGGAGACCACGGAGAGGAACCTCATGGGCGAGGAGCTCGACTATGAGGAAGATCAGGTGGAATACCCTGATTCGGAGCATGAGGTCGCTCCAGCTTCTACCCCTGCACCAACTCCTACACCGACTGAGGAGTCACTTCCTTCTACATCCGCTACCCCGGACTCCACCCCATCTAGCACTCAGGAGATCTTCAAGATGCTCTCATGGATAAGAAACTTCGCGAGACTCATGATTTTTTCAAGTCCAACCTCGGAAGTTCTAAGCAACCGAAAAGGATTTCGGTTAAGGACCTCCCTGCCTGCTCGGATACTAACCCATGGAGGTATGCCGAGCACCTGCCGATCACCACGGGCAAGATCTTCATCAGTGAGTAGGTCGGCTCGATCGCGTTGGAAAAAGTGGAGTTCTTCCCGAACTTTGAGGCTTACCCGGACTATTACGTCCGACTCAGGTCCAAACCCGCCTCTAAAGAAGAGACCGAACCGAAGGAGGTTATTGTGCTCGATCTCTCGAAGGCCCAGGCTATGCTAGCCAATGCGGTGAAAAGTAGGGGCTTCACCAACTCAAAAATGCCGGTGCTTAGCAAGAAGCACCCGACCTTCGTCGCACTAGACAATGCGACCTTCCCCTTTCTGGAAAAGGCCTTCACTGCGGTACATAAAGCAGTGGAAGAAGGGAAACCTTGCCCTGTACTGGAGGAGTGCAGGCCCTTCTCCCTGACCACTCCCCCTGATGATAGGCACTGGAAAGACGTCCAGTCAACCTTCATAGTGGGGAAGCTAGAGCCTGACGTTGCTGGTCGTCAGTTTAACGAGGACCTCCCAAAACTCAACGATCACCTCCTTCGTAGGGAACATGATACGAAGGAAAGGCTCGCCGCATCTATGTCCCTCCAGGTACAGCTTGAAGTCATGGCCGGTAACACTAGGGTCCCTGACTTCTACATGGTCCTTGCCAAAACACATCTGGCAACGGTCGTGAAGGATCTGTACAGCTTCACGAAGGCTCGTAGAGCCTGTCGTGAATTCGTGTTCACAAATGCTACAGTGCGACACGAACCCCGGAGGCTGATTTCCTCCAACATCTGGGGTAAACACCCCTTTCCCTACTCCCTAGTGAAAGAGATCACTGACAAAGCCGCCACGGAGAACAGGAACCTTCTCCACAAATGGGGCATGTCAAAGAAAAGGAAATCCTCTCAGGACGACGGCCCTCAACCTAAGAGGAAACCCACGAAACCAAAACCCCAGCAACGTCAACAGAGACGGCAGTTTCCGGGATCCGCTACTCCCCAAGTGGCAGCTCAGCCACAACAGACCTTTCAGCTGGTCACCCAACCGATCTTGTCACAGTCACTGGTCTTCACCCCTGCATTTGAGCAGCAATCCACTACCTTTCGTCCCAAAGGTAGAGGCTCAAACAGAGGCTCAGGCAGAGGTGCATCTCGCCGTCCCTCCAGAGGCAGAGGAGGAAGGGGAGCTAGCGGCCGAGGTAGCAAACCCTCGGGAAGCCAGAAGCAATGAAGTGCTTCCGGTGGGAGGAAGACTCCGCCAATTCCAGGATCGTTGGACCTTCGATCCCTGGGCACACAGCATCGTCAAGAAGGGACTAGGCTGGAGCTGGACTCAACCACCCCCAACCTTCCAGCAATTCTTCCAACAGTCAACCCCCCTCCTGGAAGAATATGTCCTAGAACTCTTGAACAAGAAGGTGATAAAGAGGGTAAAGTCAACCAGGTTCCAAGGGAGACTATTTTGCGTCCCCAAGAAGGACTCCGACAAACTCAGAGTCATTCTAGACTTATCCCCCCTCAACAAGTTCATAGCGAACAACAAGTTCAAGATGCTGACTCTTCAACAGATTTGAACCCTTCTGCCTCAAGGGTCCTATACGGTCTCCATAGACCTGCGGATGCCTATTGGCACGTTCCAATGAACCACCACGCTTCCTCCTACCTAGGATTTCGACTCCAAAGGAAAAGCTACGCTTTCAGGGCCATGCCCTTCGGGCTCAACGTGGCCCCACGGATCTTCACCAAGCTGGCAGACGCCATCGTTCAACAGCTCCGCCTCCGCGGCATCCAGGTGATGGCCTACCTAGACGATTGGCTGGTCTGGGCGACATCGCCCGAAAATTGTGTAAGATCCTGCAACAAAGTCACTCAGTTCCTAGAACACCTCGGATTCAAGATAAACACCAAGAAATCTCGCCTCTCTCCAGCTCAGAAGTTCCAATGGTTAGGAATCCAGTGGGATCTTCAGTCACACCGCCTTTCCATTCCACGGAAGAAAAGGAAAGAAATAGCAGGGTCTGTCAGAAAACTGCTGAAATCCAAAAGGATCTCAAGACGTCAGCAGGAACTAGTTCTAGGCTCTCTACAGTTCGCCTCAGTGACAAACCCAGTGCTTCGTGCACAGCTAAAGGATGCCGCGGGAGTCTGGAGATGTTCTGCATCCATCGCTCGAAGAGACCTCAAGAGACAGCTCCCAAACAGACTTTGGTTACTCTTAAAGCCGTAGTGGGAAGCAAAGGCCCTGAAAAGGTCCATTCCTCTTCAACACCCACCGCCATCACTCAACATCCACACGGACGCTTCGCTGGAGGGTTGGGGAGGTCACTCCCACCAACAACAGGCTCAAGGGACATGGTCTCCCCTATTCAAGACGTTTCACATCAACATCTTGGAGGCCATGGCGGTCCTTCTCACTCTGAAGAAACTCTCTCCGCCTCCCTCGATCCACATTCGTCTGACTCTGGACAACTCGGTGGTAGTCAGATGTCTCAATCGTCAGGGCTTGAGATCGCCCCAGATAAATCAGGTGCTTCTCCCAATCTTCCGCCTGGCAGAAAAGAAGAAATGGCACCTGTCTGCAGTTCACCTACAAGGATTCCGCAATGTGACGGTGGACGCTCTATCTCGGACAAGCCCGATAGAGTCGGAATGGTCTCTAGACGCAAGATTGTTCTCCTTCATCTCTCGCCAAGTCCCGGAACTTCAGATCGATCTCTTCGCAACGAGCGACAACAATCAACTTCCTCGTTATGTGGCCCCGTACGAGGACCCCAAGACAGAAGCAGTGGACGCCATGTCACTGGATTGGAACAGATGGTCCAGGATATACCTGTTCCCTCCCACCAACCTTCTGCTGAAAGTCCTCTCCAAACTGAGAACCTTCAAAGGGACAGCGGCCCTAGTGGCTCCCAAGTGGCCCCGGAGCAATTGGTACCCCTTGGTCCTGGAGCTGCAGCCCAAGCTGATCCCCCTCCCGGGCCCAGTTCTCTCTCAGCAAGTACAGAAGTCGACTGTCTTCGCTTCATCATTGAAAGTCTGGGACCTTCATCTCATGATTTTCTCTCCCTAGCCGCAAAGAAAAGGTTTGGGATCTCGAAGAAAAGTCTAGACTTCCTCGAGGAATACAAGACCGAATCCACACGACGGCAATACGAATCATCTTGGAGAAAGTGGGTCTCATTCGTCAAAGCAAAAAACCTACGGAAATCACCATTGATTTTTGCATGTCCTTCTTCATTCACCTTCATGGACAAGGCTTAGCAGTCAACAAGATTTCTACCTGCAAATCGGCTTTGACTAGACCACTACTGTACGCCTTCCAGATTGATCTGTCCAACGATATCTTCAATAAACTACCAAAGGCTTGCGCTAGACTACGCCCAGCACCTCCGCCAAAACCTATCTCCTGGTCCCTGGACAAGGTACTTCATTTTGCCTCCAACTTGGACAATGATTCGTGCCCTCTCAAGGATCTGACTCAAAAAGTTATATTTCATTTTGCTCTCGCCTCGGGAGCCCGAGTCAGCGAAATAGTGGCATTATCAAGAGACGAGGGTCATATCCTGTTTACAGACTCAGGAGAACTTACCCTCTTCCCTGATCCGACGTTTCTCGCAAAAAACGAACTACCCACCAAGAGAATCTGCCCCCTGAAAGAAGATGCCTCTTTATGTCCGGTAGAGAGCCTCAAGGTCTATCTTCAGAGAACTTCAGACTTCGGTGGAGGCCAACTCTTCAAAGGAGAAACATCGGGTAGCGACCTGTCACTGAAACAACTAAGAGCGAAAATCACCTACTTCATTCGCAGAGCGGATCCTGACAGTACACCCGCAGGTCACGATCCTGGAAAAGTCGCATCATCTCTGAATTTCTTCTAGAGTATGGATTTCGAAAGCCTCAAGAGCTTCACAGGATGGAAATCTTCGCACGTTTTCTTCAAGCACTACGCGAAGCAAGTGCATGAAGTCAAACATTTCGTGGTAGCCGCAGGTAGTGTTATGAAACCTGCCGTTTAACTCTGCATAGAACAGTGAGTTACTTGGGACTTTAACTCTACGGGTGCCTGTGTTGACCCTCGTGTGATACATAGTGATTTCATGGACACTTAGTGTTTCTCATAGACTGTTCTTTACAAGGTGAAATGTCATAGACTTCACATGAGTGCCACATGCCTAGAGCATGATGTGTTTTTTCCTTCTTAAAGACTGACGTTCCTTTGGAACTTGTGCTTTCTAATAATTTGAAATTTCTTTCAGATTCAAGATTGAAGTCTTCTAATTTCTATGTACATTATAATTTTGTTATTGTAAATTAACTTTACATCCTTTATTGCATTTATTATTACTATAACCTGCAATTGTGAAATAAAATGTCTATTTTATTACATGTGCTATTCTCAACGCTCCTATTTACACTATGAAGTACATGAATGACATAGTTTCATTACCCCTTTCTTTTGAAATAAGAGGAATAATATGTTTTGTCTGTATTATATACTCACCTATGCTGTGTAATATTCCTAATTGAATACTTACTTATGCCATACCTTCGAGACCAGATTGTTCTCTAACCATGGAATATAGTGACTAACCACCACTTATCTATTGTCGAGAATGTTCCTACACGAATATTGACCATTCTGTCTTGTCTCCGAGTCCTTCACATACTCTCCGCAAGGTGAGTAGCCCTTCGATGACCACTTTGAACTTTGGTATGACCCGTTGGGACTTCTCTGCCAGGGGGGCAGGAAGCTGTATCCCCACGGAACCTCTATCGAGGTCACAATGCTTACCTCTATTCAAAGCCCTTGGCACTTACTCTATAAGGGGGAAATCTTCCACGATACATTGATTCTCTGGTACTCGTCCATCAGGACGTCTTGGCTTGAGCCCAAAACACGGATTTTGAGCGAAGCGAAAAATCTATTTTTGGGTGAGATAGCCATGACGTCCTGATGGACCCTCCTTGCTATTCTAGTCCAGCCTTTCAGGCCCCGCCCTGTCCTGCTGTATCATGGAGATTAGCAAGCAGCTGGCATCAGGATGAAGACGGACGTGACGTCATTTAGCAATGGCGCCCGTTTGTTTACGTTTCGAGTACCAAAACTAGCCACGAACGAGTGTAACTGTGGAACGGCTCCCCAGTTATTCTCCACCTTTCCATATCGAAGTGTTAACTCTATATGGGGTGCAGATAGCTATGTGGCGTGTTAATACATGCGTCCCCTGTTGATATACGATGTCTTGAAGGGAAACCTTTAGGATACTCGCACCAGAAGTAAGAATTCTGTGATAACCTTTAGTTTAATTCTCTGGGAATATCCTTGTAGTCAATATACCCAAGGAAGCTACCAAAAGGAACCTTCCATCAGGACGTCATGGCTATCTCACCCAAAAATAGATTTTTCTCTTCGCTCAAAATCCGTTCTGTAAAGGTAATCTAAAAGTTAATAAGCTTGTGCAATGGAGAAATAGTGCACTTCTCGTTTATATTATTATTATTATTATTATTAGGCTATTACTTGCTAAGCTACAACCCTAGTTGGAAAAGCAGCATGCTATAAGCCCATGGGCTCCAACAGGGAAAATAGCCCAGTGAGGAAAGGAAATAAGGAAATTAATAAACTGTAAGAGAAGTAATTAACAATTTAAGTAAAATATTTTAATAACAGTAACATTAAATAAATCTTTCATATATAAACTATAAAAAAAAACTTTAAAAAAAGAGGAAGAGAAATAAGACAATAGTGTGCCATCAAGGAAGAGAGCTCTAACCCAAGACACTGAAACATTGGCTTGATTTTGGAGTGTCCTTCTCCTAGAAGAGCTTCTTACCATACCTTTACCAAGAGAAAAGTAGCCACTAAGCAATTACATTGCAGTAGTTAACCACTTGAATGAAGAAAAGTTGTTTGGTAATTTCAGTGTTGCCAGGTGTAAGAGGACAGAGTAGAATGTGGAAAGAATGTGTAGGAAAAGATAGAATGAACCGTAACCAGAGAGAGGGATCCAATGTAGTAGTCTGGCCAATCAAGGGACCCATAACTCTCTAGCGGTAGTATCTCAACGGATGACTGGTGCCCTGGCCAACCTGCAACCTTAATTTTATTCATTCCGTCACCTAAAACTAAGCCGAATTTAGTGATCAGGTAACCAATAAGATTAGTGACTCATATTATTAAACTTTATTAAAAACGAATGAATACCATCGCATAATCTATTTAACTCTTTTATAATGAACGGTTTGAAGTTTAATGGCATCCTAACATTAGATGTAATTTCGTTTTATATGAAAAGATAAATTTACGAAAGAAATAAGTAGAAAAGATATGGGGGAGGAATAAAGGTGATAATTATAAGATAATTGTAATCTACTATGATAACGTAATCATTTTTTTTTTTTTTTTCAAAAATACTGTTCTTTTCAAATATTCATGGAAACAGACTTGTCTTATGTCAGTATTATTTCAATTAAATGGAAATCCTGTCTGTATTTATTCTCAATCCTTACACAGTATATTACGAATCAATGAATTATTTTTTAATTGAATATTCTTTCAACCTTGGCGGCTTGGCCTTAAAAGAATTTAGTTGGATATTTATAAAATTGCTTAAACATTTGATGTTGTGACGTGTCTTTTATTGAGTCATATGATACTTTTCCTATGTCAAAATATTGAGTCATAGGATCCTTTTCCCATGTCAAAATATCGAGTCATAGGATCCTTTTCCCATGTCAAAATATCGAGTCATAGGATCCTTTTCCCATGTCAAAATATCGAGTCATAGGATCCTTTTCCCATGTCAAAATATCGAGTCATAGGATCCTTTTCCCATGTCAAAATATCGAGTCATAGGATCCTTTTCCCATGTCAAAATATCGAGTCATAGGATCCTTTTCCCATGTCAAAATATCGAGTCATAGGATCCTTTTCCCATGTCAAAATATCGAGTCATAGGATCCTTTTCCCATGTCAAAATATTGAGTCATATGATCCTTTTCCTATGTCAAAATATTGAGTCATATGATCCTTTTCCTATGTCAAAATATTGAGTCATATGATCCTTTCCCTATGTCAAAATATTGAGACGATGATATAATTTATGCCCTCGTTCACAAAGGGTGTTTTGCTCTTCTTAAAGACAAATAACTTTTTTTTTAATATATGGAATTGAAAGTTTTTTTTTCATATAAAAGTTTTTGTTTATCTGTGTTTGAAGTCAGAGCATGTCATTGATACTGAGGTAAAATTTCTAACCAACATTAAGCGGCGAAGCTTAAAATTTCTAACCAACATTAAGCGGCGAAGCTTAAAATTTCTAACCAACATTAAGCGCCGAAGCTTAAAATTTCTAACCAACATTAAGCGGCGAAGCTTAAAATTTCTAACCAACATTAAGCGCCGAAGCTTAAAATTTCTAACCAACATTAAGCGCCGAAGCTTAAAATTTCTAACCAACATTAAGCGGCGAAGCTTAAAATTTCTAACCAACATTAAGCGCCGAAGCTTAAAATTTCTAACCAACATTAAGCGCCGAAGCTTAAAATTTCTAACCAACATTAAGCGGCGAAGCTTAAAATTTCTAACCAACATTAAGCGCCGAAGCTTAAAATTTCTAACCAACATTAAGCGCCGAAGCTTAAAATTTCTAACCAACATTAAGCGGCGAAGCTTAAAATTTCTAACCAACATTAAGCGCCGAAGCTTAAAATTTCTAACCAACATTAAGCGCCGAAGCTTAAAATTTCTAACCAACATTAAGCGATGAAGCTTAAAATTTCTAACCAACATTAAGCGCCGAAGCTTAAAATTTCTAACCAACATTAAGCGCCGAAGCTTAAAATTTCTAACCAACATTAAGCGCCGAAGCTTAAAATTTCTAACCAACATTAAGCGGCGAAGCTTAAAATTTCTAACCAACATTAAGCGATGAAGCTTAAAATTTCTAACCAACATTAAGCGCCGAAGCTTAAAATTTCTAACCAACATTAAGCGATGAAGCTTAAAATTTCTAACCAACATTAAGCGCCGAAGCTTAAAATTTCTAACCAACATTAAGCGCCGAAGCTTAAAATTTCTAACCAACATTAAGCGCCGAAGCTTAAAATTTCTAACCAACATTAAGCGCCGAAGCTTAGACCAGAGCTCGCAATGGCTGTAACACAAATGTTTTTTACTAGGGCTTCTGTGTTTGAAAATGCTGTTTCAGTTTCTCTCACGTTATTCTAATTAATTTCTCTTCCTCTTGTTGTGTTAAAGTATTCATAGTTTATATAGGAAATATTTATTTTAATATCATTACTGTTCTTAAAACATCTTATTTTTCCATGTCTCCTTTCCTCACTGGGCTATTTTCCCTATCGGGGCCCTTGGGCTTATAGCATCCTGCTTTTCCAACTAGGGTTGTAGCTTAGCAATTAATAATAATAATAATAATAATAATAATAATAATAATAATAATAATAATAATAATAATAAAAAAGATTAGTCATCGTTATCGTGGAAAACCAAGAATTGAGTCAAGTATCTATTTTACTCTAAATCTATTTCGTCGCCATAACACACTATGATCCAGGGGTGCCATTCGTACGATAATTATCATACATGCACGATTATTTTAGATCTAGTACGATGTACGATACATAACTTATGCATATACATATATGTGTTTGTGTGTTTGATTAAACAATTATACTAAAATATTTTGAAATAAGTCAATCATGTAACTCTTAAATAATTATTTTGAAACTGTGTACGATAATTTTGGTTGAAAAAACGATAATTTTAAGGCTCATGTAGGATAATCCAGCTTTATAATCTGGCAACGCTGACACTATCCAGGGGTGCCATTCGTACGATAATTATCGTACATGTACGATTATTTTAGGTCCAGTACGATGTACGATACATACCTTAGGTATATACATATGTGTTTAATTAAACAATTATACTAAAATATTTTGAAATAAGTCAATCATATAACTCTTAAATAATTATTTTGAAACTGTGTACGATAATTTTGGTTGAAAAAACGATAATTTTAAGGCTCATGTACGATAATCCAGTCGAATAATCTGGCAACCCTGACATTATCTGTCAATAGAAGTCAGCCCAAAACCAACAGGTTACCTTCCAATGTCGTGTATTTATCTCTCCAAATGCCACTGACGTGATTCCTTCCACCTTAATATTTCGTAAGTAATGTCCACTTAATGTTTAAAGCACTGTCATGCGAAACATTCCTCAGTAATATAATATTGCGAAGCTGAGATTACAGATTCTGGGCTGTCAAGGACTCTTGATAGCCTAAATACCATCAGTGGTGACCCCGTTTAAAGACCTCAAGTTAGATGGATATTTGTTTTTTTGGTCATTTGTACATCGTATCCACTCTAGGCTCTATGAAATATATTGTCATGGGTAGACAATTCAGAATGTATCGTAAGGCAGGCATATGTTCGGTGGTTTTATTATAGTTATGGACGGGAAAAGCTTTCCCACCAAAAACCAGCGGTATTTTTGTAGTGAATTACAGCGCATTGTAACCTAGGAAAAAAACTACTGTTTCTTATAGAAAAAATTACGCTCTCTTCAAACGTGACACTCGTTTCCGTCGCAAATGAATAGTTTCAGAAATATTCGTTATTTGCTATAGGAAATCATATATTTCTTGTGCGAAGTCACACGATGGAATAATATACAAAATTACCGAAATATATATACATCTATATCCTACGATAATGGGGGACCCCAGTGGGAACTCGGGGTTTTGGGGTGGGGAAAACGATATATAATTGTTTTCCTATAGTAAATAACGTGAATTAACTGAATTTGATGTTCATTTCAATCGGAAACAAACAGATCAACCAATTTTAAGATGTACGGTGTCACTTCTCTTACGAACGAACGATAACATTAGCAACGTTACCAATAATACACAGTGTTACTAACGTTGACGTATGGTACACAGAGTTACCAATGGCACGTTGACATTACTAAAGATAGTAATGATAGATATTTCCATATGTTAAATAATTTCTCCATATAAGTTTTACTCAATATATAAAAAGTACAAAAAGGGCACAGAACCTAACAAACCCACCTAACCTAGCCTAGTAGTATGACAGGTCACAAAATAACATTTGATCTACATCGGACGTTGGCAGCACTGGTTACTGTATTTTTCCATGACACAATCTTTGTAACGGCGCCTCCAAAGTTTATCCAGATATACTGTTTTGTATTTTCCTCCGGTTATTATAATTTCAAGAAGGTAATGTATAGAGAAGAAAAGGCTTGTTTTACGTTTATATATCGATTCACCAGTATGTTTTCCCCACCCAAAACCCCGAGTTCCCACTGGGGGTCCTCCCTTATCGGAGGATATAGATGTATATATATTTCTGAAACTATTAATTTGCGACGGGAACGAGTGTCATTTTCGAAGAGATCGTAATTTTTTTCCATAAGAAACAGTAATTTTTTTCCTAGGTTACATTGCCCTGTAATACACTACAATGAAACCAAACCAGCTTCTTCCTTTAGAAAAACTTCTGTTTTCTTCGAAAATGCCACTTATTTTCACCGCAAATAAGTACTTGGTGAAATATATTACGATTTTACCTATTTGGTAATGTGGCTAAATATTTATTGTGGTTCCATATTTCTAATGAAGAAAACAAGAACTATTCAGGGTGTATGTACAATAGCGGCCACCTGTATGTGTTATTATGTCTACTGTAACTTAGAATACGGCAGTGTAAGGAGGGTCGCAAGAGGTCATTAGGCGCCCCCCCCCCCCCCCCCCCCCCCCCCGTTAGCTAAGTAGGTAAGGACACGGCTTGTAGGTTAGGTTAGTTGATGTCCATTTATAATCAATTATAATCAATGTGTGAGGAACTGGCCGCTTATATACAAAGGCTCCAACTATTCCGTATGTATTTATAGGTACTTTGAACGGTAATATTATGGTAGAGTCCCACCTATCGCCATTGCTGCTTTCCAGTACATAGTTGATGTTTTACTTTTTTCGCAAGCGAAGCGAGTGCACGGAGGAGCAAAAGCCATTAGATGTCGGTAATATTTGGATAGCGTATAATGGTTTTAGCTCCGCTGTCTGCTCGCTTCACTCGGAAAAAAAAAATAACATTAAGATTCTTTGTATTAGCAAGCGGTAATGGCACTGGGTGCGACACTACCGTATTATTACCCATTGAACGAATCTGATAGAATTACTTTAGAGAAATTTTTATCTCCAAATTATAGGCTTTTAGAAATTCTAGAAGTTATAACGGGTAAACCACATTTTCAAAGTGAAACAAATAGCTACTGACTCATCGGGAGGTGAGGGGTGCTATGCCCCCTGCAACCCCCCATTTTAGTCCTTTGTATCCATAGCTTACCCTAAGACTAAGGCTCTACCCTGTTTACTTGCTAACCTTCTTCACTCTTGAAATTGGGATTTCCAGACGTATATCCTAGTTTAACTGTTCAAAATACTTGTGAACACTGCAGGAATCCTAATATTTTCCTCTAAAAGGGAAGTGGTTTCCTATTTGAGATGATATTGATAAGTATATCTTGGTTAAATGAACATCAAAGAACAGTTTCAAAAGTGCGACAGAGTCATAAGAGGTGGAGCTTGTATAATAGATCTGAAGATAGGAGGTTGGCCAAGAGAAAGTCACTATTCAGGTCCCAGCTACCTTGGTCGGCCCGTTTATTTGGTGCTGACCTCGTGTTGGGGGCGATGCATGTGGCTGGGGCTGTGGCCCCATTTCATGGTTCTTTGCCCTGGCTTAGGTCCACAGCTACCCTGATATCCAGGTGGGACAGATGATGACGCTTAGTCGTAGATATTAAAGTTGATATGCAGGAACACAGCTTCTGGTGATGAAGTTCCAAGGTTTCCTTATGTTCTTCAAGATATATCTTTGTAAATACCGTATAAAATTCCAGGTCACAACCAGTGAAGCTGTATTCCGTCAAGTTTGTCTCTCCAACTTGTTACCTGCCCTTTATATACCAGGGACCAATTCTTCCGAATGTTCCTGTCAGTCTTGAAGCATCCAGGACTAGCCTCATGCATGCTGGACCAATAGCGATGGACGTAGTTATTATGAGAACTATCCAGAAACTCTAGTTCTTGAATACAATGTCATTTTCTAATTACAGAGTTTTTATTTTCACATTAACACAATTAGTCACTAAAGGAGGGCTTTAGGGTTAGAGTGTTCACTACTCTCTGCCATAATGAAGAGGCTTCAAGTTTGGGCAGTTCTTCAGGGATATACCTGTTTGCCATATGGGGGAATAGGAAGCTCCCTGGTTTTTCTCCATCGATTCAGTCAAGTGGTCTGTTCGAAGTCTCCTTCCAATACCCATGGGATCATGTGGATGGTTATGCCCTTTCTCTGTTTAATCCTGTACTGTCCGCTAATCTACCTCGTGGGATTACGTTGGGACTCGGGTTGATCCAGATGGCTCCTAGGTGGTCTCTTGCCGAATTGATTCCCGTTATACCTTGTCAAGATCCCAGGGTGACTCCCTTGGCCCTCACTCTTCCTGGGAAAGTGTGTCATCCTCTTTGAGTGATGTTGTGAAAGGGATTCTTCTCAAAACGAGTCATCTGTAGACAAGATTGCGGAGTTCCTCTTCTCCCTAGCTGGGAGAAGCTTCTCTCAGTACTTTCTGTCAAGGCTATTGCTCAGACTCGAGCATGGTCTTTTGACGGAAGGGGATAGACCTTAACTTGTCTTAGTAGTTGCCTTTGCTCAGAGTAACTGCTAACCGTATTTCCGTTCACAGTACAGTACATCTTCCAAGCCTTTGAGAAGGCCTCAGTCAAGGTTTTGACTCTCTATACTGTCTCTGCTGCCTTATGATCAGCGAAGAGGTTAGGGGAGTGACATGATCTCTCTGCCTTAGTATCCTGGTCTGAGAGGTAGGAGCTCCTTAGTCTAGTGCCAGGTCACTTGGCCGAACCTGGATCTTGCAGGGGCACGACCCCAGGTTCAAGCCCTTCTCTATTCCCTCTCTGTGTGATGCGTAGAGTGGCATGAAGAGAAGAGGCTTTTGTGCCCCGCCAGTCCACGGTTGTGCTATCTGAAGACCCATTGCCTCTTACCCACGTGTCTGTGACAATAGCACGGGAAGAATCAAGAATGAGGAATCTAGAACATGATATCTTTTAGACTTCAGGAGTCAATCCATAATGCTTACAATTTGACTGCTGAGAGTCTAGGTACTAGCTAGGACTGGAACTTGCAAAGTCAAGGACTAGGCTCTACCCTTACCTTCAAGAGGAATCTTGCAGTTAGCTGGGTGTTGAAGGTTGGGTAAAGAGATTGATAACTATATGATATAGTGTATAGTTTTCCTTCCTTTGAAAAAATAAAACTGACATGTTCTTGGTAATGTGTAAGTCTTGCTTAATTAGCACCATAGGTTTTGATATTAAACCCCTTCGGTACTAAACCCAGCCTCTGAACCTATACCCACTTAACCCAACCCCTCCTTGCTGAGAGAATTGATGACAAATTATCAATTTCTTAGGTTGAGCTTCAATTTACTGTTTCAGCAGTAGTGATGAATTTTTGTATATTTATGCTGATTATATTATCAGATACATACTCTACTGTTCTTAACAGATTGTACTAAAAGTATATTGTACAGTATACTAATCAATATTATCATTAAATTTACCTTCATTAATGATACTTGTCCTTGAGTATTCTATTTATCAATCATCAGGGATCTACAATTTTTCTAAATGATAGGATCAAATAAACTTCATTGTCTGGTGATGACATGATTTACTATGGTATAGTATGAAAGCAAATTTCTGAAACCTATTAATTTCTAGATGTTCCGTAACTGGAACACAAACCTACACTATGTATTAGAGGTATTGCTGAAAGGACGAGCCATTAAGATTTAGCGAGGGTTAACTACCCATCCCGTTAGTTAATGGGGGGGGGGGTAGGGGGAAGAGTGCCACCCCTCCCACTCACACACCTTTGATTGAGCTCACTTTGCTCCTTACTCGGATGGTGAACGGTCGTTGCCGCTCTTCAACCTCGCTCATATTTGGACTGCCATTAATGTTAATTTGCTCTCTTTTGTCAGTTTGTGTGTGTTGACTTCTGCCGGCCATGCGTAATTGCCCTGCTCCTGAGGGTTGCTCCTGCGGTACATTCATGTCTGTCGAGGACACTGATCCTCACACCCTTTGGCCTTCCTGCCGAGGCAAACGATGTAATATGGATAATAATTATGCTGAGTGTCGGGAGTGATCTGCCTCATAGTGCTAAAGGTTTGGGCGATGGTGAAAGAAGTCTAAGCGGGACTCTTCTTGTTCGAAGGTATCTTCAAAGCAGAAAAAACCCAAGGCTTCTTCTTCTGCTTCCAGACCTTCCTCTGAAGCTCATTCGATCTCCTCCGGGGAACCATCGAGTAGTAGCACAGGCCATTAAACCCCTGGACAACCTCAGTCCTCAAGAGACGGTGTTGCTTCCCCTAGCGAAGCGACCTTGCCTCTCCCCCCGGGGGGTCTATGACTCTTTCTTCGATTTTACAGGTTTGGGCATATTGTACTTGGGGTTACCGGGTCCACCCTCCAAGAAGTCCTGCTACAACTTCTTCATTGTGGCGCTAGCGCAGCGCTTGTTGACATCAGAGGTGCATCCTCTAGCCTTTGTCGATGTTGTGGTGTTAGAGGTGTCATCTGCTGCCCATCCTGTCAATGTTCCTGCCTCTTCTGACTCATCTGCCATTGCCGAACATCCTGTGAACGGGAAGCTAAGTCCTAAGTGCGTCCCTTCTGTGAGTGTTTCTTCCCGGGGGCTGGAGGAGGGGGGGGGGGAGTTCACTCATAGAGACTCCTCTTCGGAAGACTGCTGCTGCTGAAGGTCGGCTTACTGGTCCCCCGGGCCCTAGAGGGTGTCACTTTGGCGTTGTTCCAGACGTCCTCGTCCTCCTCTTCGCCTCAGAGGTGCTCCTTCGCCATCATTTGAGAGACGACTGGCCCTTCAGCCTTGTCATTGCAGCCTTCCTTGGAGGAGGAGCCTCCTCATCCAATGTCATGTGGCTCTCGACCTTCCCCTGCCTCTGGGCCTTCTCAGCTCTTGGTCAGCTCTTCCAGAGAACGGTGTAGTGGAAGAGCTGACCAAGGGGATCTCTGTAGAGAGACTCTCCAGTCGTCAGGTCGCGTTCTCGTCGACAAAGACCCTCAATTAAGAGAATGTCGCAAAGTATGCCATGCAGGCTACTTCGTGGCTGGATCTTTGGTTGGGGTCCTTGGGAATCCTGGTACGAACCGAGGATTTCTCTATGGAAAATACCAGGAAGGCTATGAAAACCTTCTTCCTCTCGGGTACCCGTACTATCGAGTTCCTAGCCCCCCAAGTTTTGAACTTGTGGGTTAATACCATCCTTAAGCGAAAGGGCTCTGTATCCTAGAGGTTCCATCTGTAAGTCCCTATCACCGAGTTTGCTAGGCTCAGGAATTCCTCTCTCTAGAGGGGTCTTCATTGTTCGAGCCAAGGGACGAGGAGCGGGCTGCAGAGAGATGGAGGAAGTCCCACCAGAGCTCTCTTTCACAGGTCCTTGACATCCCGGCCCCTACAGACCACCAGCGTCTCAGCAGCCTAACCCGCCCAATACCTCGAAAAGACAGCAGTGAAGAAAACTGTGTCGAAAAAGCCCTTTCCTACCAAAGACAAGAAAGGCTCAAAGTCCTCCAAGGGAGGAAAGTATCCTAGAGGGAGTGGCTGCGGCCGCAAACGCTAGGATAAGCACTCCCCCTGCTTGTCCATCAGGGGGCGGGGGTTGCCTACAAAGTTGCTGGAGCAGGTGGAAACAACTCGGGGCCTCCAGTCTCCATAATTTGTTCTGGGTATTGCGTCCCGTTCATGTCATCTCTCCCTCCCCTGATCGAGGATCCAGTGTCGATAGACTCCTTTGCAATGGGATCAGCAAAGGGCAATACTACAAACTATGTTGGAGAAGGGTATTCTCCAAGAGGTCCTCGACAACTCTCCAGGCTTCTTCAGTCGACTCTTTCTTGTGAAAAAGGCGTCTGGAGGCTGGAGACCAGTCTTCTACCTCTCTGCTCTGAACAGATTTGTCAAACAAACTGTTAAGCATGGAGACGGCAGACACAGTCAGACAAGCGGAAAGACCGCAGGACTTCATGTGCACACTGAACCTAAAGGATGCTTACTTCTAGATCCCAATCCATCTGTCTTCAAGGAAGTACCTAAGATTCAGTTTAGACAACAGGAAATACAGTACCAGTTCATGGTACTGTGCTTCGGTCTTTCCACAGCACCCCAAGTCTTCACCAGAGTGTTAGCCTTAGTGTCATCTTGGGCACACATGGTGGTATCCATCTCCTCCATTATCTGGATGATTGGCTAATCCCAGAAGACTTGATGTCAACCCTTCTTCAACATCAAAACAAACTTCTGAGGATTTGTCAAGATATGGGGATCATGTTAAACCTCAAAGTCCTCCCTGCTTCCCACTCAAAGACTGGTATACCTAGGTATGATCATAGACACCAATCTCCACAAAGCCTTCCCATCAGTCGACATGATAATAAGGCTGAGAGGGGTCGCAAGACCCTTTCTCAGATGAGAAGAACTCCGAGACCAGAAGTGGCTATGTCTTCTCGGACACCTATCATCCTTGGCCCACCTAGTTCCCAGCGGCCACCTCAGGATTCGATCCCTCCAGTGGTGGCTCAAGTCCCAGTGGAATCAGGCCTTTGATTCCCTGGACTTTCTGGGATCAGCGGAACGGACGGACCTCGAGTGGTGGATGGCAGACGAGAATCTGCGGAGGGGCATAGATCTTCTTGTCCTCCCCGTGAACTTAATGCTGTTCTCAGACGCTTCAAAAGAATGGTGGGTGCCCCACGTGCTGCACCACATGACCTTAGGCCTTTGGTTAGAGTCAGAAAAATACCTACACATAAATCTCTTAGAGATTAAGGCCATCTTTCTGGCTCTTCAATAGTTCTTTCTTTTCCTGGTGCCCCACTCAGTGGTGGTGATGAGCGACAACACCACAGTAGTGGCTTATATAAACAAACAAGGAGGTACTTTCTTGCAGCCTCTATCCCATCTAGCAGAGATACTGAGATGGGCCGAGATCTATTCAACACCACTTCATTCCAGGCAAAAGGAATGTGCTCGCCGACAATCTGAACAGAGCATCTCGTAGAGTGAGTACTGAGTGGTATTTGGATCCTCTGGTAGCTAACAAAGTCCTGTCTTTGTGGGGTTCTCCAACGGTGGATCTCTTCGCAACGGCTCCAAACTTCAGGCTCCTAGTGTACTGCTCCCAAGTCCCAGAACCTTAAGGCGCTCTGGCAACATGCAGTCCAAAAACGGTGGGACAACATCGTTTATGTCTTTCCCCCGTTCTGTCTGATGAACATCGGTCAACCTCTCAATGACCCTCATAGCTCTGCTATGACATCGTGTGGAATGGTTCCCGGACCTTCTGCAGCTCCTGACGGTGGCTCCGAGAGAACTCCCTCTACGACACGATCTACTCAGACAACCACACATCAACACCTACCACAAAGCTGTAGCTTCGCTACGACTTCACGCCTGGAGACTATATCCAGCATCTCCTCGCTCAGAGAGGAATTTTGCATGAAGTTGCGAGCAGAATGTCTGGATACGTGCGGAAATCAGTCGGAAGTGAGACCTCCCCCATAGAATGTGGTTCGAGTTCGATCTTTAAAGAGACCCCCACGAACTACTGCACCAGGCAAAAGATCACTACCCGACCTGGAGGATGGTGTTCCTGCTCGCTCTGGCTTCGGCCAAACAAGTCGGCGTACTACATGGTCTCTCGTACAACATCACCCATTCAAGGGGATGGGGAGAGGTAACGTTCAGCTTTGTCCCTTAGTTTTTTGCCAAGACTCAGAATCCAGGGGTGGCTGATCCTAGATTTGACTCCTTCCGGATTACGAGTCTCTGGTCTGTAATAGATGACCCAGACCATCTCTTACTCTGTCCAGTGAAGAGTTTGAGACTTGCCTTAAAAGAAAAGCAGGAGCCCTCCCCTGAGTGCCTGCACTGTTTGTCAGCACAGGGAGGACAAGAGGAGGATCACCAAGAACACCATTTTTGCTTGGATTTACAAGGTCATAGACCATGCTCTGAATCCAGGTCCTCCTCCATCATGTCGCCTCAGAACCCACGATGTCGGGCGTAGGTATGTCCCTGACATTCAAAAGAAACTATCTTGTGACGCTGGTTTTACAGGCTGGGGTGTGGAAACGCCAAACAACTTTCACAGCCCATTACCTCAGACGTGACCCATAGGAGGCTCGATACCTTTTCTATCGACCCTGTGGTGGCTGCACAACAGCTGGTCCAGTACCTAAAGCTGCTTATTGGACAAGTAGCAGAAGGTTGAGGGCACTGTTACTCAGTTTTAGTCTGCATGAATGAAAAGGTATGACTGGCTCTTATTCTTTTCTTCATCCTACACTCTCTTGGGGAAAGCAGCAGCCTGTGTTCTCTGCACAAGCTGACTTTAAGCTACTGCAGGTAAAGCATGCTCCATTGTGTACCTAGTATTGTGTCAATACTGTTGCATCCCCATACCCTGGTGAGGTGGTATTGGGAAAGTCTTGGTTACAACAGTTTTTCCTACGAGACTCTGAATAAGTTTTACCTTGACAGTCGCACTGTTTATCTCAACACACAGCTTGCGTAGGATGTAGACCTTGCATCACAAGGTTTAGCGAGGTGTTAGGAATTCCTTATATTTGGTACAGATATACTGAAAATAAGGAGCCCTCAGGTAAAACCAAAAAGCCAGTTGTTCCGTAACTGAAATACAAACCACGCTATTTAATATAGGTAATTACTTTCGGCGTAGCTGAAATGACGAGCTATTAGAAATTTAACAAGGGATTACTATCCTACCGCTAGTTAGCGGGGAGGGGGGGAGCTTGTCCCCCCCCCTGCACACACCTGTGCTAAGCTCACCTTGCTCTCGGCTCGGGTGCTAGACGGACGTGTCCGCTGTCACTCTTGCCTTCTCTGACAGCCATTTAACTGATCTTTTGTTTGCTTTTTCTTTGACAGTGTTTGTGAAGTTGGCTTCTGCGATGCGTAATTGTCTCGGTTTACCTGACCGCCCTTGTGGTACTTATATGTCGGTGGTGGAAACGGACCCACACACCTTGTGTCCTTACTGAAGGGGCCAACGGTGTGATAAGAGTAACATATGTGGTGAGTGTAGGGAGTGGTCTACCTCCCAGTGGGAGAGGTTTTTCCAGCGCCGGAAGAAGAAGTCCAAGCGGGATATTTCTCCTTCGAAGATTTCTTTGAAAGGAGAAAATCCCAAGGGCTCTTCTTCCGTTGCCCAAACCTGCTCCGAAGCTCCCACTCAATCGGTTTCTTCCGAGAAACTGTCGAGTGGTAGCGTAGGCCGCAGTTCTGTTGACCAATCTCGGGGTTTGGGAGAGGGAGTTGCCTCCCATAGCGAGGCAGCTCCTCCTCCTCTCCCGGGGGAGGATATTAATTCTGATTTGTTCCGTAATTGAATACAAACCACGCTATTTACATGGGGTGATTACTTCGGCGCAGCCGATGACGAGCCATAAAGTTTAAACGAGGGTTACCTACCCCACCGCTAGTTAGGGGGGGGGGTAGGGAGGGGTAGCTAGCTACCCCTCCCCCTCACACGCAGCGGAGAATACTCCACTTTTACTTTTGGCTCGCATAGTGATCGGAGGTTCCGCTCCTATGCTCTCTTGACAGCCATTATTGTTTTGTCTTTTAACTTACCTTTTCTTATACTGGATATATTTAAACATTTCTGATGTTTATACTGTATATATTTTTGTGTATGGAAAATATAAGTTTCCTTTGCTTGCGGTGTTGTGCGGTGTGTATTGTGTACGTCTGCTAGAGTTCGCTGGCTTAGGCCACAACGATCTTTCCGTGATCACGGCCTTGTACTTCTAGGCCACCATGGTTGCCTTTCGTGGAGTCCGGCCCTTCTCTTGAGGTCGTTCACCTCTTACTCCGTACTACGCCTACTATAGCTTCTCAGAACCGAGTCGCTATTTCGTCTTTTTTGTCTCAATTATTTTTACGAATATAATTGTGTTTTGACTTTTCAGCTCAGGGCTCACGTCCCTTCGGGGGTCGGTGATCCTTGGAACATTCAAAGTCAGTTGCATAATTATCATGTTATAATTCAGTTTAGTTAACTTTCGTCCCTTCCCCTCACCTGGGCATGCCGGGTGGGGGAGGGGGGCCACATACCTTCTTTCGTTCTTATGTTCTTTCCCTCGGGGTTTTCTCTTCGGAGTTTCACCCGGGGGAATTTTCTGTTAAATAATTATTCTGTTTTATTTTCCAGTTTACGATGCTGTTTCTTCGTGCCTGTTGTGTGTGCCTTCGAAACAGAGCTGTCCTGTTTATCCTGGGGAGTCGGGTTCGCCGCCTTCTCTCAGGCATCGTCAGGGGCGTTCCCCTCTCTCAGAGGTTCCCCCGTGATTATTGCCAGCTCTTTTTTGCATTCTAGAACGATAAGGAGGTTCGCCTCCAAGGTAGTTAGTTAACTTCCCTTTTACTTTTCCTTGGTCCTTGGCAGTTATGCTCTTGGGGCTGAGCGACCGCCCTTGTGACGTGCTCAAGGGGCTGAGCGGTTGCAAGGCTAGACCATGGTACTAGCGACTATGCTCTCGGGGCTGAGCGGTCGCTTCTATAGCTACACTCAAGGGGCTGAGCAGCTGCAGGATCAGTTCGGCCCTCTCTCATTCGCGAGGGAGGCCGCACTAAGGGCTCCTCCTCGGAGGATTGCTCCTTTTGTCTCTTCTACGAAGTGTCCCCTCCCGCTCGCGTGAGATGAGATGATAAGGAGGTTCGCCTCCAAGGTAGTTAGTTAACTTCCCTTTTACTTTTCCTTGGTCCTTGGCGGTTATGCTCTTGGGGCTGAGCGACCGCCCTTGTGATGTGCTCAAGGGGCTGAGCGGTTGCAAGGCTAGACCATGGTACTAGCGACTATGCTCTCGGGGCTGAGCGGTCGCTTCTATAGCTACACTCAAGGGGCTGAGCAGCTGCAGGATCAGTTCGGCCCTCTCTCATTCGCGAGGGAGGCCGCACTAAGGGCTCCTCCTCGGAGGATTGCTCCTTTTGTCTCTTCTACGAAGTGTCCCCTCCCGCTCGCGTGAGATGACACTCACAGAGACTCCTCTTCGGAGGATTGTTCCTGTTTACGTCTGCTGATCTCACGGCCTTTCGGGGCTCCTTCACGTCTCTTTTACGAAGTGCTCACCTCTCTCGTTCGCGAGAGAGACCACTCATAGAGACTCCTCTTCGGAGGATTGTTCCTGTCAACAGCTTGCTGTTCAGTCACTAGCACTTCGGTGTTTGTGTCAGGGAAACTTCGGTTTCTTTTTTTCCCTGACCCTTCGGGGTCTCGGATCTTAGTTACGCAGTTCCCTCGGGCTCTCGTAACTTTAGTCACTTCTACGCTTCGGTGTTTAGTGACGGAGAAACTTCGGTTTCTCGTTACATTGACCCTCCGGGGTCTTGCAAACTATCCCCTCGGGGCCTCGCTACTCAGGCTACGTTAGACCCTTAGTCTCTCGTCCCTCAGTGTTCCTGTTGCCTGCTGTATCCATTCCTGACTGCAGACTCGCCTTGGGCGCCCACGCCCCCGTTATCTAACGGGCTCCTCCCTTCAGGGTAGGAGAGACTTTCTCACACCTTGAGTAAGTCTCTTAAGTGCCAGGTATTACCTACGCGCCAACGTTCCCTTACGCGCTAGCGCTCGACTGCTGTTCCTGAGACTGCCTTAGAGACTCCCTGTTCCAGTATCCAGTTAGGCTGCTACCAACGTTCCCTGCGTATTTGCGCACATCGTTGGGGTTCCTGAGATAGCGCACTGGCACTCACCAGCAGTTCAGCCTTCGGTGTCTCTAAGTCTCTTCTACGAAGGCCACCTCTCCCGTTCGCAGGAAAGGTACCTCACAGAGACCACTCCTCGGAGTATTTAGCAGTCCTTCAGTTGATCGTCGGCACTGAAGTAGACCTCCTGGTCCTCTTCAGGGGATGCTCTCCCTTTTAGGGACACATCCCAGTTCCTGATCTACGAGTTAGCGATCCTTAAACCATTTCTGACGATCTTCTGTTGTGCAGGAGCCTACAATCTTCGCTCACGCATAAGCGCTGAAGACCGCCTGCGTGCGGGATTATTTCCCGCCCGCGACCTCGCGGTCGTCAACGGTTTAGCCGACGATCTTTTGTTCGCGCTAACGCGTAAGCGTTGATGATTGCCTGCGTGCGGGATGGTTTCCCGCGAGCGATCTCGCGATCGTCGAGGAACGCGCGATCGTCGACGATCGTTAGCCGACGATCGTCGAGGAACGCGCGATCGTCGACGATCGTTAGCCGACGATCTTCTGTTCGCGCTAACGCGTAAGCGTTGATGATCGCCCACGTGCGGGATGGTTTCCTGCGTGCGATCTCGCGATCGTCGAGGCTCGTTAGCAGACGATCTTCTGTTCGCGCTAACGCGTAAGTGTTGATGATCGCCCACACGCGGGATAGTTTCCCGCGCGCGACCTTCAGGCCCTTTCGCTCGTGATTGTCATCCCGGCAACGGTCGTTAGCCGGCGATCTTCGGATCCAGCGCTAGGCGTGCAAGCGCTGACGACTTTCTTAGTGTGCGTAAGCGCCGAGAATCGGTCTGTGCGCGGGATGGTTTTCCGCACGTGATTATCAACGGCCGTTAGCCGGCGATCCTTGGATCCGGCGCTAAGCGGAAGCGCCAACGATCTTCTTAGTACGCTTAGGCTCCTATGAACCTTCCTGCGCACGACGACGAGGCCATCCGCGCGCGATCGCCTACGGCCGTTTCGCCGCCGATCTTTGGATTCGGCGCTAGGCGCGCGAGCGCCGACGATCTTCACAGTACGCGTGAGCGCCGAAGATCGTTTCGTTCGCGGGATAGTTTCCCGCGCGTGACCACTGAGGCTCACGCAATCATCGCTCGGATCGGCCGCGCGCGGTATTCCGCTCGCGATCGTCGTAGATCGTCCACACGCGGGAGCCGAGGTTCCCGCTCGTGATCGCTGACTATCTTCTCTCGCGTGTGAGCTCCGACGATAGTCGCTTACGCGTGAGCGTCAGAGATCGTCCGGGCTCGCACGAATCGCCGACGATCTCCTTACATAGTTCGAGATCTTTCGCACGCGGGCACTATGGGTCCCCGCCCACTGTCCCCTACGGCACGACCGCGCCCTGTTTACATCAGGGTTTATGGCAGTCAGGCCACCTCCGCGTTTCCCTCCCCCGCAGCGCAGAGCAGCGCCCTCTCCGGAGGGGGGGAGGTTTCCGGACAGGTCAAAGGTCTCTTCTCCCTTCACTGCAGTTTCTCTACGGGCGAACCCTCATGTGTCATCTCCCCCAGAGGATCGAACGATCCTCTTTCCTCCAGAGGGATTCCCTGTCAGCACGAGGATTGGTCGGCATCCCTGGTGGGGTGCCGTAGTCAGAGCGCTCAAACAGGCAATGAGCCTGTGCCTTTTGACTGGGGTCACTAATCAGTAGCAGCTTCCTCTCCCCTTGAAGGGGGTGAGAGGAATCCCTTGCATGGTATCTTCCCCAAGGACTATCCTGTACCTTCGCGAGTCCTTACGCAGGCGATGAGCCCTAATCAGTCTCCATCTCCCCTCCCCCGCGGATGAGCTTTGCCCATCCCCAGGAGGGTCGGAAGACCCGGTCCTCTCCCCCTTCACTCCATAGGGAGAATCTCCGCCTCTTCCTGAGGGTCCTATCGTGCGGAGGGGGCGAAGCCTTACATCCTTCATCGCTGGGGTCCTGTTTCCCTCCTAGGAGGGATCCTGAGGTCCTGTCTTCCGCAAGGATCCGACAGAATCCAGTTGGACCCTTGGGGCATGTCTACGAGTCTCCCAGGAAGAGCCTCCGGGATTGGGAGACCTTGCTGCCAGTCCATCAGGAGGATGAGCTCCAGGGGTCAGAACTTGCGTTCTGGCAGGTTCTTACCCTCAGGAGAAACCTCAAGGGGATCCCAGATTCAGAGATTCCTCTTCGGTAAGGGAAGGATTCGGTCCTGGACCGAGTTCTACTCACCCAAGGGCTCCCTTACGCCAGTGCAGCTTGCCCTGGTCTTAGGGAATGGAGAGCGCCAGAGACTAGGCCAAGGGCCAGCTCTCCGAGCTTGTCTCCTTCAACAGTCCCGGTTGGTTCGAGTCCCTCCCTCCTCCCTGGGTAGGGATCGGTGAGGATACGGGTCCTCCGGGCGGAAGTCCAGTCCATGTCGGAGAGGCGCCCCTTCCAAGAGGTGGCTAACGGGTTTCGAGGCCTCCGTAGTCGCCTCCTTCCCTCCTCGACTCTGTACAGGGTTGTCAAACTGTCTCTGTCCAGCTTAGCGGCAGCAGACTCGGTCAGCTTTGCGGTAAGACCACAAGTCTTCATGGGTACACTGGTCTGGTAGGTCTCGTACTTCCGGTCCTGGTTCATCCATCTTCAAGGAAGTACTTTGGAGTCCGCCTGGAAGGCGGGTATATCAGTTCAAGGGCTGTGCTTCAGCCTCTCCATGGCACCTCAACAGTTCTCCGATACTTCCTCTCGGATCTCTTCACGGGCGCTCAGCATCGGCATCCAGCCACTCCGTCAATGGTGTCTGGCTGATCCTGGCAGACTCGAAGGCTTCCCTTCTTCGTCATCGGGACAAACTCCTTGGACTTTACCAAGTTCTTAAGATCATGGTGGTCCTCGAGGAGTCCTCCCCGCAGCCCTCTCAGAGTCTGGTATACCGAGCCTGCTTTTAGGCTCCTATCTCCCGTAGCCTTCCCTTCAGACGTCAGGGTACCAGGGCAGAGGAAGGTCGTGAGACCTTTCCTCACACGAGAAGACCCTCCAACCCAAGGTTGTTACGTCTCCCCTCCCTGGCCCGTCTGGTTTCCACAGTCGCCCCAGGTTGAGTTCTCTTCAGTGGCGACTCAGGGCGCGGGGGATTCGGGGGCGCGTCTCCCCAGACGCCGAGACCCTTAGGAGACAACCGGTACAGACGAACCCATAGGGGTGGGAAGCTGACGAGGGCCTACAAGAGTGAGGGGTCCTTCTCGTCCTTCCCCCTAACTTGATGCTGTTTTTGGACGCGTCAAAGAAAAGCGGGGGGCCCCACGTTCTGATCCACGGGTCTTCAGGCCGGGGGTCAGAACCACGAAGAACCTTCTATAGTCCTACTAGAGACGGAAACTGTGTTTCTGGCTCTTCAGTAGCTCCACCTAGCCTAGTGGACTACTCTGTGGTTATGAGGATCAACAATACCACTTTGATGGTTTTCTGGCCCAAACAAGGAGGTATTTTTCAGTACAACCATCCCATCCTGCGGTAAAGATAGCGGGATGTCCGAGTCCCCCTCGGTCTCCTTGGCAGCTCGCTTGATTCCAGGCAAAGGAATGGGCTCGCCGACAATCTGAGCAGTGTGTCACGGACACCACATTCCAAGTGGTCTTTGGATCCTCAAGTAGCCTACAAGTCCTGCCTCGGTGGACCGGTTCGCTACAGCACTGAGCTGCAAGTTCCTGGTGTACTGCTCCCCGGTCACGGATCCCAAGGCCTTCTGGTTGGAGGACTTCCAGCAACGGTGGGACACCATCGATGTGTTGCCTCCGTAGCTTGCTCCTCTTCCCGCCGGGAGTCTATCCAGCATCTCCTCAAAGAAAGAGGATTTTCGCCACAAGTGGCGAAAAGGAGGCCTGGACACCTGCGCAAGTCTTCCGCATGTAATCTCCCAGGCGATAGGGCGAGTTTCTGCAACCGGTGTCAGGGAGAGGGCATCCCTCCACACGTTGCCGCTTCCAGCATAGCGGAGCCCTAGTGGGATTGCGGGATAAGTGTGCCTTTCAGTTTCAACTGTGAAAGGCTATCCCCCAGCCTTAAGGCTTGCCTCCTGGCTCTAGGGACAAACATTTCTCCCCCCGCCGGAACTCTTCCTTCGCATGCGAAGCCTTGTCTTCTCCTGCCCTCAGTCAAAGGAGAGACCTCCTCCTTAGAACGTGGTTCGAGTCCTCGAGTCGCTAAAGAGACCCCCCTGACGAACCACTACGTAGTCCCCAGACCACCACCTTTCTGGGTAGACAGTGTTCCTGCTAGCCTATCTTCAGCCAAGCGAGTCACATGGTCTCTCTTACGACTTCGGCCATTCAGGGGGTTAGGGGCAGACAACTTCAGGTTCGTCCCTGAGGTTTGTTGCCGAGATTCAGAATCCGGGAGTGCCGGACCCGCTGCGACTCCTTCCAGGGCTCGGGTCTCCGTCCTGTAGCAGATGACTCAGACCATCTCCTACCTTGCTGGTAGGGAGTCCGAGCTGGTGTCTTCAGAGAACAGCTGCAGGTCGTCTCCAGGTCCAAGTCTAGTTCGTGGATCCTGGGTAACGAGGAGAAGGGTCTCCAGGAGTACCATCTTGGCCTGGATTCGCAGGGTGCTACACCCTGCCTGAATCCTGACCCTTCTCCGTCGCATCGCTCTAGAACCCATGATGTCAGGGGCTTAGATACGTCCCTACCCTTCATAGAGCATCTTCAGTGACGCAGGTCCTGCAAGCGGGGATGTTGAAGCCTCAGACCTTCTTCTCAGCCCCTTACCTGCAAGATATGACCCACAGGGGGCTCAATACGTTTTTATCGGCCCTGTGGTGGCTTCACAACAGCTGGTCTGAACCTCAGGCTCCTTGATGGACAAGTGGCAGAAGATTGAGGGCATTGTTACCTGGTGTTAGTCTGCATGAATGAAAAGATCTGTCTGGCCCTTATTCTTTTCTTCATCCTCTCCTCCCACGGAGAAAGCAGCATCCTGGGTTCTCTGCACAGCTGACCTCAAACCACTGCAGGTATACCATGCTTCCTTTTGTTCCTAGTATTATGTGTAATACTGTCACGTCCCCATACCCTGACGAGGTGGTATTGGGAGAGTCCTAGCCTGGATTTCCTTCTGAGGGACTCCAGGGCAACTGCCTGGGACAAGTCACGTTTCACCTTCGCACACACCTTATGTAGGCCGCGGCAGTTTCACAACCGCCAGCGAGGAGCAGGGATTCCCTATTGTCCAAGTACTTGATCACTCGAATATGGAATCCCCGGGCAAGCCAAAGCCAGTATGGCCGGGACTTACCACCCCTCCTAAGAGTTAAGTCACCCCATGTAAATAGCGTGGTTATATTCAGTTACGGAACAAATGACAAATTCGTAGATAATTTGTATTTTTCCTAACGATACAAACCTAGCTATTTACAGTTATGTGCCCGCCAGCCCTGTCCCCCAAGATAAGTCCTACCTCTAAGTAAAGTGGAGTATTCTCTGGTGTGTGTGTGTGAGGGGGAGGGGTAGCTAGCTACCCCTCCCTACCCCCCCCTTCCCCGCTAGCTAGCGGTGGGGTAGGTAACCCTCGTTTAAACTTTATGGCTTGTCATCGGCTGCGCCGAAGTAATCATCCCATGTAAATAGCTAGGTTTGTATTGATAGGAAAAATACAAATTATCTACGAATTTGTCATGTTAATGTAACTAATTATGGTTTGTTGCAGCTTTGGGCTTCTTGGGGCTTGAGGGTTCGCCCTCTAAGGAAGCCTTGTTTGACGTGATCAAATTAGGAGCAGCTGTCAAACAATCGCCGACTTTAGCAGAGGTCGATCCTCTGTCTATCGTCGACGTTGTTGTGGCAGAGGCTTCCAATGAGTTGTATCAAACCTCTGCTCCTGATGTTGCCGATGTATCTGAAGGCTTAGTTCCCCCCTCCGAACATCCTTCGAGGGAGGAACCAAGTCTAACGGTCTCTCCTGCAGGTGATTCTCCCCCTCGGGGGAGTTCACTGACAGAGACTCCTTCGGTGGACTGCTGGTCAGCCTGCTGACCCCACGACCCCCAGAGGGCGTATACGGCGCAAAGCCCGCCTTCCTCTTCGCCGTAGAGGACTTCCTTCGCCTCACAAGGGTATTAGGAGGTGCCTCTTCGGCTCGTCATCCCCGCAGTCCGCCGCAGAGGAACCTCGTCGTCGTTCACCGACCCTGCCAGCTACATCCGCAGAGCGTTCGCGATCTCCTTCGGTGGAAGGTCGTCCAAACCTGACACGAAATCATCCAAGTGATTTTTCGATCCTTCATGCTCCGATAGAGGCAGATTGAGCCTTTTTTGGGAGGAATGGAGTCGCAGAGGGGCAGAGCCCTGGGTGACCCAAATTTTCCGGTTCGGTTACTCATTCCTTTCAAAGACACTCCGCCTCTATCCAGTGTTCCCATCACATTACCCGCCTGCTCTCCAGGCTTGGAGAAGTTTGTAGCCTTAACCCGAGATATAGAGATTCTCGTGCAGAAGGCTGTCATAGAGGAGATAAGCGACAGACCATCCCCGGAATTTTACAACCGTCGGGTCGTAGTCCCGAAGTCATCGGGGGGATGGAGGCCCGTACTGGATGTAAGAGCACTGAAGTTGTTCGTCCAGAAGACCAAATTCAGTATGGAAACGACTCATTCAGTGTTGGAATCCCTTCGTCAAGGGGACTGGATGGTATCCCTGGATATGCAGGACGCATACTTCTACATTCTAATTTCCAGGACTCCAGGAAATACCTTCGGTTTGTGTTCATGGGCAAGACCTACCAGTTTCGAGCTCTTTGCTTCGGCCTCTCGACAGCCCTGCAAGTATTTACGCGAGCGTTGACTCCTCAGGGAAAGTGGTTACACCTGGTCAGGTTACGCTGATCCCTCGATCTGTTCGAGGGAAAATGAACGTGTTGGCGGACGGACTATTCCGCCTTCTTCAATTACTACTGTTAGAATGGATATGTGGCGCGTAGGACCATATTGGCGGGCACGACCAACTTAGAGCGCACAACCAATTTGGTGCGCACGAACAACTAGGCGCACGCAATCAGTTGAAGTGCGCGAACAACTCTTATGACAGAGTTTTTCGAACTCTCGTCCCGTGAATTGTTCGCGCGTGCCCATCATCATCGAGAGTTTTACTCTGATGACAGAGGGATGCCTGCTGCCTAAGGGTTTACGAATCTCTAAAGGTAAATATGACACAGTTCCTTTGGGTCCTGGTCACGTAACACGATTCCTGAAAATTCCGTCAGGAATCAGCGACAGAGTTCCTGCGAGTTCTCGGCACAACATTCCTTAAGGTCGTGAGAAAGGTACTGTATTCACAAATAGATGCTGAACCCGTAAGTTCTCATCCGAATTTCTCGATTTCAGTGATCCAAGGTTTCTGAAAACTCTATAGTTGACCTCCCCCCCTCTACGGGATGGGTCTTCCAAGGGTGTGATTTGTTACGTCACTCTACGCTCCCAGCTGATTTCTATATCAGCAAGTCTGGTTTCGCCAGCACCGATCCCTTCATTTTCGAACGAACCACCGTCATCTTTCCTCCACCTTCCCACTTCAAGAGGTTTGGTTAGCAGACGGAAATGAGCGAGGAATAAAAAATTCTTTACATTCCAGTTCATTTCCCTGGCAGGCCTTGCCTGATCTAGACGGTAGTTTTTCTCACTAGCGAGAAAGCGTTCGATGGCAATCCCTTCGGGTAACCGGTCGATGGCAATTATGTCTGGCATTCTTGAAGCAAACTCCTACATACGAGACTTCATCCTTTTCGGGAGACTCGTTCCTGAGAAGTTTTTACAAAACTTCAATGGGTGTTGTTTAAACTTCATGAAGGCTGTAGGCTGTCCTGGAGCATGCCCTCTAGCCAAGACATAACCGTGAGGTTATTGTCTTAAACTCTGTTCTACTGTTTGATGGAGGCAGCCTCCCCCGTCATTGTACCCTGGGTATAACGACTTGCCTGTGACCCGATAGGCTTCCAAGACCTTTTATTCTATCCTTACAGGGTTATTGTTTCGAACAATTAGTCCCGAAGGAACGTTGTTAGCTGACGTTAAAAGAACGATAGCAACAGCTTGGGCAACTTTTCTTTACGTTTACGAACATTTCAAACTCCGCCCACAGGTAACCAGACATCCGTTTCTGTGTAATGAACACTGGCTAATTCCTCACATAAAGAGGAGGGGTAAACCAAATGATCGCCTCTATAACGATATATTTTATTTGAGAACATGTTCGCTCTCATTCAAGAAAATATTAGTTAGTAAACGATCAAAATTCTTTCGGCAATAATTTTGCGATTCGTCGCACGTACATTATTCGCGCAACTTTTCTAATCCGTGGCCTCGAAAATTTGTTCTCAAAAACCTGACAGACTTGATAGGCCAGGAATAAGAAGAACGACTCATGTCCTGTGCGGGCATTAAGATATTACCTCCGCAGAACAGAGTTGTATGAGAGAGTTAATTGTAGAAGCACATACTCAAGCTAACGACACAGTGTTCCCTTTACTGAGAGTGAAAGGGCACAAAGTTCGAGCGGTAGTGATTTCTCTCGCCTTTCGACACAACTTGTCGCTATCCGCTATCCTGCAAAGTACCTTTTGGAGGTCTAAATATGTGTTTGCTATGCATTATTTGAAAGAAATCGAGACAGTGTTTGAAGATTGTAAGTTTCTCTGTCCATTTTCGGTAGCTGGCATGGTGTTGGGAGGAACAACATAGGGGGTTGCTCCCTCTGTTATCCTATATTTCGCCTTGTACCAAAGTTGACGAGTTAAAGGGAAGTCTAGGGGTACAGTATAATGTACCTGGAGTACTCACCAATCATTTTAGTGTTAGTTTTGATTGGTAAAGGTTTTTATTTCGGTGTAGGTGACAGTTTTTTCATGTTGGTTATTTCTGGCCTTAGCCCAGGGCAAGGGCAATATTTTCCTGCATCTTTGTTGAGTCAGCGGTGAACACCATGACTACGAGGATCTTCCACTCCATGTAGAGGCACCCATTGGTCATATTCCAAGCCCTCTACTATGTAAGATGAGCACCGACCAGAGGCAGTATTCTCCTGCAGTAGCTCTCTTACAAGATAAGGTACAACAGGCACTAACAGTGCTTTTGGGTATACTTTATTTTCAAGAATCGTATACGGTTGTTGAAGTAGAACTTACATCCACAGCCCCCCATCCTTGCAATGGGTAATCAGCTGTATAATTGTTCGGTAAGACACTGCATTAAAAATGGATTTTCATAATAAAATGAAATTTAATTGCATACTTACCGAACAATTATTAATTAAAGTCCTCCCTCCTCCCCACTAGTGGATGGCTGGGCAGAACAAAATGATGTTACCTGGACAGTGGTACCTGTAGCTCCCTCGAGTGGAGGGAGATGACGTCACCTACATCAGCTATGGCGGTGCCACCGCGGTAGTTTTGAATCTATTGTCTGCCATTCTTAGGGAACCTACAGCCTACAGCTGTATAATTGTTTGCTAAGTACAGTATGCAATAAAATTTCATTTTTAAACATCTGACTTACCCAGTAGTTATATATATATAGCTTTAGTCCCTGACGTCCTGGCAGAATTTCAAAACTCGCGGTAATCGCCGATTGGGTAGCCAGGTGTACCACCGGTGCGCCCTCTACCCAGGTACCTACACGCGTGGAGGTTATCGAGTGTCTATTAAGGAAGGAAGGATACTCGGAGAAGACAGCTTCGAGGATGTCGGTATCTTCGGAAGTCCTCGAGCGTGGTGTACCAGGCCAAGTGGGCCACGTTTGTGAAGTGGTGTGCCACACAGAATCTGAGACCGCTGGAGGCATCAATTCACAAGATTGCAGACTTCGTGGTCCACCTGAGGGACGACCTGGAGGTCTCCATTCCAGCCATCAAGGGGGTCCGAGCGGCCCTGGGGCAGGTTTTTCAGCTCAGAGGCATCGACCTGGGAGCCTTTCGCCAGATTACCATGCTCATCAGAAGTTTCGAGCGATCTTGTTCCTCCCGCACCTCTCAGGTCCCGCAGTGGGACGTGGCCAAGGTTCTCAAGGTTTTGACAAGGCCTCCCTTCGAACCCCTCAAGTATATCCTAGATAAAGACCTCACCCTCAAGACAGTGTTCTTGCTAGCTCTAGCCTCAGCCAAGCGTGTGAGTGAGCTCCATGGCTTGTCATTCGAGGTCTCGCACTCGAAAGGGTGGAAGGATCTGTCCTTTAAGTTTCTGCCTGAATTTGTGGCCAAAACTCAGAACCCGGCCATTGCAGACCCAAGGTTTGAGGGGTTCTCGGTCCCGGCGATCCCTCACCCAGACAACCCGGAAGACTTCCTCCTGTGCCCAGTGAGAACAGTTAGGAAATACCTTAGCAGGACAGCCAGACTCCGGCCAGCCATCAAAAGTCTGTTTGTCTCATCAGGCCCAGTAAAGAGGGCAGTGTCTAAGAACACGATCTCCTTCTGGCTTTGGCAAGTCATCAAGAGAGCTTACGACAGTGAGTGGTCTGCAGTCCCTGGTACACCGCAACCCCATGATATTAGAGGTCTTAGCACTTATTTGGCCTTTGACAGCAACATGGCAGTAGGCCAAATCATGCGAGCAGGCACATGGTCCAGGAAGTTGACCTTTACGGCTCACTACCTGAAAGACTGTACGAGGAAATCCCTGGACTCCTCCTCCATTGGTCCAGTGATTTCCGCCATGCAACAAGTTTAAAGCTAAAAACCCCGGGTAGCCCAGGGGAAGTAATCGCAAGCGACACAAGATTCCTCCTTACTCCCCTTTCCTTGCTATCCTTTTTCCCTTTCCTTTCCTCCTCCCATGTGAGAGATGGATGTTGTGGAAGCCCATGTCCGAAATATGCATAAAGGTGAGTTATACAACAGGTAGACTTTTGCGTGCTTCCCCCGACTCTCCTACCATGTCCGTTGTATCGTGTGGACCTAGCCTCCTATCTAGGTCCCGTGTCCTGTGATGGTAGTGGTGGGTCTTCCTGCCTGTAAGTCCACCCCGGCCTCCTAAAGTGTAAGTCTCCTAAGAAAGTAGTTCGAGGTAAGTACTCCGTGTTGGAACAAATCACAAATTGTTCCAACTCGGAGTGCTTACCTCAAACTACTTTCTTAGGAGTATCTGGGATCTCCTCCCATCCGACCAGAATTTTGTGTAGTTTACCCTATTCCCGTTCTCTATGCGGGGTAGTCTCTAACAGTACTTACCTCGAACTACTTTCGTGTTATTGCCCACCCATCCTGCCCCGAGTGCCTTACAGGAGTTCGAAGTAGTACTTAAACATATGCGCACTGGCGACACAGACCTAGTAGCGCACTCTCGCGTGCTGACCCCGGGTCGCCTCAGGGCACGTATCCATACGCCACGGAGGGACCCGAGAAGGGAAAACGGAGATGGGGGAACTGCACAAAATTCTTGGTTGGTTAGGGAGAAGATCCCAGATACTCTTAAGAAAGTAGTTTGAGGTAAGTACTGTTAGGAAAAATACAAATTACTTAGAATTTGTGATTTTTCCTAACGATGCAAACCTTTAGCTATTTATACAAACTTACCCACCGACCTTATCCTCTTGGAAGTCCTTCCTCCAAGCAAAGTTTGCTCAGTCACAGGTGTGTGAGCGGTACGTGTAGAGAGCTAAACCCCCCCGCCGCTAATTAGTGGAATGGGTAGTCAACCCTTGCTAAATTTTAATGGCTTGTCATTTCAGCTTCGCCGAAAGTAATACTCAAAATAAATAGCTAAAGTTTTGTATCGTTGGGTTTGATGCAAATTATCTCCAAATTTGTGTAATGAATGATTTCATCACATAAATGCATATAGATAATCTGATACCAAAGGAGTAAATCAATTTCTAAGAGGTTTTGATTGGCAAGATTATTCAGTAGTGAATTCAATGTGTATGGCTTCAGCCTTACAATCATTTGTTTTGTTTTCTTCATATTGATGACATTAGAAATATAGTGTTACATGTTGATAGATCTTTTATTTTCTACTCTCTTGCTGTGGTCCCTTCTCACCTACAAATACAGTACAACCACTTTCAGTCCTACACTGAATGTCCAGTTCTTTTGAGTAAATCCTATAAGAATACTGTATAATTATGGCATATAATTCCTTTGTGAAATCTTTGTAAATAGAATAATGATAATTTTTTATAATCATATCAATAGCTTATGAAATATTTGGTATGATTTTTTTTCACAGGGGCAGGGGGACATCTTTTGAGAGCTAGGTATAGAATATTTTTTGAAACATGGCGACGGCCGGACCGAGTAGCAGTAATGACAGTCGGAGTGAAAGCAGTAATAATGCCTCTGGAGGTGCAGAAGGAGGAGAAGATGCAACGGATAACTCAAACTTCGAGTGCAACATATGTTTAGACACAGCGAAGGATGCTGTCATATCAATGTGCGGTCATCTCTTTTGGTACGTAACATCACTTGAGTAACACTGTACTGTGATGTAAAATACTGTACCTGTATTTATTTTCATGGTTTGATGTTTATGTTTTATTGTCTTCTTTATGTTGGATACTTGTGGCTTATGTTATTGGAGAATTTTTTAAAATGTTTATATAATTTGAACAGTGATGATAAGTTACATGGTTTATTAATGTTAGTCTAATTTTTTTTTGTTCATATTAGAACAAATAAATTTAATAATTTCTTAGAATTTTTCTCATGGAGCCATAGTTTATAACTGTTTGGTTAAAAAGTTTTGATAATAGGTATGTTACTTATTTTATTTTACAATAAGCAGTACGGATATCAAATAAAATATAAACTTATTTTGATCACTTAATGGTTACAATTATCAACAGTAACTACACTTAGTGCAGTGAAAGATGACTGATAAGGTGGGGGCCTGCTAGTTTTAGACTTATTCCAAGACTGGTGCCACATATCCACAGATAACCGGCTCACCTTCTTTCTCCAACCCTGCTCCAACTCCTTATCCTCCTATTCTGTCTTTCTCTCTCTCTCTGTTTCTATATAAATTGATGTACTGTGCTATTTTTCTGAAATTGTATCGGAAATTATTCTAACTTTTGTTCCTCCCAGCCATTGTTATAAGCATGGCATATGAGGGGTCCCCTCCCATGTGCATGTGCTAAATGTTGCTGGTACATACACACTCATAAGAAATTGAGGAAATGGAGCGTTTCCCACCAAGAAACGGTAGTGTGGGATGAGCTGAAGTTGGTACGTTTAGGATAGTGAAGCTCACGGATGATGAACTCCAAAAATTTTAGAGGATGAGCGGGGATGGAGGCAAAAGCCTGGGCTCATGTCAAGGGATGAAATATAAAAAGAAAAAGAAACTGTTTATGATGAATGGAAAAAGTGAGCCACGTGGCTGGTTGCTTGGAGTTGCGTGAAGGGGGAGATGGATGATGGGGAGGGAGAAGGCGCAACCAGGGTGACATCATGAATAAAAAGTGTAATGAATGAAATCGAATTTGGATAATATTAGTTATAAAAACAGTAAGATTAATAATGTATATGAACAAGCAAGTGTTAGAGGGGATAAGCAGAGAGAATTAATAATAAATCTAAAATAAAATTTAGATGTAATGTATCATACTCATGTAAGATTTATAAAAAATATCGAGCAGACTGGAATGGCATTTTGAGTGATCTTACGAGCTTAAATTGGTCACAATTGTATAAAAGTGTTGATCCTGTAGTTCTTTTGAATGAAAATCTAGTCATCATAATTGATAGGTGTATTCCTTCTCGTGCGCTTAGGTGTCAAGTGAAAGAAACCATGGTTCAATGATGATTGTAGACTTGCTTATTTGGAGAAGCAGGAAGCCTATCATCTTTGGAAGGGTAACAGATCAGATTTGACTTGGAATAACTATACTCAGCTTAGAGCTTTTGCTCAGAGAGTTTATGCTTCAACTGAAAAAGAATACAATTTAACCATAAAAGAAACCCTTTCTGGTACAACTCAGGAACACTAGTGGTGGGCTACCCTTAAATCTTCACTCTTTGGTGTAGATGCAACAGTTCCTCCTTTACTTAAACCAGATGGCTCAGTCACTCACTGTCCAAAGGAAAAGGCAACCCTTTTGGCTGATGTTTTTGACAGTAAACAGAGTAATGAAAAACTTGAACTTCCTCATTCCTGTTTTCCTGAGGCTAAACTAACTAGTTTGGCTTTTTGATCTCATGAAATTAAAACTCATTTGATGGACCTTGATGCCTATGGAGGTGTAGACCCAAATGGTATTTTTCCTTTGTTTTTCTATAAAACTAGAATTTTAGCTCCCGAGTTAATTATTATGCACAAGTTAGCAAGAAGAGGAGCTTTTAGCGCCTGATGGAGAATTGGTAATGTTACTCCACTAGGTAAATGTGTTTGTGGTAGCTCAAGTCCAACTGTGATTACTGCCCAATTTCCGTAACCCCCATATTATCTGAAGTTTTGGAGCGTCTTTTGGGAAAATGTCTTAATAGGTTTGCTGAAGGTAATAATCTATTCCCTAGTTTGCAATTTGGCTTTCATAAAGGCTTTGGAGCATGTGATGCCCTTCTTACAATCTCCAATGTTGTACAGAAATCCCTTGATTGTGGTCAGGAAGTTTGTATGATTGGCTTTGATTTAAGTGCTACCTTTGACTGTATTAATCATCAGGCCCTTGTTTTCAAACTTAAACAGTTGGGAGTGGAGGGCCTTTTTTCGCATCATTATTGAATTTTTAAGTAATAGATCGCAAAGAGTTGTTGAGTAGAAGAATGTGATATGTGGTGTTCCTCAAAGTAGTGTTCTTAGCCTATTACTTTTCATACTATACACTTGACATGTGGTTTGGTATAGAAAACAAGCTCGTTGCATATGCAGATGATGCTGCTCTCCTAGCGTTATTTCATCTCCTAAATGTAGATGTGAGGTTGGTGAATTTCTTAATAGAGATCTAGCTACAATAATGCATGGTTTAAATTATGGACTAGGAAGTTGAATCCTAACAAAACTCAAAGTATGATTGTGAGTAGGTCAAGGACAGTTGCTCCTCAACATCTAAAGCTCAGAATTGATAAGGTTTCATTAACTTTATATGACTTAAAATTTTAGGTGTGATTCTCGACAGCAAGTTTACTTATGAGAAACACATCAAATCTGTGTCTTCTTCAATTGCATAAAAGATTGGCCTATTGAAAAAGTCTCGTAAGATTTCGAGAGATTAATCTATTCTGAAGAAGTTTTAATTCTTTCATTCTGCCTTGTTTCGAGTATTGTTCTCCTGTCTGGTCTTCTGCTGCTGATTCTCATCTTAATTTGTTGGATGGGAACTTACAGTCTATTGAATTTCTTATTCCTGATCTTGATATTAATCTTTGGCACCATCATTCAATTAGTTCATTAGGCATGTTGCATAAGATTTTTCATAGTTCTGATCATCCTTTACATTCAGATCTTCCTGGACTGTACCATCCTGTTCGTAATATTTAAGAAGAGTTTGTGGTATATGTAATGTAAAATACAAGGCTAGGGTAGCTCGTATGAGATACTATGGTCAAGTAATAAGCAGGGAGGAGGTGGAACCAATTGAGAGCCAAGAACATGCCGGTGATGAGGAGCGGTGTGGGGCATCAGCAAATCAAATGAATGGATGTTGTGAGGAGGGATATGGGTGTGGTGGGCCTTGGGGAAGATGATGCAAGCAATAGAAATAGGAGAAAGTTGACTCGAGCTGGTGACCCTGTTAAACAGGACTATTATTATTATTATTATTATTATTATTATTATTATTATTGCTATTGTTATTGTTGTTGTTGTTACTACTACTACTACTACTACTTGCTAAGCTACAACCCTAGTTGGAAAAGCAGAATGCTATAAGCCGAGGGACCCCAACAGGGAAAAAGGGATACCATTATTTTAACTGGGCTGCGTATTGGCCATACACATGCAACGCACAATTATTTAATGAAGAGTGGGGAAGGGAGACAGGCCCCTCTTTGTAATACCTGTCAAGTGACAATGGATGTTAAACATATTTTAGTCGATTGTCCTGTTTTTAATCTCCAGAGGAGGACACATTTACTCCAGGACAAACCGTTAAGAGATATACTGGGGGAAAACTGTAATACCCTGAACTTGAGAAAATTTATACAAAGTATTGGGTTATATTATGAGCTATAATTGATTTTATTAATTTATTTATTTATTTTACCCTTTTAATCCCTATTTATTTCACATCTAGATTTTATTGTATGAAAGTGTTACGATTTGTATTAAAGGTTAAAATGATACTAAATGGTGTGAGTGTACAGATATGATTGAATGATTTTCGTTATATAGCGCTGAATGGCCTTTGATGCCCCAGTGCTTGGCTCAATGCCTAAATCCCATATTCAATTCAATTCAATTCAATCCCAACAGGGAAAATAGCCGAGTAAGGACTGGAAACAAGGAAAAATAAAATATTTTAAGAACAGTAACAACATTAAAATAAACTTCTATATAAACTATAAAAGTTTTTAACAAAACAAGAGGAAAAGAAATAAGACGGATTAGTGTACCCAAGTGTACCCTCAAGCAAGAGAATTCTAACCCAAGGCAGTGAAAGACAGAGGCTATGGCACCACCCAAGACTAGAGAACAATGGTTTGATTTTGGAGGTGTCCTTCTCCTAGAAGAGCTGCTTACCATAGCTTAAGTCTCTTCTACCCTTACCAAGAAGAAATTGGTCACTGAATAATTACAGTGTGAGAGAAGGAAGTTGAGAGTTAATGTGGGTAAGAGTAAGGTTATGAGATGTACAAGAAGGGAAGGTGGTGCAAGGTTGAATGTCATGTTGAATGGAGAGTTACTTGAGGAGGTGGATCAGTTTAAGTACTTGGGGTCTGTTGTTGCAGCAAATGGTGGAGTGGAAGCAGATGTACTTCAGAGAGTCAATGAAGGTTGCAAAGTGTTGGGGGCAGTTAAGGGAGTAGTAAAAAATAGAGGGTTGGGCATGAATGTAAAGAGAGTTCTATATGAGAAAGTGATTGTACCAACTGTGATGTATGGATGAGAGTTGTGGGGAATGAAAGTGACAGAGAGACAGAAATTGAATGTGTTTGAGATGAAGTGTCTAAGGAGTATGGCTGGTGTATCTCGAGTAGATAGGGTTAGGAACGAAGTGGTGAGGGTAAGAACGGGTGTAAGAAATGAGTTAGCAGCCAGAGTGGATATGAATGTGTTGAGGTGGTTTGGCCATGTTGAGCGAATGGAAACTGGCTCTCTACTATTAATATTATTATTATTACTAGCCAAGCTACAACCTTAGTTGGAAAAGCAAGATGCTAAAGAAGGTGATGAATGCAAGAGTTGATGGGAGAAGTACAAGAGGAAGGCCAAGGTTTTGGTGGATGGATGGAGTGAAGAAAGCTCTGGGTGATAAGAGGATAGATGTGAGAGAGGCAAGAGAGCGTGCTAGAATTAGGAATGAATGGCGAGCGATTGTGACGCAGTTCCGATAGACCCTGCTACTTCCTCCGATGGCTTAGATGACCGCAAAGGTAGCAGCAGTAGGGGATTCAGCGTTATGAAGCTTCATCTGTGGTGGATAATGGGGGAGGGTGAGCTGTGGCACCCCCAGCAGTACCATCCGAACTTAGTTGAGTCCCTTGTCAGGCTGGGAGGAACGTAGAGAGAGGTCCCCTTTTTTTGTTCTTTTTTTTTGATGTCGGCTACCCTCCAAAACTGCGGGAAGTGCCTTGGTATATGTATGTATGTATGTAATTAACCCCTTGGGTGAAGAAGAATTGTTTGTTGTTGTCAGTTGTATGAGGACAGAGGGGAATATGTAAAGAATAGGCCAGACTATTCGGTGTGTGCGTAGGCAAAGGGAAAGTGAACCGTAACCAGAGAGAAGGATCCAATGACATACTGTACTGTCTCTACAGTATCTCAACGGGTGGTTAGTGCCCTGGGCAACCTACTACCTATAAATGATGTCAAAAGAAGAAGAGATCCTGTAGGAAGGTATGCCATCAGCATTCTTTAAGCGGTGCACAGTAAGCATTACTTGCAGGTCATGGCAGTGTTCTTTCAGCCCCTGAATGCACTCTCTATTTTAACCTTCAACTGTACTGGCATTTCCCCTATTTTAATTTCCTCATATTGCAACTGCAGGGTTTTCCCAGTGTTGCATGTGAGTTAGTGCTGTGTGGCCTCCTAGGTTATAGTGATTGGTTTTGTGGCAGAAATTCAATAGAAATAAACGAGGGAGAATGGCTTGACAATTCATTTTTATGTGCATTTATGACTTGACATTTCACATTTCATTCTAGCTGGCCTTGTTTGCACCAGTGGCTGGAAACCAGACCAAATAACCAAACATGTCCGGTGTGTAAAGCAGCGATATCACGCGAGAAGGTCATTCCACTGTATGGCAGAGGGTCTGGAAACCAGCAAGATCCAAGGTAAGTGAGGATTTTCAAACATGATCTATAATGGACTGGTTGGAGAGTAAAATGGTATTCTTCAAACAGATTTTTAATTTTTATACTTAAATCAAGGAGACTTTTACTGGTCCGTTTGCGTATTTGTAGCTTAGGTGTTCAAATAGATGTAAGGTGTTTTATGTATTGTCTCATCAATTGGGAGTTTTTATTAATAATCCCAAAGTTCATGAAATTGGTAAACACAAATACTGTACTGTGTGATAAGAATTGATAAAGGTGGCCATTTACGTTTAGTTTTGTAATTTTAATGATGCAGTTCTGTTTTAGTACTATACCATTTACAACTGTTGACTTTTCCATTTAAAATTTTTACCTAGACCCATGGATATTATGGCAGTATCTTCTTTCTTCTATAAGTTAAAGGACCTTTGGGGCAAGTGAATTCACATCAAATTTAGTAGTGAATATTTTTGTGATTCAATATTTTAGCCTTAAAAAATACTTTATAAAAACTAATACTGGTTACCGTATTTGACAACCTATAGGATGCACTTTTTTCCCCAAATTTTTGCTAAAATAATCGCCCTGCGTCTTACACATCGTAGGTAAAGTTTGAGATCTACCGTAAGCGTAGGCTTATCTAACCCAGCTTACGCTACGTACTTTTAACTGCACTAAACTCCATTAATCCTTAGTTTATTTCTGTTGCTGGTATTATTGTATTATTACCGGTGCTTTAAAATTAATCCGTTAATATGAAGGCAATTTAAACTAAAATACTGTGACTTTCGTTTATAAACATAAACTGACGAAATACAAACATTGAGTTATGGTTGCATTCTCAGCCATCTTTGAACTTTCTCTTTCCTTAGCCTTCGAGAAATTTAATGGTATTGTTAATAACGGTAGTAATCAAATTTAGATTAGAATATTTATTTTTCATTAAAAGTCCACCATGATTTGAATTATCCTCACTCTTTCTCCAATCAAGCATCATCTTCTCTGTCCCATCGTACTGTCATTAGCAGTACTTTGCTATTGTTGACTAAACAAACAAAATGGCTTTTCGGTTATGCGACGTGTACAAGTTTTTAGGGATATGGCAAGTTAAATATTTGTAATAACATCTTTACTAAAAGCTCTTAGTATTGTTAGTTATTGCTTGAATGTGTAAATGCATTTGTTTGTTCATTATTATCGGTAATGAAATGTAAACAAAACAACATTTTCTGTTCTAGGCAGCGTTCATTAGGATAAACTTGATATAGTATCGCTGTTGTTTTAATTATTTTGAATTACTAATGGTAAAGTAAATAAAACAAAATTAATAACATTATTATTTCATAACCAATACTTGTGAGAGATCTGTTACTACAAATGCTTAATTATACAATGTGCAAATGCGTTAATCTTTTGGTTATGATCGGTGTATTTTGGGTTTTTAAGTATACAACAAAAGATAGCCTATGCACTAATAGTTGTCTTATGCACGGAAATATACGATATATTTCTGCTTGTGCAGTGTACAGGTAGACTATTTTCAACACTATATGCTTAAATACATTAAACACTGTTTTTAAACATTAAACTTAACCGCTGGTTATATAAAAATAGCTTTAGTCTCTGACGTCCGGCAGAAATTCAAAACTCGCGGCAATCGCAGATAGAGTAGCCAGGTGTACACCAGCTCCCTCACGCGAGATACACAGAACCATTCCATAAATCTCCAGATCTTCTCTGCCGCCATTACCGGCGACATTGTTCGGAATTCACTCGTTAACTAACCTGGATTTTGACAAGTTATCTTTGGTGATGTACTACTAATTTGGTTATTGGCTTTCGCTTGTTGGATTTTGCTTTCGGATTCTCTTGAAACTTTATTGATTTAGATTATTTAGATTATTTTGACCCTTGCTTGTTTTGATCTCTCTTATTAACTATTCATAATGGCCGACCCTTCTCCCTCATATAGAAAGTGTGTGAAAGGGTGTAAGACCCGGCTTCTTAAAGCCGCTGTAGATCCCCACTTAATTTGTTCTAAATGTAGGGGTAAAGTATGTGAGTTGGGGGATCGGTGTGAAGAATGTGTTTCATTGTCTGAGAGCGGGTGGCTGGCTTTTGACCGCTACACTCATAAATTAGAGAGAGACAGAGTTAGACGTAGTTCTTCTCGTTCTAGAGAATTATCCACTTCCCGTGTCATTGAACCTAATCCTTCCCGTGTAATGGTAAGTTCAGATCCCACTACTGTTACCACTGCGCCTACGCATAAAGACATGATTTTCGCAATTCAGGCCCTTGGAGTAGGGGTGGAATCGCTCGCTGCAGACAGGAACCAGCTTATGTCTGATGTGAACCAATTAAAAAGTGTTAGTGCGAAAAGTGCAGTTAATGTGTTCAGTGCTGTGGAGGGTGCGTCTGCTCGAGCCTGTCGTTCACCTAGCCTTAGACCTCTTCCAAGCTCCCCAACCCCTGGGAGAAGGAATGTCGATCGGTGAAAGGGAACGAGAGGCGTTATCGCTCGGGCAGACGTCCAGTTGTCGCCTCACGGGATGCTCACCCTCACCATGGGAAAGGTGAGGTTAGTTTGTTATCCTCATCTTCAGATGACGCGGCACCCGGCAAGGGCTGGCGTCAAGCCTCCAGACCTCTTAGGAGGAAAGTGGATGCAGTAGCTCAAAGTCGCGACTTATCGCCTCAAGCGCCAGGCTGTAGCCATTGGGACAGTCCAGAGCGCTTCCCTTCATCTGTGGAAGGTTCTCCTGCTAAACGTCCTGATAGGATGTCAGAAGCTGACAAAGGTCTAGTTCAGTCTGATGCAGATCTTTTTCCTGAGTCTGGTATCACGGTTCATGCTCCACCGCTCCTGTCTGACTGGTTTCCATTTTCCGAACCCTTGGCGCATTACGTGAGCGATGAAGAAGGCTAGTTTGCGGTTGAAGTTACTTCACCTGCGTCACCTCGTTTTGATCCGAATTGGAGTATGCTGCAAGACATGCAGCAGCAGTTCTTGTCTTTTATGCAGACGTATCAACCTGCTGTCAACAAGGATGTGGTTCGCCAAGATTCCGACCGCCGGGAAACTTCGCTTCTTGACACTAAGTGCCGTAAGACGGCTAGTCTTGTTGCGTGTGACGACAATCAGCCTCCCAAGCGGCAAGCGGTTAAATACGGTTCTGAACGATGTGATAAGGTTTCTGTGTCTCATCGAGTTCCTGATCCTCTTGATCCCAAACGTCAAGCTACCAAGCGTGACGCCGAGAGTCAGCCATCCAAGCGCGAGGACGATCGCCGGGCAGCTAAACGTGACGCCGAGCGTCAAGTTAGATGTAACGTCAAGCGACAGTTGCGTGACCTCGAGCGACAGGCACGTGACGTTGAACAACAAGTGGAACGCCCAACGTCAATCAGATGTTGTACAACATGCAGTCGGATGTGACGCCAAGCGTAAGAGCAGCGAACGTTATGATGACATCTTTCATACCGAGCGTCTAGATCGCGCGCGCCGTAGTGCCAATCCTTATGATCGCGAGCGACTGCTCTCCGAGCGTCGAGCGTTGGCTCATAGTGACACTGCACTTGATGACCTGACATCTGTGTTGAACAGTGGTCGGGCCCGTAAGGAGCCGCCTCCTGTTCTACAAGATACCGCTCCGCCAGTTAGAGTTTTTTCGGAGGAAGAGCCGGATGATCACTTTTTCCCGGATGAACTTTAGGATGATCTCTCTGAGGGAGAAGAGCCTAAGACGCTTCATCGCTCAGTCGATCTTGAAAAGATTATGAAAGTCTTTACGGAAGAATTTCCGGACCAGTTTGTTCCCGTTGCTCTGCGTTCACCTCCTTCGGAATTTACCTTAGGAAAGGCAGCGAAGGAATCACTGTTCACTAAGATGGTACTCTCTCGCTCTTCGAAGAGAGCACTAAGAATGTTGGGAGATTGGATGAAGTCCAAAAAAGGGCTAGGCAAGACGGCCTTTGCTTTCCCCCCAGCCAGATTAGCGTCCAGGTCAAGTGTATGGTACGAGACAGGAGAAGTTCTCGACTTGGGGGTTCCTGCCTCTGCCCAGGGCGACTTCTCAAGCCTAGTAGACTCTCCTCGTCGGTTGGCCATGAGAAGAACTAAGATTCTATGGTCGACTTCTGAGTTTGATCATCTCCTCAAAGGCGTCTTCAGAGCCTTTGAGGTTTTCAACTTTCTAGATTGGACTCTGGGAGTCTTGGGGAAGAAAGTGTCAACCTTGAAAGATCCTGACACTGATAGCTTTATACATATTATGTCGTGTATGGATAAAGCCGTGAGGGACGCCTCTAATGAGTTGGCAGCCCTATTCACAGCTGGGGTTCTTAAGAAAAGAGCGATAATGTGTTCTTTTCTTTCTATGGGGGTTACTCCATTCCAGAAGTCGGAATTGCTGTTTGCACCTCTTTCTCCCTCTCTGTTTCCTCAGGAGTTAGTGAGAGAGGTTGCCTCTGCTTTGACCCAGAAGGCCACTCAAGACTGCAAGGAAGGTTCTACCGACTTCCTTTAGCAACCGTAAATCAAAAGAAGAAACTCCTTTTCCTCAATTCTCACAGCCTTTTTGATTAAAGTCCACCAGCAGGGGTAGCTTCAGACCCGATGGGAGGAGAGTTAGAAGGAGAGGTTCCAGACCTGGACGAAGCAGTCTTGACTGCTTTCGCCTTCAGACAGCAGTAGGAGCCAAACTGAACAACTTCTGGCGAGCCTGGGAGAGAAGGGGAGCGGATCCTTGGTCCGTTCGTGTTTTGAAGATTCCTTTCGTTATGAAACCTCTGTTAGTGTTAGATCCTATAGATCTCTCTCCCAGATACAAGGAGGAGTCGAAGAGACTGGCTATGCACCTCCAAATCTCTCTCTCTTGCTGGAAAAAGCAGTAGAGAGGGTGCGAGACTTGAAGTCACCTGGGTTTTACAACCGCCTCCTCCTGGTTCCCAAGAACTCGGGGGGGATGGAGACCAGTCCTAGACGTAAATTCCCTCAAAGACTACGTTCAGAAGACGAAGTTCTCTATGGAGACCCCAAAGACTACTAACAGCAGTAAGTAAGGGCGACTGAATGGTCTCGTTAGACCTCCAGGACGCTTACTTTCATATCCCCATCCATCCAAGTTTCAAGCATTACCTGAGGTTCGTGTACAGGAAGGAAGTCTTCCAGTTTAGGGCCTTGTGTTTCGGCCTCAGCACCGCCCCTCTAATTTTCACGAAGATCATGTTAAATGTAGCGAGTATGCTGCACTTAAGAGGCATCAGAGCCTCCTCGTATCTGGACGACTGGCTTATCAGAGCTCACTCCTCCAATCGCTGTCTGGAGGATCTGCGTCTGACATTGAGATTGTCAGAGGAGCTGGGGCTTCTTGTAAACACAAAGAAGTCTCAATTGAATCCATCCCAGAAGATTCTCTATTTGGGGATGGAGATTCGCAGTCTAGCTTTTCAGGCTTTTCTGTCGCCCACAAGGATACAAGCCTTACTGAAACTTCCTTCTTTTCTAGAGAAAAGAGTTTGTTCGGTAAGAGAGTGGATGAGTCTGCTGGGAACCCTCTCCTCACTGGAGCAATTTGTTTCCCTGGGGAAACTGAATCTCCGGCCTCTCCAATTCCACCTCAGTTGTCATTGGAACAAAGAGGAGAGCCTCGAGGCGGAAAGCATTCCCCTTACGGAACTAGTAAGAAGGTGCCTCCAGTGGTGGAACGACCTAGGCAAGTTTCAAGAAGGTCTGTCATTGGAACGAAGGAGCCCAGACCTTGTGTTGTTTTCCGACACCTCGGACTCTGGGTGGGGAGCAACACTGGGCAAGTCGGAGATCTCAGGTCTGTGGACAAGGGAACAGGAGATCTTCCACATCAATCAGAAGGAGCTGTTGGGAGTCCTGTTGGCCCTCAAAGTAGTGCAGGTCAACGCCGACAACACCACAGCATTGGCCTACATAACCAAACAAGGCGGGACTCATTCGAGGTCACTTTACGAGACTGCAAAGACTCTTCTCGAGTGGGCCAAGGAAAGAAATGTAACCCTGCTTACTGTACATGATTCATCCAAGGAGAGAAGAATGTGATGGCAGACAGTCTCAGCAGGAGGGATCAAGTTCTGTCCACGGAGTGGACATTGCATCTAGAAGTATGCGAGAAACTGTGGCGGATTTGGGGTCGTCCGTCCATAGACCTGTTCGCGACCGCGAAAACGAAAAGACTGGATACCTACTGCTCCCCAGTTCCAGATCTCGAAGCGACACACATGGACGCTTTCCTACTGGATTGGTCTCACCTTGACATGTATGCGTTCCCACCATTCAAAGTTCTGTACAAAGTGTTACAAAAGTTTGTGTCACATGAGGGAACTAGGTTGACTCTAGTGGCTCCCTTTTGGCCATCAAGAGAATGGTTCACAGAGATACTGGAATGGATGGGGGACATTCCGAGAAGCCTCCCATTGTGAGTAGATCTTCTCAAACAACCTCACTCGGCAAGACATCATCTAAACCTCCAAGCTCTACATCTAACTGCCTTCAGACTATCGAAAAACTCACAAGAGCTAGAGGATTTTTGAAGGAGGCAGCTAGAGCTATCGCTAGAACAAGGAGGGCTTCTACCATCAAGGTTTACCAGTCCAAGTGGGAGGTTTTTAGTGAATGGTGTAGAGCTAACTCAGTTTCTTCATCCAGTACCTCTGTAACTCAAATTGCTGACTTCTTTTTAGACCTTAGAAGAAAACGCAATTTTTCTTCCTCTACCATCAAGGGGTATAGGAGTATGTTGGCAGCAGTCTTCAGACACAGGAATTTGGACCTCTCTATTAATAAAGACCTTCAGGACCTTCTCAGATCATTTGAGACTTCTAAGGAGCGCCAACAGGAACCACCAGCCTGAAATCTAGATGTTGTTTTGAAGTTCCTCATGAGTGACAGGTTTGAGCCCTTACACTTGGCTTCTTTTAAAGATCTCACTTTAAAGACTGTTCTTGGTTAGTCTGGCGACAGCTAAGAGAGTCTGAGGTTCACGCCTTTAGCAAAAATATTGGCTTCAGAAACGGCAAAGCCTTATGCTCCTTACAACTAGGATTCCTGGCCAAGAATGAACGTCCTTCTCACTCATGACCTAAGTCTTTCGAGATTACAAACCTTTCTGTTGTGGTTGGTGAAGAGTTGGAGAAGGTCCTGTGTCCTGTTAGAGCACTGAAGTTCTACCTGGACAGAACTAAAGAATTAAGAGGCAAGTCAGAAGCTCTTTGGTGGGCAGTCAGGAAACCCTCGTTACCAATGTCAAAAAACGCCCTTTAATTTTTTATAAGACTTTTAATTAGAGAGGCTCACTCACACTGCGGTGAGGCCGACCTCAAGCTGCTGAAAGTGAAAACTCATGAAGTTAGAGCAGTGGCAACTTCTGTAGCTTTTAAGCAGAATTGTTCTCTGCAGAGCATCATGGACACAACCTTCTGGAGGAGTAAATCTGTGTTCGCCTCACATTACTTTAAATGTGTCCAGACTGTTTATGAGGACTGCTACACTTTGGGACCATTCGTAGCAGCGAGTGCAATAGTGGGTGAAGGATCTACCACTACGTTCCCCTAATCCCTAGTACCCTTTTTCTTCTCTTGGAATTTTTATATATTTTTATGGTTGTTTGTGGAGATTGGTCGACAGTCTTCCGCAATCTTTGATTTGGTCAGATGGTCATTTTGTTCCTTGAGAGTGCCCGGAACAAGGGTATTAGTTGAGATCCTGTCAACATAGAGGTATTTTCACCGGTTTGACAGCTCTTAGAGGTCTTCAGCCCCCTGGGTGGATTGCTGGATCTCATAAGGAAAGCGGACATAATGAGGCAGAGAATCATTGAAGTCAGCTTCCTTATCAGGTACGAATCCTTAAGCTTGTTTTAATTAACTCTTAAGTAATATTCCAACAATGTTGGATGTCTCTAACCCTCCACCAAGGGTGTCAATCAGCTATTTTTATATAACCAGCGGGTAAGTTTAATGTTTAAAAATGATATTTTCATAAGATAAATTTTTGAACATACTTACCCACTGGTTATATAAACTTTATTCCCCCCCCCTCCTCCCCTCTAGATACCTATGGGCAGAGAAGATCTGAAGATTTATTGAATGGTTCTGTGTACCTCGAGTGAGTGCGCTGGTGTACACCTGGCTACTCTATCTGCGATGTACACCTGGCTACTCTATCTGCGATGTACACCTGGCTACTCTATCTGCGATGTACACCTGGCTACTCTATCTGCGATGTACACCTGGCTACTCTATCTGCGATGTACACCTGGCTACTCTATCTGCGATTGCCGCGAGTTTTGAATTAATGCTGAATATCAGAGACTAAAGCTATTTTTATATAACCAGCGGGTAAGTATGTTAACCCTTTTACCCCAAGGCTATTTGGAAATTTCAAACCCTTAACCCCCAAGGGTTATTTTTTATTCAAGCACATTTTGCAGTATATATTTTTCAAATTGCTCTAACAGCCCCAATTTTTGTCATAGAGAGGTCAGGTTTGTCTCATTCTCTTGGAAAATGCCTGAAGTTTCTCAAAAACTTTTAAAAAATATGCAAAAAAAAATTTAATTAGCATTTTTTTGCAAGGACGTACCGGTACGTCTATGGGGGTAAAGGGATGGCTGTTGTGAAACGTACCAGTACGTCCTTTGGGGGTAAAAGGGTTAAAAAATTTATTCTATTATGAAAGTATAATTTTCCTGAATCTGACCTGCTGAAATGATGGTGCGTCTCATATAGGCTGTCAAATACGGCATTCCTCATTTTGGCACTGCTCATAATATTTATATACTTTAGGCATTCAGTCATGATTTTTTCTTTTTGTCTTGTCCCATAATGATATCTGATGTTGAAGGGTTAATGATGATGATGACAAAATAAATCATTATGTACTTTCAGGGAGAAATTACCCCCTCGTCCTCCAGGACAGCGCACAGAACCTGAACCTCAGAATGGTTATATGCCAGGTTTTGGGTTTGGTGAAGGTGGTGGCTTCCAGTTCCACTTTGGTATTGGTGCCTTTCCTTTTGGAATCTTTACAACATTCAATAATTGGGGTGGTGGTGCAGGAGTCCCTCCCGGTAGGTGCTTAAGAACATTTATTGATCTGATTTTTTAAGTATAGTGACCTTGTGCTATAGATTATAGGACATTTTTTATTTTAAAAAGGAAAATAATTAACTCTATGTAGTTTATGTGATGGTTAGACTAAATTAATCCATGTGCACATCACTTGACCTAGTCTGAATGTAGAAAATACAATTTACTATTACTTATTGTGATGTCAATTTTCAAGACACAAATCAAATCCAAATTATGTTAGAATCTTGAATAATTCAAGTTTTTCATTGGATTTATTAGGAAATGAGGTTTTCATTTTCAAAAACAAACCCACGGGTAAGGATTTGTCATCAGAACTAATGAACAAGGGGCCATTGTTCCGTAACTAGAATACAAACCTACGCTATTTATTAGGGGTATTACTTTCCCACTGTTCTCCGCCTTAGAGGTACTCCTTCGCCTTTGGCAGAGACATCCCTTCGGCTCTCCAGCCTCGTCATTGCAGCTCTCCTCTTTGGAGGATTCTTCTTGTCCTGGTTTTTCGGATTTGCCCATTCGGAAACAAACCTTGGTTCATGACGCACCGCCGAGGTCTCATTCGGGAACCTCCCCTGGGGATGTTATCCCTTCCAAAGCACACCTCCCGTCTTCAGAACATCATTAACGCTGATTCACAGACCAGCTGTTCTCACCTATTGCAGCTTGTATTTCTTCAGTCTTGCCAATCGCTGATCACCAGCGTGCTGATAGCAATCGTCAACTTGCTGACCGTCTGTTCGCCAATCTCCTGCCGATCGCCAATCACTAGCTCGCCAATTGCCAGCTCTCTGATCGCTGATCATTAGTTCGCCTGCTCGTCTGCAAACCCTGGTTCATTACACACCGTCGAGGTCTCGTTCATGAGCCTCTCCTAAGGATGTTTGCCCTTCCAAAGGGCACATCTTGTCTCCATATTATCGTTCGGCTGTTGGCTGACCAGCTGTTCAACCTAATGCAACTCGTATTTCTGCTAGCTCCAGTCACGCCGATCGCCCATTGTTAGCTCGCCAGTTAGCTCGCCAATCACCGATTGCCAGCTTGCCAATCTCTAGTTCACCAATCGTCAATCACCGATTTCTAGCTCGCCGACCGCTGATCGCTAGCTTTTTTTTTACCAATGGCTATTCATCAGCTTGCTGATCTCTAGCTCGCCGATCGTTGTTTGCTAGCTTGTCTTCTCTGATCATTGACCTCCAGTCTCACTGATAGCTAGCTTGTCTTCTCTGATCATTGACCTCCAGTCTCACTGATAGCTAGCTTGCCGATCATTAGTTCGCCAAACGCCAATGGCCAATAGCCAATTCGCCAATCCCAGATTATCATCCCGCCTATTGTTAGCTCTCCGACCACTGATCGCGTGCGCCGATCGCCTATTGTTAGCTCGTCATTCATGGATAGGCAATCGTCAGCCTGCTGTTCGCTAGCTTGCTGATTGCCTGTTGCAGATCACTAGATCTCCGATTACCAATTGCTAGCTCATCTTCCATCGGTCCGCGACCGCGTCTCGCCGATCATTGATCCAGCTCACCGATAGCTAATTGTCAGCTCGCTGATCGCTAGCTTGCCAATCTCCGTTCCTCGATAGCATTTGCTAGCTAACCAATCACTATCTTACTGATTGATAGCGCTCTGATCGCCGATCGATAGCGCTCCGATCGCCGATCGATAGCGCTCCGATCGCCGATCGATAGCACTCCGATCGCCGATCGATAGCGCTCCGATCGCTGATCGATAGCGCTCCGATCGCCGATCGATAGCGCTCCGATCGCCAATCGATAGCGCCCCGATCGCCGATCGATAGCGCCCCGATCGCCGATCGATAGCGCCCCGATCGCCGATCGATAGCGCTCTGATTGCAAATCATTAGCTCAACATTCAGATCGTCGAACCTTACTTTAGCCATCCATTTGTCAATCGCTAGCACTCCGAGCATTCTTTCGTAGATCTGGGCGCTGATCGCCAATCTCTGACTGGGTGGTCACCAACTAGTCTGTTGCTGTTGCAGATTGCCTGGCCCTTACGGCCAGGCACGGGTTCTTGCACCCTTGCAGCCCGTAGACCAGCTAGACGATCGTTGTACCATACTGCGGTTCCTCAGCTTATATGATCATCCACCAACTCACCTATTTTTTGGCCCTCTGATCGTCAGCACGCCGATTGCCAGCTCATTGATCGCCAGCCTACTTTGCCTGCTCAACAGTGGCTAACTGACCTTTCCAGCTCAATGGTTACAAGCACATGGCCGTTCACCATTTAACAATGGTTACCCGTTTGCAGATTTATCTAGCGGGTCGCCATTCGCCTTCGGCTCTCCGATCTCCAACTCGTAAATAGTCAAGTCAACCCAACGATCAACGGCAGAACACCGCTTGCCGACTGATTAGGCAGCCTTCTTCTGCTCGTCAGTCTCCATCCCCGGCTTAAAAATTGCTGATTCGCTGATTACCGACAGCTCGCTCGCTGCTCGCCATTCCCGATCACTACGATCCAATAAACAATCTGCAGTCCCCATCAGCTGTTTGTCGACAGGTGACTACTCGCGAGCACTCTCCAACTGCACAGTGGCCACGATAACCACCCCTTGACCATTGTCAACATTCGCCAGAATGACGCTGTTCTAAGGAGCAGCATCACCCCTGTCTGGGTGCGGGGTAAGGTCAAGCTGTCCCTAACTCAGTTCTTCATCAGTTAAGGCTGAGTTCTCTCCCAGGGAAGAGTCCTTATGCAGGGTATCGCATCCCATTCACCCATCTCTCCCTCCATGGGTCAGGACCCCAGCATCAACAAGCTCCTATGCGAAGGGATCTACAAAGGAGCTGGCCCTTGGGCCAATGCCCACACCATGTTGGAGAAGGTTGGACAAGTGGTAAGACGACAAGTCTTCATGTGCACGCTGGACCTAAAGGACGCCTACTTCCAGATCCCAAACCATCCATCTACAGGGAAGTATCGGAGATTCTGTCTAGACAGCAGGAAATACCAGTTCAGGGCACTCTTCACCAGAGTGTTCCCCCAAGTATCATCGTAGGCTCTCAGGATAGGCATCCATCTCCTCCGTTGTCTGGACGACTGGCTGATCATAGTAGACTCGGTGGCAACCATTCTTCGGCACTGAGACAAATTTCTGAGGTTTTGCCAAGATCTGGTGATCATAGTAAGCCTTGAGAAGTCTTCCCTGCTTCCCACTCAGAAGACTGGTATACCTAGGAATGATTTGAGACGCCAATCTCCCCAAAATCTTCCCATCAGATGACAGGATAACGAGGCTGAGAAAGGTTGTAAGACCTTTTCTCAAGACAAGAAGAACTCCCAGCCCAGAAGTAGCTATCATCCCGGGCCTGTCTAGTCCCCAACGGCCGCCTCAGGAGTCGATCTCTCCAGTGGTGGCTTGAATCTGATTGGAATCAGTCCTTGGATTCCCCGGATATTCTGATCCCAATGGGACCAAAGGAACGGATCGACCTTGAGTGGTGGGTGGCAGACGAGAATCTGCGGAGGGGGTTAGATCATTTTGTCCTCCCACTGTGCTTGCTGTTCTTAGACACATCAAAAGAAGGGTGGGGGACCAAAGTGCTGCACCACACGACCGTTAAATAAATCCTTTAGAGGCGAAGGCCGTCTTTCTGGTCCTCCAACAGTCCCATCAGTTCCTGGCGTGCCACTCAGTATTGGTGATGAGCGACAACACCACAGTAGTGTCTCATGTTAACAAATAATGAGATACATGTTAACAAATAATGAGGTACTTGTTCGCAGCCCCTATCCCATCTAGCAGTAGCAATAATTGGATGGGCTGAAGTCCGCTCGTTACAGCTATCAGCCCGCTTCATTCCAGGCTAGAGGAATGTGCTCGCCAACAATTTGAGCAAACATCTCAGATAAATGTGTACCGAATGATCTTTGGATCACTTAGTATCCCACAAAGTCCTGACTTTGTGGGATTCTCCGATGGTGGATCTGTTCGCAATGACCCTGAACTTCAGGCTCCCTCTATTCCCCAGTCCCAGACCCCAAGGCTCTCTGGCAAGATGCATTCCAGCAACGGTGCGGATAACAACGACGTTTATGCCTTTCGCTTGTTCTGTCTGATGAGAAGGGTACTCGACAAGGCCGGAACATTGTTCAACTTCTCAGTGACTCTCGTATCTTCGCTATGGCATCATGTGAAATGGTTTTCGGACCTTCTGCAGCTCCTGACGGAGCCTCCAAGAAAACTCCCTCTGTGACACGATCTACTCTGACAACCGCACGTCGACATCTACCACAAAGTTGTAGCTTTGCTACGACTGCATGCCTGGAGACTACCCAGAATGCCACAAGATGCAAAGAGGATGTCTATATACTGTATCTGTGGAAATCATCAGCAGCAGTCTTCCCGGCAAAGGAGAACGTTTTTTGTGGTTGGTGTCATTGGAAAGGGTACCTGTGCACTCGATTCCACTATTCCAGCAATAGCGGAATTCCTCGGGTATTTGCAAAAGGAAAGACGCCTTTCAGTTTTGGCAGTGAGAGGCTATCGCTCAGCTTTGAGCCTTACCTTCAAGTTGAAACGAAGGGACATCTCATCGCTATATCTTTCCTTATTCATATGGACTTATGAAGTTACCTGTCCTTAGTTGGGAGTGAGACCTCCCCCTCTGAACATGGTTCGAGTTCTCCGGTCTCTAAGGAGGCCTCCCTACGAACCACTACACTAGGAAACAGATTGCCACCTGGCTTGGAAGGCAGTGTTCCTACTCACTTTGACCTCGGCAAAACGGGTCAGTGAATTTCATGGTCTCATACAACATTGTCCATTCAAGGGGAGGGGAGTGGTAACGTTGAGCTTCGTCCCTAAGTCTGTTGCCAAGACTCAGAATTCACGGGTGACGAATCCTAGATTCAACCCCTTCCGGATAACGAGTCACCGCTATGTAACTGACGATCTCTTACTGTGCCCAGTGAGAAGTTTGAGGCTCTACCTCAAGAGAATAGCAACAGCCTACACCCGGGTGCCTTCACTTGTTGTCAGTACCAAGAGAGACAAGAGGAAGATAACCAAAAATACCATCTCTACTTGGATTCACAGAGTTATCAATTACACTCTGAATCCAGATCCTCCTCCAACATGTCGACCCAAAGCTCACAGTATCAGGGGCATAGCTACATCCCTGGCCTTCAAAAGAGATTACTCTGTAACTTAGGTTCTACAATCAAGGGTGTGGAAGCGCCAGACGACTTTCACAGCCTAGTACCTACAAGACGTGACCCACAGGAGCTCGATACGATCTGTATCGGTCCTTTGGTGGCTGTACAACAGCTGGTTTAAACCTCTAGCTCCTTATTGGACAAGTAGAAGACGGTTGAGGGGACTGTTACCCAATTTTAGTTTTTGAATGAAAAGGAATGACTAGCTCATTTTCATTTCTTCATCCTCCCCTCTCTTGTGGAAAGCAGCCGCCTGGGTTCTCTGCACAAGCGCACCTCAACCACTGTAGCAGGTAAACCATGCTCCCTTGCGTACCTAGTATTGTGTAAATACTGTTGCATCCCCATACCCTGGCGAAGTGTTATTTGGAAAGTCTTGGTTACCACAGTTATTTCCTACAGAGACTGAATACAGTAAGTTTTACCTTGACAGTCACACTGCTTGTCTCAACACACTGCTTGCGTAGCAAGGTTTAGCGAGGTGTTAGGGTCTCCTTACTTTTGGTACTGACCTATTCAAAAAAAGGAGTCTCTGGGTAAAGCCTAAAAGCCAGATTAACAAGGAAGTTCACCCTCCTAATGGGTGAATCACCCCTATTTAATAGCTTAGGTTTATATTCCAGTTACATAACAAATAACAAATTCGTAGAAAATTTGTATTTTTAAATATAAAACTTACCCGCTGGTTATATAATGGCTAAAGTCCCTGACGCCTCGGCCGGAAATTCAAAATCTCGCGCGGCTTAGCGCAGATATGCCAGGTGTACCCCAGCGCCCTCGCGGTACTACAGATAGAACTGTACTCAACTAATTCAGATTTTTCCTGCCAGCCATAGCTGGCTGTTCTATTGGAAATTCTCTCTCGTTTTCTTACTCTGTTTGGACGTTTTTGAGTTTTGGCTTTCACATGTTGGTTTTATTTGATCTGTGATCACGTATTTATAACTTAAAAGGTAGGGTTAGAAGTTTTTCAACCTATTTTTAACCTCACGAAAGCATAGGGGCGAAATGTAAACATTTCGTCCATTGATGACGTCACAGCCTCTTCCGTAGGCTAAAAGTCTGTCTTCCTTTTTATAAAGAATATAAGTGAATACAGACAGTCCCCAACTTACGAACACAATAGGGACCGAGAGTCTGTTCGTAAGCTGGATTGTTCGTAAGTCGTTAGTGTTAAATTTTGGTCTATAGTAAGCGTAACCTAACTCAGATGTCTACGATTTTCAGCCGTATAAGTCAACAAATACAGTAGCCCCATTTCATATAGAATAGGTTATCACAAATATTTTACTTTATCATATTACAGTAGTCTTTATAATACTGTAAAGTTCAGTACAGTAGGTTGTTGTTAGTCGTGACGATCAATTTCTCACGAAACAAAAACACGGCATTCGATTACAAAGGCTGATCTCTCTCTCTCTCTCTCTCTCTCTCTCTCTCTCTCTCGTATTATACAATACTTACATATAGATGAAGAAACTAAAATTAGTTTTCTTAGTGTCAATTAAATACGAAACGAAAAAATTATGCCGAGTCTACATCTATTTCAATCGTAGCTAAAAATACGGCATCTGATTTCATCAGCAAACCACTATTTTTATGAATAGTACTTACATGGCAGTATATATATATATATATATATATATAGCTGAGTCTCCGACTCCGGCAGAATTTAATCGAAAATCGCGGCAACCGCCTTGTGGTGGTTGTGTGGTTAGATGGTTAACAACCCTTACAGGGTGGTACTTGGAATCATTCCCGTTTTCTGTTCCTCAGATTATCTCTGCCGGCCGGATCGACAACATCGTTGGTCCGCCATTTAGAGTTTTTCGGATCGCTTTCCCTTCATCGCCTTTTTGGACTTCGTTTTTGGTAAAGTACACTGTGTTGGGATTTGGCAATCATGTTTATTTTTTGTTTTTTGTCTTTTCCTTTCTTATCATGAATGAAAAATATAATTTTCGTATTTGTGCGAATGATATTTGCAAGGTGAGGTTGCCGAAAGTGTCGGTTGACCCTCACACTATCTGTATGGGTTGCAAGGGGATTGAATGTGCTCTAGATAATAGGTGCAAGGAATGCGAGGTTTTAAATGATAATTGGTTAGCTATGAAGCTCTATGTGCGCAAACTTGAGGTTGATAGAGTTAGGAGAGCTAAATCAAAGTCAAAGTCTGCTAGTGAACCTAGCTTAGATTTATCTATTGATCCTTTAATTGTAACCTCTTTGGAAGTTATTCCTTCCCCGAATGAAGTAACTCCGGCCCCTTCCACAGGATCTGTGCCTACGGATGGCCCTGGGTATGCTAAATTAGCTGCTGAATTAGAGGCTATTAAAGCACAATTGGAGGCCTTTAAAGGTAAGGGTTTAAGTGAAATTAGTGCTTGTGAAATGGATAGCTAGCTACCCCCCCCCCCCTCCCACCCGCTAACTAGCGGGATGAGTGGTTAACCCTCGCTAAATTTTAATGGCTCGTCCCCTCAGCTTTGCCGAAAGTAATACCCCTAATTAATAGCTAAAGGTTTGTATTGTTGGAAAAAATAAAAATTATCTCCGAATTTGTCACTTTTATACTTGGACAGTGTGGGTGAAGGTTAAGAAATGAAGGGTGGTCACTAGACAGTATTGAATCTATAGTTGTTCCAACATGGATTACTTACCTCGAACTACTTTCTTAGGAGTATCTGGGATCTCCTTTCTACTCTGAAGTATCAAATAAGCGCACCGGTACGTTAATTAATTTTTCAAATTTCTTCTCGCCGGTACGCTCCATTTCCACGCAGTACGCTTATTAATTTTTCACAAATCTTTTAACCAGTATGGTTATTCAGTACTACCTATCGTACCGGTGGGAAAAATACAAATACAATTTTTTTAGCCATGGTGTTTTGACATAAAAACTTTCAGAAATCGAAAATCGTTTTATTGTTTCTATGTATGCATAAATATATCGTACATGCTCCCCAGAAATTTCAGCCAATTATTTTTTACAAATAACGAAGATATAGCAGTCTTTAAATGATGACGTCATCCTTACTGTGTCGTCTGCATGACTGAGTTTGACAAAATCATCTTTGTGTGTTATTTTTGCATATCTATAGCAATTTTTCACTTATGTTTCGATCTATCGTACGTCTGGCAGAAATGGAAGGTATTGGTAGAGCGTAGTTGAATGAAATCTACTCCTAAGAGAACAGAAGCCAGAGTTTCCAAACACTTACAAAAGTTATAATGCATGCGTTTGTTTACTTGAAGTTCGTATGTAGATTGTTTTCACAACATCCTCGGGAACTTTATAGCAAGGCCAATGTTATCTAAGGTCATAAAAAGAACAAATAGTCTATAATTTTTTCCAAACAATGATGATATAGCTGTCTTTAAATTATGACGTCATCCTTACTGTCGTCTGCATGACTGAGTTTGACAGAATCGTAGGTAGTTACGTTTATTTTTGCATCTCTCTCTCTCTCTCTCTCTCTCTCTCTCTCTCTCTCAATTTGAACTGCCATCTACAGTATATCAACCAAATGCTATCACTCCAAAATTATATTTATGATCTCTCTCTCTCTCTCTCTCTCTCTCTCTCTCTCTCTCATGTTTCAAAATCTCGTACTTCTGGCAGAAATGAAAGGCATTGGTAGAGGGCAGGTAAATGAAAACTACCAGCTACGAGAACATCAGCAAAGTTTCCAAAGACATATAGAAGTTATAATGCATGTGTTTATTTACTGGAAGTTCGTATGTAGATTGTGCTTTCACAACGTCCTCTGGAACTTTATAGCAATGCCAATGTTACATAAGGTGATAGAAAGAACAAAAAGTAAGTGGAGAACAAGAAAAAAAGAACCAAGAAAGAGGGAAACATAAATAAGAGTACAGAGCTGAAACCTGCTAACTAAAACACTGGCAACAATTAGAGATCGCTGGCAACTCATAACATAGGAATAGTAAACTGAGGGTTCAAATACCTCCTTTAGGATGCATTTATGTAAGAATAAACAATAAAAGTTATCATTATATTATCTTGATTTCTTTAAGAAAAGAAGCGGAAATTTGTTGCAAATCTTTGGGAGCTCATAACTCAAAAACATACTTATTCACACTTAGGTACATTTTTTCTCACTTATTTGTAGTTCGATATTAGAGAGAAAGATATCATTGAAAAGAAGAATAAAAATCCCACAATTCTGTCACACAAAATTTTGATTTTCTTTTTTTTATTTTTATTCACGAATATTTTCCGTCTAGACGAGGAAAAAAATAAAAATTCATTAAAAAAAAAACAGAAAGGGAAATCAAAATTCTGTCTTGACAGAATTGTTCGGTTGATAGAGTAGTTTTTATGGTATAAGTTTCAATACAATTGGTATTATAGTAAGTGGGGAAAAATTTACCTAAATTTTTTTTCTAAATCATGATTTTTGCTAATACTGTAAATCCAAATGTTTTTGATCAAATGACTTGAAATTTTTATATGATGAAGGTATTATATATGTCTAAAACATATATAGAAATGGTGTAATTTGGATCATTAGCAAAAAAAAAGGGCGGACATGGCGGACGGTCCCCTTAAGTAGCAATCGAGATCTCAACTCGTAGCGTACATGTATGTCAAGCGGAAGTCGCTCTCTGAACACTACAATACATGCGTTGTCTGATTTCAGTTTCTATAAATAGACGTGCTTTCCCTTCAACAGTGACAACTACTCATGTATATAGTTTGAATGATGTCATGTCGCAAGGTGATAGTATCATATTTATAGCTAACGAGGTCATTTCAAGTGCAGCAAAAAAGTTGTGTCTGTTTTCAAACGTCAATTATTTCATGCCGATTTATGATTTAAACGATGTTAAATCACAGTTCTATGTTAGATAAACCCTTAGGAGTTTACAGGTATGCAAAACGAACCTTATATCCGAGAATAAATTTACTTTGAATAACGTGTCCTAACAGTGTAAGGCTATCGGAGGGGGCTTAGGTGCGATAGATCTGAGTCTTCGGATCCTGACGATTATGAAATTTAACTCGTATCCATGGATGCTGTTCACACGAATGTAAATTTTCATCATTAGGGGTTGACAAGAATTACAATTTGATACATTTTTCAGGACAGATGACATATATATATATATATATATATACTGTATATATATATGTATATGTATATGTATATATATATATGTATATATATATATATATATATATTGTATATATATGTATATATATGTATATATAATGTATAATATATGTATATATATGTATATATATATATATATGTATATATATATATGTATATATGTATATATGTATATATATATATATATATGTATATATATATATATATATATGTATATATATATATATATATATGTATATATATGTATATATATGTATATATATGTATATATATATATATGTATATATATATATATATATATTTTAAAAATAAATTACCTAGATATCCTGTTTTCAAGATAAATGAATGATAATACTGAGTGAATTTTACCCGGTGAAAGTTTTTTTTTACAGTAATAAATAGCTTTTTTCTTTCTCTTTATTTTTATTTATTTATTTTTTTTGGGGGGGTGGGGTGGGGACGGTTTTCAGGATTTTGGGATATTGGGCTCGCCTAGCATTGGACACTGCTGAGTTGAATTTGTCGTTGGCGAGTACAATTGTAGGGCCACTCGCTGTTCATGGCGAGCGCAATAATAAAATATAAAGAAATAAATAAAACTAATAATAATAATAATAAAATAAATAAATCATATCTGCGTCCTGAATTTAAGTCGTAAATTTTTGGGTAGCAAGTAAAACTATTGTAGAATGAGAAAAATGAAGCGAAAGATTATGCAATACTTTTGTAGACTCGCCCGTCAAGAAATCGTTATTTTCCAGTCAGTACTTTTACTCCATCCAGTACTTTTACTAAATTTCCAGTTTTTTTTTTTCCGGGCAGTACTTTTATTCCATCCAGTACTTTTATTAAATTTCAAGATTTTTTCCACCCAGTACTTTCATTCCATCAGTACTTTTATTAAATATTGAGATTTTTTTCCACTCAGTACTTTTATTCCATCAGTACTTTTATTCGATACTTCAGAGTAACCGACCAAGAATTTTGTGTAGTTCCCCCTATCTCCGTTTTCCCTTGTCGGGTCCATCCATGGCGGATGGATACTCGGTCTGAGGCGACCTGGGGTCAGTGCGCGAGAGTGCTCTACTAGGTCTGTGTCGCGCTCTCTCACATCCCGTCCGACCCACCATTGTGTTCCACCTGTTCCCTTTGTGCTTTCCCATTCATATCCTGTCCTTGTGTTGCTTGTGTATTCCCGTATGGAATCCCAACGTCGTTCTCCCGGACCCAAGGCCGGTAAGTCTTGAGGGGCTTGGCTTTCTAAGCCCGACGTTGATCCGCATGCGTTGTGCTCCTCGTTTAGAGGCAGTGTGTGCTCGCCTGCCTCCATGTGTCCAGAGTGTGCATCCTGGCCGGAGTTGCAGTGGACCTTGTACGCAACAAAGAAGAAAAAGGCGTCGAAGCGGTGTCCTAGGAAGCCGGGTATCAGCTCGCTGTTGACGTCGTCTAGGTAGGGGACAAGGTAAGTCCATTGCGGGGAAACGGCCCATTGCCGTTCCCCAGGTGTATGATGTCATTGATGCTAATTGTATTGTGCCTACGCAGACGAGTGGGGAGTCTGTTAGCGTGGCGGAAGTGTGTTCCGTAGACGAGGTTCTGGTGCCCTCAGGACCCGTCTCGAGTGAAGACCCGGTGTGGGGGAGGTCAAGAACAGCTCCTCCCCCCCCCTCATCGTGGCAGTGCTTTTCAGAAACCACGGGTTCCGGGGACGGGCTAGACAAAGAAAGGCAGGCCACGTGCTCTTCAGACCCCGACTCCATTGTGTGGACGGCGCCAAGGACGCCCTTCAGGTCACCTAATGCGGCAAGAGGAGGAGTTTTTGGGCTGGTTTGCCTCTCGAGGGGCACTAGACATGCTCCCGGCGCCTTCGGCTTTTTACCGCTGGACTTCATGCAACCCGTCACCCCGGTAGCACAATTACAAGCCTGTAGGTTGGTCAGATAGCTCCTCTTCCTCTTCATCTACCTCGGACGTTTCCTCATCCTACAGTTCATCACCGTCGGAGGACTCCAGCGGCCGGGAGACGAGAAAAAAGAGAAGGAAGTCTAAGAGGAAGAAGTCGAGCTCAAACGCAGGCCCTTCGAGGAACAAGGACAAATTTTCGAGGAGGAAGAACAAGAAGCGGAATTCTTCCAGGAGGAAGTGGGTTAAAGTGGCTTTTCCCCTTGCAGGTCGAACAGGGCTCTTGCCGCTCCAGTGCCTGACTCAGTCGCCGCTTCCACGCTCTTGCCCAGTGTCTCTTCGGCTCCGTCCACACGTCGGATGCAGCCGTTGGCACACTTTAACTTTCCCTTGCCCTTGCCCGGCAAGTCACCAGCTCCATCCGTCCAGCGGAGGCAGCCGCTGGCTCGGCCCGGCGGCATGGTGCACACGTCCAAAGTCTCACCGGCTCCATCCAGGCATTGGATGCAGCCGCTGGCACAACAGGACAGTTACTATCCACGGATTCCCCCGGGAGGGGGTAGACCCATGACGGCTACCTCTGCCCCGGCGGCTCCATCTGTGATGGAGGCAGCCGCTCCATCGAGCCGGCCGGAACTAAGGAATACGGCCACCCCCACGGATACATCCATGATCGAGGATACAGCCGACACGGAGGATGAAGTGGTAGAGGGCTTGTTGGACACTGGCGAATGTTCCCCCCGAAGAAGTGTCCTCCTACAGGAAGGTCGTGGCACTGATCCGGCACCACCACAGGCTAGACGAGCCTAATCCGTCATCAGAGCAGGCTTGGCTTTCGTGTTTGGGGAGGATGGTAGACAATCCAGTTCAACAGAAACCATCCTTGACCCTAACTCTAGCTCTGGACGTGGCCCTGGGCATGGACCACGTCGACCGGTATGTCGCAGGGCACAAGAACTCCCTAAGAGCCCAAGGGTCCTTCAAGCTCCTGCCTGGATTGAGGACCCAGAAAAAGTTTCACGTGCCAGACGGGCGACATGCGGGACCTTGGACGTTGGAAGAAGCCGTCGCGACGTTGAACCAGGGCAGTGCAGATGACGGGCGCCTTACTGCCCCAGTGGTCTTCTCCCAAGCGGAGGCTGCTATAATGGAGGACATTTCACAGGACATCATAAATGTTACCTCCTGGCTGGACTGGTGGCCGTGCACCCTGGCAGGGTTCCAGCTCTCCCATGATCTCTCAATGCCGGAGAATCAGTCCCTATTAAAGGAACTCATACATTCGGGAGGGAAGGCGATGAAGTTCCTTACTTTCCAGTCCCTGACCCAGATGGCAAACTGGGCGTTAAGGAGGAGGGATACGATTCTTAACAGGCTCCCCCGTAGACTTCCCGAACATGAGGCAAAGTTCCTAAGAAATGCTCCAGTGTAGGGTGAGACCTTGTTCCCCCTTCAGGCAGTATCAGAAACGATGGAGAGAGTGGGGAAGCTTAAAGACTCGACAGAGCCCAGACAGTCAGCGGCAAGACGTCCTCCCCATAGGAGACCATTGGTGGACGGGGCCTACCCACCTACGCCACCAGCTAGACAGGAGGGCCCCCCCCCCTTCCTGGCATCAAGCATCAATCCCCGCCACCCTCCCGCAGAAGTGGTGCTCCAACCCAGGCCTCCTTTAGGCAGAAATACGCCGGCTCAAGACGAGGTTGCTCAAACCGTCTCCCCAGAAGGAGATAGGAAGGGAGGTCCCCTACACCTTCCCACGCCATAGGTGGGGGGATGCCTCAAACGTTATTGGCAAGCATCGTCCCCGGGGTTCTACAGCAGGCTCATCCTGGTAGAGAAAGCTACGGGAGGATGGAGACCAGTTATCGACCTCTCGGCCCTGAACAAGTTCATCAAAAAGACGTCCTTCGAGATGGACACGCCGAAGTCGGTGCTGGCAGCCTTGAGAGAACGGGATTTCATGATGTCCCTGTATTTCAGGGACGCCTACTTTCAGATCCCCGTACACCGCTCCAGCAGGATATTCCTCAGAGTGAAGTGGGGATCCCAGTCTCTGCAGTTCAGGACCCTCTGCTTCGGCCTGTCAACGGCCCCTCAAGTGTTCACGAGTGTGTTCACCATGTTATCAGCCTGGGCACACAAGCAGGGCATCAGGCTGATCAGGTATCTAGACGACTGGTTGCTGCTTTCAGCCTCAGAGGCAGCCTTAAAGGAGCAGGGGGCAAAGCTATTGCAGTTCTGCAGAGAACTGGGGGTCACCATCAATTTAGAGAAGTCCCAGTTAGTCCCCACCACCAGGATGACGTACCTAGGGATGGTCCTGAACTCCCAGTTAGCAAGGGCATTCCCCTCTCAAGAGTGGCTGAACAACCTGGATTATGTTATACGACCATTCCTGACAAATGCACCAATGAGAGCCAAGGATTGGCAGAGACTCGTGGGCCATCTGGTCTCGCTGGAGTAGTCAGTTCCTCAGGGGAGGCTCAAGCTGAGGGCAGTCCAATGGAACCTGAAGGACCTCTGGTCACCGGGAGACCCTCCCCAGAACTTAGTCAGGATGACTCCGGCTTCCAGGAACATGCTCCTCTGGTGGTCCGACAGGGCAAACACCATAAGGGGGTTACTGTTCGCGTCCGCTCCTCCGGAGATGTTGCTTTTCGCAGACGTGTCAAAGGAGGGGTGGGGAGCCCATCTGCTTGAAGAGACAGCTGGGGGAAATTGGTCCCCGGAGGAGAAGCCCCTCCACATAAACCTGCTCGAGCTCCTGGCAGTTCAAAAGGCCCTCGCAATATTCGCCCATCACCCCCCGTCCTCGCCACAAATAGAGCTGTGCTCTTCTTGAATGATGGTCAACTGCATTGCCTCCAACTCCTTCAAGTCTTCAGTCGTAAGCTCCTCCATGTGCTCCTCGATAAGGTTATGGACGTCAGCCTCATCGATAACAAGCCTCATGGACCTCCCGATTGAAATTATTTCCTCAACATCACCCTCGGGGGCAGGATCATCAACGGCCTCGTCTTCGGTTGAGGGATCGAAACCTTTGAAGTCTCGTTCTGCCACAACAGCTGGCCACAGTTTCTTCCATGAGGAGTTCAAGGTGCGCTGTGAAACCTCATTCCAAGCTTTGTCGATCATCTTCAGGCATTGAATGATGTCAAAATGCCCCTTTCAAAATTCACGGAGGGTGAGTTGAGTGCTTTCCATCACTTCGAAGCATCTTTTGAACAGATGCTTCGTGTAAAGCTTCTTAAAGTTGGCAATCACTTGCTGGTCCATAGGCTGGAGGAGAGGGGTGGTGTTTGGTGGCAGATAGAGAACTTTAATGAAGGAGAAGTCAGGATGAATGATGTTCTCGAGGCCAGGAGGGTGAGCAGGGCCATTGTCCAGTACCAGGAGACCTTTGAGAGGAAGATTGTTCTCTTCTAAAAAGTTCTTGACAGCAGGACCGAAGCAGACGTTTATCCACTCAATAATTATGGTCCTCGTGACCCAGGCCTTGGCATTAGACTTCCAAAATACCGAGAGCCTCTCCTTCGTGATATTTTGTGCCTTGAAGGCACAAGGATTCTCTGAGTGGTATACCAGTAGGAGCTTGATTTTTAAGTCCCCACTGGCATTTGCTCAAAATGCGAGCGTAAGTCTGTCCTTCATCGGTTTATGGCCAGGAAGTTTCTTTTCTTCAGCTGTGATATATGTACAGCGGGGCATTTTCTCCCAGAAAAGGCCAGTTTCATCACAGTTAAACACTTGCTGAGGAATGTAGCCTTCTCTGGAAATTACTTTCTCAAACTTCTTGAGGAATTCTTCTGCTGCTTTCTTGTGAGAACTGGCCGCCTCTCCATGCCTGACGACTGAGTGAATACCAGTCCTCTTCCTAAAATGATCAAACCACCCATGAGAAGCCTTAAACTCTTGGGGGGTTGCTGCGACGTTCCTTCGTCTCCGCCGTCTCTCTGGGCTTCCACGAGATCGGCAAAGATGTCACTCGCCTTGTGCGAAATTACCGATTGCGTGAGTGTATCACCAGCGATTTCCTTCTCTTTAATCCATAGAAGAAGGAGTCTCTCCATCTCGTCGTTGATTGAAGTCCTTCCACTGGCAAGGACAGTCATGCCTTTAGAAGACTTACTTGCTTTAATGGCTTCCTTGTTCTTGATAATTGTACCAATCGTAGACTGGTTACAGCCATACATACTAGCGAGGGTAACGATGCGCATGCCTTCTTCGTATTTCTGTATTATCTCAAGCTTCATTTCCGTAGTAATCATCTTCTTACTTCTCCCTTTAACATCACTAGCAATCTTGGGACCCATGGCTAACGAATTAAAGTTATAATTAAGCACTAAAATGCACAAAAAATACGATATCGCAAGCACTCACACAAGATCAAGTCTTTACGAAACGCACACGAGATTCTGAACTGAGCGCACGTATAACAAAAAGAGAAAGAGGCAGCATCTCTCTCAGGCTTTGTGGGAGGGATTTTGGCCAATAGCGTATCGGTATCGTAGTGACGCCGTGATGCTGACCAATAGCAGACCAGCTTCTTAGTGACGTATGAGTGTGGTGGTAGGCTAGTGACTCGCACATTTGTACACGTAAAAACCGCCAAGTTTGAGTTTTGGAATTCGATGCCGTAAGGTGGGGAAAAATGTCGTAACGAGGGGACGAAAAAACATCGTATTCCACACCATAACGTGAAAAAAAACGTAAGCTGGGGACGCCGTACCCCGGGGGTCTACTGTAATTCTTTGTCAAAAAACAATGTAAAATAATGTACAGTATATATGAATACTTTATGTATAAATTAATAAGTAAATAAATAGAAAGATTGTATGTATATGTGCATAAAACGACCTTTAGATTGAATGAAGATAAATTTTAATTTATCTCTTCTGTAATATGAAAAGTTCCTAACAAACGACACCCAAAAGAGAAACCATTTTGTTAGTTTACGTTTCATCACCAATCACAGTGAACGAACGAATGCATTTACACATCCAAGTGATAACTATCAATACTTATTGTTTTTAGTAAATTGTCTGAGACCTCTGTTATTAGTTATAAGATTGTTTGAGTCAGTTTTGGAAGTTACATTAAGAATAATTTTTATTCATGTGCGCATATCCTTGATAGCAGTAGCTTGAATCAGCTGACCATGTTTTCATGTTGTCAGCTGGGCTTGAATATATGTTTTCCAAACTTATTCAAAGCATCTTATGGTACTGTAGATGATGCACAAATGTCAGTACTGTATGTTATTGCCTACCATAGTTTACATAGAGTTTAGTAAAGCTACTAGTGTCATTAATTATCAATTGGATGTGCAAATGCATACATTTGTTGTTTTCCTTTTTGGCATAATATATAGGAAAAACATGATACTGTAAGGAAACAGTTTTTTTTTTTTTTTTTTTTTAATTTCCAAGACTACAGTAAGCAAAACATATGTAATAACACCATCTTTACATATACTTATGAACACTACTTGTTATTTATATGTAAGCATATCCTCGAGTGTTTGCTTAAGGTCAGACGATTGTGTTTACATGTTTTCAGATGGGCTCGCATAGAAAAAATTTCTATCATTGATATAAAGTTTTTCATTGAATAGGCTCTACCAATAATGAATAGAGTAAGAATGGTTTAATTAATTCCATGTTAATAAGTATGCAGTAAATAAATATAAATACCTCAGAACCTCTTATGGTGACCTTTGGCAACTGATTGCCACTAGTTATCTGAATTTAGTCCATTATATTTGAAGTCCGTTGTAATGATGTTCGTTGTTGCGAGGATCTACTGTATCTATCCCAAAAGATAGATACAGAAAAACCAGTGATTGGTCTCCTCACTATTGTGAGACATTTGGTCTCCCCACATGGTCTCTCACTGCAGGATAGTTCACCATGTGATTGCTCTTCGTAACATCCAGGTCACCGGTGATGCTCTTGAGATCATTCGTTGCCTATTCTTTCCCCACATAGCCAGCCCATTCGCTAGCGCTCCCGGGAACAAGAAAGGCTGACCATCTAGGACTGCTCTCAGTTCACTTACAAGCAATGAGATGCCTCATTGCAATCTTGACTGCTAAGTGACTGGTCTGCATGCAACGCCCTATACCGTACTCACCTCTACGTACCACAAAAGCTAAAGTATGTTGTACTTCTTGAGCCTCTGGGTGAGTCAGGGCCAAAAGCAGTTCTTCTTTTGAAGGGGAGGCCATTCATTGATTAAGCTCCCATTCATTCTCTTCAGGGTTCCGTTTTTGGTCCTAATCTGCGAGGAAAGAACTATCTCCCTCGCAAGGAAGGGTCTCGGTTGTCAATGTCCCAACCTTGCCTGACTCTGGTTCAGAGCCAGCATAGTCATAGAACCCAGAGACTGTGTGTTCATATGTTAATGCTCTTAATCTAATTCTTGTGTACGGTGACCTTTAAAAGGCTACCATGGCTCCTGTGAAAGAGGTTCGACTGTCATTGATCGTGCTTTTAGCATTGCCTCCAACTGGAATGATGGTGTTCCTTTCTATGAGGTTATGACATAGTAATGACATCACTCACAGTAGATGAATTTCAGCAATTGAGAGACTTTAGTTCTAGTGAGCCAGATCTCAAGGGTCTCCCTTATACACACCGAGTATGTGCCTTGCACGTTGATACACTGGCTCAAGAGCAGGGGAGTGAATGTTTCATTTGTATTCATGTTTTATGGGATTCCCTGTACTAGTCTTTCACTGGAAAGTCCATGGAGACTACACAGCACATTAATTCCAAATATATATATAAAACTATTAAAATGCTGAGAAAATTTCCAATTTACAACTTTTTTGTATAAAATTATCTTTCATATGGTCTTTAGATTAACAAAATATTGGTCGAGAAACAACAAAGTTGATAAGAGTTTGAAATAAGCCCAAAATATTATTTTAATGGGGCAGAGTTACATTTCTTGAAGAGCTTTCTTTAAAATAAGAAAGTCATTGAAAATTTCTTCTTTTATAAACAAATTTTGTATGTGCTCGGTCATACATGAAAGGGTTCAGTGAAGTTTGAAACTGGTTTTGTTTGTTTAGCTAAAAAATTGGACAAAGAAATTTATGAATTTCATGAATAGAACTTACCTGGCATTTATATATTTATAGCTTAGTCTCTTGACGTTCGGCAGAATTTTTCAAAAATCGCGGCAACCGCCTTTTGGTGGTTGTGCGGTTAGGTGGTTAACAACCCTTATAGGGTGGTACTTGAAATCATTCCCGTTTTCTGTTCTTCAGATTATCTCTGCCGGCCGGATCGACAACACCGTTGGTCCGCCATTAGAGTTTTTCCTTTTTGCTTTCCCTGTGTCGCTGTACCGGACTTCTTTTTGGTGAAGGACTTGCAAGACCTCTTGAAGTCTTTTGAGACAACTAAACAGGTTCAGTTAAAGTCCCCTTCTTGGAACCTGGATGTGGTTCTGAAGTTTCTTTGCACCAAGAAGTTCGAACCCATCTCACAAGCTTCTCTTAGAGATGTAACAAAGAAAACCCTCTTCCCGATGGCCCTAGCCACAGTGAAAGATCTGCAAAAACCCCTTTCAAAGAACGCTTTGTCTTTTTTCCTGAGGGAGACTATAAGGGAAGCTCACCTCTTGAGTGAGGAAGAGCACTTCGGCCTTTTAAAAGTACGGGCTCACGAAGTGAGAGCCATTGCTACTTCGCTGGCATATTGTAAGAATATGTCAGTTAGGCAAATTATGGATGCAACGTTCTGGAGAAGCAACTCTGTGTTCGCCTCTCAATACCTCAGAGAGGTGAGAGTGGATTATGAGAGATGTTATACCTTGGGCCCATACGTAGCTACGGGTTCTGTATTAGGCAAAGGAGTTACTACCTCCCCTCAACCTTAGTTTTTGTATATCTGTGTGTGGGTTGGTGTTTTTATATCTATTCTGCTAGGTTAGGTGGTTAGCTTTAGTAAGGTTGCAGTTTTTATTATAAGGGTCGAAGGTAGTTCTGAAGTCTTGTCAAATTGTTGGTCCCACCCCGTTGACAGATTCGATTGAGTTGTTTTCAGCATGACAGGTCCACTCCTGGCTGACACTCCTAAGGGAAAACGACTCAAGAGGCAGGAACCTTTGAAGTCAGCTACCTTAGCAGGTAAGGAATCAAGGTGTTTTTTCTCCTACAACTTTTTGTTGTTTCCCCAACGATGTTTATTGTCTGTCACCCTCCTCCAAATGTGTGATTCAGCTATATACCTGTATATATAACTGCCAGGTAAGTTCTATTCATGAAAATGGAGTTTTTATGATAAAACAAAGTTTTATGAATACTTACCTGGTAGTTATATATATATTTTAAGGCCCACCCACCAATCCTCAGGAGACAGGTCAGGCATAGGTAATCTGAAGAACAGAAAACGGGAATGATTCCAAGTACCACCCTGTAAGGGTTGTTAACCACCTAACCGCACAACCACCACAAGGCGGTTGCCACAATTTTTTTAAAATTCTGCCGAACGTCAGAGACTAAGCAACATACAGTATATATAACTGCCAAGTAAGTATTCATAAAACTTTGTTTTATCATAAAAACTCCATATTTTATGCAACATATACACTATACCCAGACAAATTGTGCATTAAATGAATATAAGGGAAAATACTGTACGAAATAAAAGGAGAGAAGGATGATAAGGAATAAGGAATGGAATAAGAAGGAGAGTAAGGGCATAATGAATAAACATAGACTGATTTGTGTGAATGACTTAAATTTAGATATAAATAAAAAGGAAATAGAAAATAGGTGGTAGGTTGGCCAGGGTACCAGCCTCCCATTGAGATACTACCGCTAGAGAGTTAGGGGGTTTTTGGACTGGCCGGACAGTACCACATAGGATCCTTCTCTCTGGTTACGGTTCATTTTCCCTTTGCCTACACACACACACACCCACCGAATAGTCTGGCCTATTCTTTACATATTCTCTTCTGTCCTCATACACTGGACAACACTGAGATTACCAAACAATTCTTCTTCACCCAAGGGGTTACTGCACTGTAATTGTTCTGTGGCCACTTTCCTATGAGGGTAGAAGAGACTCCTTAGCTATGATAAGCTGCTCATCTAGAAGGACACTCCAAAATCAAACCTTTGTTCTCTAGTCTTGGGTAGTGCCATAGCCCCTATACTATGGTCTTTCACTGTCTTGGGTTAGAGCTCTCTTGCATGAGGGTACATTCCTCTTGGTTTGGTAAATTTTTGTAGTTTATATAGGAGATATTCATTTTAGTGCTGTTGCTCTTCTTAAAATATTTTATTTTTCCTTGTTTCCTTTCCTCACTGGGCTATTTTCCCTGTTGGAGCCCCTGGGTTTATAGCATCCTGCTCTTCCAACTAGCATTGTAGCTTAGCAAGTTATGATAATAATAATAATAATAATAATAAGGAAAGAATGAGAGAAAAATTTTAGCCTTTGGGCCAACATTCCCCTGAACAATTTACAGCAGCCTACTCTACTGAGCAGTGATGCAATGGTGCCTGGCATAAAATATTTTCCAGGAGCTTTCAGTTTACCAGCTGCAGTTATGTCAATTATCTGTGTATATTTTTTATAATGGTATCAACAGTTCAGCAGTTGATAGTCAAATCAGCAGTTAGTGAATCATTGGATAAGAAGGTTTTACTGTACCTGGACATGCAGATAGATATGGTTGCAGAAAAGTCTTTCAACCAGATGATTGTATATGAGGGCTTAGAGAGGTGGTGGTCTTATTCCTTTTCAAGCTAGAAATCCCATATTCAGTAGTGGTAATGGCTTCTTGGCTATCTTTCCTCATTTGAGAAACTTGTGTCACAGAGGTTTTATATCGGCAATCACCTCACTAGTGTCTGAAGCCTTACTACTCGTCAGTTGCAGACCTTCCTTACTATCTTGTTCCTATGAGGTAAGAGCTGTGGGAAAATTTTTCGTTGTGGCTTAATGATAGAACCTCATCAGGGAAGCTCCACTCAACTCCCCACATTCGGAGATCCTGCTATTCTCCGACACATCCAAGGAGGGGTAGGGTGGGCACTTGAGAAATCATGACTTTATGGGTTAGGGATGCAGAGGAAAAGCACTTGCTTATGAACCAATTTGATATGTGAGAAGCCCCTTTTTTATCCCTGCAAGCTTTTCAACAGAGTTTGATAGGGCACTCGATAGTGTAGAGCAACAATACTACCACCGTAATCTACCTTAACATGCAAGGAGGGACTGTCATACTGCCTTTTGAGATGATAAAATGGGTGCACATGTGGCCAGTGGACAATGCTGTAGAGCTGTTATCCAAGTTCATTCCAGGCAAGAGGTTGTTATAGCAGGCACAATCAGTCGCCAGGGGCAGGTTGTAGGTTCCGCGTGGGCTTTTCTTCCTTGCGCAGGGAAAAGGCGGCTTATTCTCTTAGGATTACTGGCAATTGATATGTTTACCTCAATTCTATGTGTTCTATTTCCCCATTTTAGAATTGTAGGAGGGCTTCAAGGACATTGTCTTACATACGGGATCACCTGAGTGTCTATGCCTTTCCTACATTTCAATCTAATTTGCAAGCTGATCAAGTGAGTGTTAATCACGTTAGGTCCTGAGGCCCTAGTGGCTCCCAAATGATCACAAGATGAGTGGGATCCTGATCTGTTAGTGCATTTAGTTGAGCTACTGAGAGAATTACCCTTTGTAACGCACTTCTTTGTCAGCGTCAGCCACACCTTCAGAGATACCTCTAATCTCAGGATTTGTCTTCACTTCATGTTTTGAGATTTTACAGCATCTCTTCTGATCGAAAGACCTTTTGCAAGGGACTGCTGAGGAAATATATGGCACCCTATGACAGGCTTCTGCAGGTGTCTACCAAGGAAAGTAGACTATTGTCTGTGATTGGTGTTGTAGAAGGGGTACTTCACTGATCTCTGATCATAGGTTCTTTAGTGCGGGTCAATGATTTCCTCATACCTCTCTTCTCTAAGGGAAGAGCCCCACAGTCCATACTGGAAGAAGGTACTGCTCAGAATTGAGCACATCCTTCCAAGTGAAGAACATAGACTTTTCTTAGCACTGGCAGGTTAAAGATAAAGGTTTCCATAAACAGTGTTTCTTGTAGCTTTGTGAGACCATTAGCTGCGCCTATACCTCAACCAGCTTGGGCAGGGGTTCACAAAATTAGGGATATCATGTCCTTCTTAGCACTCAGGAACAACCTGTTTGTGGCTCAGGTGTTACGACATGAGTCTGCTATTGTCAGACATCCTTTACTTTCCACTACCTGTCGGAGTATACTCGCAAGTGGAGTATCTGTACCTGTGTTCGTGTGGTGGCTGCTTAACAAGTCACCTAGTCAGCCTAGCTCTCTTATGAGGCAAAATACATCCCGTCTATGATAGCGTTGTCAGCATAACCTTAATATGAAAGATAGAATAACTGTCCTTCTATCCTCCCAACTCTCTTTGGGGTGTAGCAGTCATGACTGCTATGAGCCAGACTGGATGTCAGATGCAGGTGAGCTTCATATCTGAGCAACCTTTCTGTATGGTTAAAAGGTATCTCCCCCATGCTCCCAGATGGCAGGGGAAGGATGGATATAATATATTTAAACCCATCAGGAACCATCTGAGGACTCATTTAGTTGACATTATTGTCAACAACAACAGTGGAATGTGGCAGGACCTACGCTGAAACCTTCATATCCTGTCAGTGGCTTTTCATTCAATCAACACATCCCATATGGGGTTACAAGTTCTTCTTTGACAGAGAACATGTATATTTGGTATGTGCCTAACCTAAGGCCTGTATCATCTTCATGGTGAAACCATTAGGAGGTTGGCAGGAGTCATCACCTTCACTTCTATACAGGATCAAGGGCTCTGACATTAACCTGGAAAGTTATACCAGCATTATCTTAATTGTAGGAGTCTCCTATTAGAAGATGATGTTTTGTATTTTGTTGGAACACATCGCATGATTTTAAAGTAATTCATATTTTTCCAATTGTAAAATGTCGAGTCCTTTCAGTTATACTTTGTATCGCAACCTCCCCAGAAGTCCCAGGCCTAAGATCAAAAGTGAGTGTCTAGCTTATTGATGAGACTTGCCCACCACCTTTTCTTGTCAAAATTTTAACGGCTGTTCTAGCTTCACTGAAGTCGTACTCCTACAGAGGACTCAGGCTTTTATATTAAAAAAAAGATACAAATTACTATAAAAATTTGTGATATTTCTTCAGATGCACAAAAATAGACAGTAAAACAAGTTTATATCTAAAGTACTCTAAGTCGTTGGTTAAATTTCATGTAATTCATGCTGGGTAAGTTAGTAGTATTATGTCATTTGTGATTTACATTTTTCCTTCTCCGATTTGTAAGTAGGGAACACTAAATGTGGGAGAGGGTTCAATGCATTGATAGGGGATTTCTGTTTTCATGGATGAATTAACCTTACTGTATAACGCAGTATAAAACAACATATTTTATGTCGCACACACGTGTGGTTAACATGGTACCTTGAAAATTTTTCCCAGCAAATTTTCTAAATAGCATTTTCTTTTAACCTCTTTCTGACAAAATTAAGATTTTATCAAGATGTATTATTCTCTCCTTTAGAAGTAAATGCATCTTTTTGTGTTTTTTTTTTTTTTTTTTTTTTTATACAATTCAGACAGTACTTATAGTTCTAGGGACATGCAATGTAATGAGTCAGTAACCTCTGTGTATTGTATATGACTTTATTCATTCATTCCTTCATTCATTTCTATTCCATTGGCCAATCCATCTCATTGGAGGAAGAGTATTTAATTTCCTTTGCCATTAATCCTAAATACTTCCTATTCTCACCATTAATAATCAATTAGAAAATTGCTTTAGACCTTGATTTTTCATTTTAACAAAACTAATTTTTCACTTATGGCTATTGATAATAAAAGACGAAACCAGACTGTCCAAAAATTCTTGCCGTAGCTTTGAGATAAGGAACATTAAGAACATCACTCTGCTGTCACTTCCCATGTACCCTCTATGCTTTCTTCGGATTAACGGACTCCGCTGATGCTTACCGTTCACAATCTCCCAATCTCATTGTACCATGTTACTCCTTGTGTACATTCCTGTAGAAGGTTCTTTTGATAACATTTTGCCAAAGAAAGTCATCCATTCGAGAACTTACTGACTCATTGCATTGCTGTTACAGAAATGGAGAGAGAGTTGCCGCAGCTTCTGCAATATATTCTGCTCATAATGGCCTTCTTCTTCTATTGGAATCTCTTCTTTGGGTGACCTACAAGGTATTTCTTACTGTGCCCCGTTGTATATTGTCACAGTCCTTAGAGAATTTCATGTGTATTTTAGCATTATTGTAACATTTTGTCATAGAATATTGGGGTTGAGGGTTTGGATAGATTTTTCGTATTGAAGCATGAGGCATTGGTGTAGCTATTAGTCGATCTTCTGCCCATACCAATTGTAAAATAGCCACTGAACAAGTAATCGCATTACAGTAGTTAATCCCTTGAGTGAAGGAGTATTGTTTGGTAATCTCAGTGTTGTCAGGTGTATGAAGACAGAGAAGAATGTGGAAAGAATGGACCAGACTATTTGGTGTATGTATAGGCAAAGGAAGAATTAGCCTTAACCAAAGAGAGGGATCCAATGTAGCACTGTCTGGCCAGTCAAAGGACCCAATAACACTAGCGGAAGTACTGTATCTCAACAGGTGGCTGGTGCCCTGACCAACCTACTATCTGGGTCTTTAAATCCCTCCTCTTGCTAAAGAAAGTGCTCCAAAATAATATCGTTTTAATTTTGGATATGGCGTTTCATATCGTAGATGCTCTTAATTTTTATTGTTATTGGTGATGTATGAGGTCAGGTGGTTAATTGCATCATGTGATCACTTCATATGGCAGTGCATCTTTGTTCTCCTGGAAGTTTATCCACCAGCTCTTTATGTATTTACATTTGTGGGGTAATTTCTAATATTTTTTTTGTTCTATAACTGGAATACAAACTAGGGTATTTATGTAGGGTATTACTTTCGGCGAAGCTGAAGTAACGAGCCATTAAAGTTTAGCGAGGGTTAACTACCCACACCGCTAGTTAGCGGGGTGTAGGGAAGGGTAGCTTGCTACCGCTCACACACCTGTGATTTAGCTCACTTTACTTTTGGCTCGGATGATGAACGGACGTTGCCGCTCTTCGTCCTTCGCATTGTTTTGGACTGCCATTAATCTGTTTTTTGCTTTCTCTTTTTCTAGTGTGTGTTTACGTGTTGACTTCTGCAGCCATGCACACCTGCCCTGGAATCACCGGCCGGCCCTGCTGAACATTTATGTCGGTGGTGGACACCGATCCACACACCCTTTGTCCCGCATGCAGAGGTCAACGGTGTGAGTGTGATAATAAGTGTAATGAGTGTAGGGAGTGGTCTGCCTCCCAGTGGGAGAGGTTTGGGCAACGGCGGAAGAAGAAGTCTAAGCGGGATATTTCTTCTTCGAAGGTTCCTTCGAAGGGGGAAAACCTAAGGCCTCTTCTTCCGTCTCCCGACCCTCCTCCGAAGCTCCTACTCGTTCGGTCTCTTCCGAGGGACCGTCGAGTAGTAGCGTAGACCAATCTAATGTCGGCCAACCCCGGTCCTCGAGAGATGGTGTTGCTTCCTCCCTAGCGAAGTGGCCCTACCTCTCCCCCCAGGTGAGGCCTTGTCACTAACTTCCTTATTACAGGTTTGGTCGTCCTTGGGGCTCTCGGGTCCGCCCTCCAAGGACGCATTGCTCGTTGTAGTTGTTTGCGGACTGTGGCCAGAGGTAGAACCTGAACAGCCTAGTGTCCGAATGCCGACCACACCCCAACGTTCACTGCACAAAAAATATACAACAGTGGAATACCCAAAAATATGGGTAAAAGGCAAACAATCAAGGATGAACTGGGTACCACCCCTTTATTTTATACTGGGCAAGGGGACCCAGCAAGAACCTTACTGCCTCCTTTTATTTATCCGGCCTTGAGCTTGCTGAATAAACAGGTAGCATGACGACTGATTCATTTCTGGGAAATTAGCAGAATTTATATATAGCTATATATTCTTTAGGTAAGATGGTTTCAAGCTCGAGTAAAAATGTTAGAACATTAGGTGAAAGGGAATATTGTAATTTTTTTTTTAAATCTGACAACAGAATATAGTGTGGGAAAAAAATTATGATAAATATCTTGAAAGACTTAAAAAAACAAACAGTGGCTGAGAAGGGGACATCATGGTGAAAGGTTCTGAAATGAAATTCTGTCTTTATAAAAACAAGGACAAATATTTATTTGAAAAGGGAAAAAAAAACTGTTAGGATTACATTAACACTGTTTTGTCAAATTCTAGTAAGCAAGTAAAGGAAAAAATAGTAGCCCAGCTTCACAAAAACAAGATAAACAAAAAGAAGATTTGAATAATAAAAAAGAAAAGAAAAAAAAAGAACCATTCCCATGCTGTACACTCAGAAGTTTTCCTTAAACTATACTACTCACATCTATATGTTTTAGTACATGATAAACACAACCGTGTGTATTGCCTGGGTGGTCCAATTATCTCCACAACAACTCTAATCAACCAACTAAATGAAAATATATCACTGAAAATACTGTACTGCAATAATTTTCCCTAAAGAAATACTGTCCTTATCAATATCCAGTCTACCATTAGACTGCAAAGTTACTTGAAAATTCGTGGCCTCTGAACAGTATGGCCGCATACTACGCTGTGCAGATCTTTGTGGGATTATAATAGCAGTGTCTAGAAATTCTCTTAATTGTAAACCTGCATTGTGATAAAGTTTCGTTGTCATTGAAACTTTTCTGACTAACCACAGTAGTACCTAAATCTCTCATTCTTGGAAGGGGTTTTAATAATTTTGGAACAACCAGACTAAACTCGAACACAGTCATTCTCCTCCTAACATCGGAATTCACTTCCTGGGCCTACGACCAGATATGCCAATTCACTAGCTCCTGTGAACTATTAATGTTTATGACACCCTTTAAAATTTTTTTCTAAAATTCTACCTGGGTCAATTACAAGTTTGGGAAGTGACTCATGTAGCAGGGCAGAAATATTTACAATTCAAGTCTTCACCAGGCTGACTAGCAACATAAACAGGTACAGGATGATGCAGTACCCTTCCAATTATTTTTTCAATTTCCAAATTCTAGTTGCCTCTTCAAACCCTACAGGGAGTAGGGCGTGCTGCAAAAAAAAAAAAAAAATATCATTAGACAAGTTGTAGGACCAAAATATAACAGATAACACGTGTAATGAAAAAATAATTAATTTGTATTTTTCTTTAACTTCATTCGTTTAATATTTTCCTCATCGTCAGTGCTCTACTGCACTTCGGCGTGCCCCCTTCACCTGCTCGTCCTCAGCACCCACCACCGTGCCAACGATCTCCAACGCTACCGCGCTCACCGAATCTGCGCGCATACGCGCAACTTTGGTCTCCTGCTCGCCATCCTAGACGGCAGCTACAAGCTGCGCCTACGCGCCCACGATCTCCTGCGCGCCCTGCGCCTATGTGCCCACGGTCTCCTACGTGCCAGCGTTCTCCTGCGCGCCCACAATCTCCTACTCGCCAGCACTCTCCTGCGCGCCCTGCGCCTACGCGCTCATGATCTCCTACTCGCCAGCGCTCTCCTACGTGCCCGTACTCTCCTGCGCGCCAGAGCGCTCATGCACACGAGCTCTCTCTTACGCACCAGCGCTCTCCCGCATGCCAGCACTCGCCTGCACGTCATCGAGCTCCGGCGCGCCAATATTCTCCTACACGCTGTTACGATCCTCGTGGGGATCGAACCAGGTTCTTTTGAATTGATTAATGAAATTGGGGTTTTTCGACCACAATAAACAATTAAACAAAAGGAAATATAGAAAGAAAACTCGCAAAAGAAAATACTACTCTTCACAGCTGCTCTTGACGGTTGACAGGAACGTAGATATTTCAGGTCCAGGCGTTTCGTGGTCTGTAATGAGGGCAGGGGTCAACTCGTTCTGACATCTCGGACAAGGCTGGTTACATCTGCATTCTGGTCCTTACGTCTTCTCTCCTTCCCTGTGCTTGTCTCTCTCTCTCTCTCTCTCTCTCTCTCTCTCTCTCTCTCTCTCTCTCTCTCTCTCTCTCTCTCTCTCTCTCGTTCTATCTGTCTTACTCTCTCTTCTCTCATTCGTACTCTTGTTCTGTCTTTTGTACTCCGCTTCTCTCGTTCTCGTTGAAGTTTTTATATCCCTGTATGGGAGGGGTTAACTATGGACAATTCCATATAAGGAAATTTTCTCCTTTCTTCATCCTTATTGGTTTTCCTTAAAACCATGCCTCTGATAACATCTAGACGAACGCTCTGCTGGTGTAATCAAGATCCATATCGCGCTATAATTGAAGCGAGGCATGTGTTTACCTTGGGTTAATGTATATTCTTCGGCGACAACACTGCTCCTCTTGTCCTATGGGTCCTTTCATAACGTTGGCTCCTTGGTTTGCTACAGACAGAGGATCGTTATGCCCAAAGACTGCTGAGCTAGGCACCTCTAATAAATTTCTTGATCTCCATCAGGCCCGGTGACAGTTTCCAGTAAAACACTAGCGGGACCTCCTCTCTCTCTCTCTGTTTCTCAAGAGTAGAAAATTCACATGTTTTAATATTCTTTTCTATATTATTCTATCTACCCATGACACACGCCACCACACTCCTGTGCGCCATTACACCCCTGCGCGCCAGCGCTCTCCTACGCACCAACACACTCCTGCACACGTGCCATCACTCGCCCGCACGCGCAAGCCAGCGCTCATCTGCGCACCAGCAAGCACTCTCCTGCATGCCAGGTCTCTCCCGCGTGCGCGCGGACCAGGACATGCACACCTGACACTCGCCCGCACGTGCGTGCCAACACTCGCCAGCGCGACAGCTCTCGCCCGAGTGGCACCACTCGTTCGTGCGCACAAGCAAACTCTCACCCATGTGCCAGCTCTCACCTGCGCGCCAACTTTCGCCCATGCACGCCAACGTTCTACCGCGCATCAGGCATGTGCACAGGAACTGCACTCGGCTAGGTCATCATAGCCTCACTCCCCTCCCTGCAAATGCATTTCAGCATACCCATCGGGTACGCAGAGGGGTTCAGGATCCCGAAATTGCCTTCTTCTAAGGTGGACCCACCTATTACGGTAACTCCTCGTCAGGAACCTTCGGTCCCTTTCTCTTCAAGGGATCTGTCTGACAGTGTATCGGTCAGTCAGCAGCCATGGTTCAGTGCCCTAGTCAGAGCTGTGGCACAGGCCTTCAATCCTGCCCTGTCTGGCCGCTCGTCAGAGCAGCCTATAGCTCCAGACTTCCGACACGGAACCATGGCTTCGTCCACCCCATTGAAGAGGAAAAGAGGAGTTTCTGATGCGGTCACTTCCTTGAGGGTGAAACTGACTCCAGTCAGGCCATCAAGGCTAGTCCATTCAGTATCTCCCCTGAGATACTCTCCCACCTCACTTTTACCAAGGGAGTCGCGTGAGGAAAGGACCTCCTCCATTCCGCTGTCGCAGGAAACTTCACTTCACGCTGAGAGTTCCCTACCGTTAGAGATCAGGAAGGACACAACATTTAGGCCTTCGATGTTGGAGTCTTACCTCCGTCCTCGGAAGAAGTCCAAAGACTCCAAGACCCTGCCAAAGTCGTCAACCAGTACTACATAGACGGAGACAGCCAGCACTCGAGGGAGTCCCCAACCCACCCCGGGAAGAGCTTTCGTGGGTGGAAGATGGAGACTTTGCTGCAAGTCCGACAGCAGAAGGAGAGCAAAAAGAGTCAGAACATGCATTTTGGCAGGTCTTGACTCTTATAAGGGTTCTCAACGGGTTTACCGACCCAGAGATAACCACTCTGGAGGGCAAGGACACGGTCTTAGACCGTGTCTTTGGCACCCAGAAACCCTCAAAGACCAGTGCACCCCTGCCCTGGTCTCAAAGGTTGAAGGGTGCCAGGGCCAAGATTGTCCTACAGCTCTCCAAGTTTGCCTCCTCCAACCATTCCGGCTCTACCAACAAGCTCCTCCCACCTCCTCGTGTACAACAGAGGAGGTACTTTGAGATCCTGGGGGAGCCCAGTCCAGCTCTTCCTCTTCACCACTCTCTGGAAGATCTAACTAAGGGGATCTCTCTTGAGAGACACTCCAGCCGGCAGGTCTCTTTCTCGGCGGATGAAATCCTTAATCAGGAAAAGGTCACAAAGTATGCTATGCAGGCTACTTTGTGGCTTGATATCTGGTTAGGGACCTTGGGAATCCTGGTACAAACTGAGGATTTCTCCAAGGAACATACCAGGAAGGCATTGGAGACTTTCTTTCTCTCAGGCACTCGCACGATCGAGTTTCTTGCCCACCAAGTTTTGAACTTGTGGGCAAACACCATCTTGAAATGTCGAGATGCGGTGTCTGAGAGATTCCACCATCAAGTCCCCAACGTCGAGATAACTAGGCTCAGACATTTCTCTCTGGAGAGAGCCCACCTGTTTGAGCCTAAGGATGTGGAACATACTGCTGAGAGATGGATGAAGTCCCATCAGGACTCCCTCTTCCATAGGGCTTTAACATCCAAGCCCTATAAACCTCCAGCTCTTCAGGCTTCCTCCGCCCCATTGAAGGGGAAAAGAGGAGTTTCCGACTCGGTCACTTCCTTGAGGGTGAAACTGACTCCAGTCAGGCCATCAAGGCTAGTCCATCCAGTATCTCCCCAGGGATACTCTCCCACCTCACCTCACCTCACCTTACCTCACCTCACCTTTACCAACCAATGAGCTGGCCTCTCTCTTTGCATTCGGGACTCTCAAGAAAAGACAGCTCTGGTGTTCTTTTGTTTCGAAAGGAGTCGCTTCTCCTCAGAAGTCCGCACTTATGTTTTCTCCTCTCGACGAGGATCATCTGTTTCCCAAAGAAATAGTGGTCAAGATTCTGTCCGCACTGGATAAGAATTCTACTAATGACTTGCTTGCCCAGTCTTCTAAGCAGGTTAAACCCTCGACTGTGACGACTACCACCTAGGAATTACCCTTGCAGAAGAAACCCCTTCGAGGGGGTAGGTCTAGACCGTGCATCAGGCCTTGATCGAATTTACGACACCCAACCAAGTCCTCGACCAAAACGACACGAAATCATCCAAGTGATTTTTCAATCCTTCATGCTCTGATAGAGGGCAGATTGAGCATTTTTTGGGAGGAATGAACTCGCAGAGGGGCAGAGCCCTGGAGACCAAATTCAATATGGAAACAATTTGTTTAGTGTTGGAATCCCTTTGTCAAGGGGACTGGATGGTATTCCTGGATATGCAGGACGCATACTTCTACATTCTAATTCACCAGGACTCCAGGAAATACCTTCGGTTTGTGTTCATGGGCAAGACCTACCAGTTTCGAGCTCTTTGCTTTGGCCTCTCGACAGCTTCGCAAGTATTTACGCGAACGTTAACTCCTCTGGGAATGTGGTTACACCTGGTCAGGTTACGCTGATCTCTCGATTTGTTCAAGAGAAAATGAACGTGTTGCCGAATGGACTAAGTCGCCTTCTTCAGGTACTGCTGTTAGAATGGATATGTGGCACGCAGGACCTTATTGGCTTGCACGACCAACTTGGTGCGCACGAACAACTAGGCGCACGCAATCAGTTGAAGTGCGCGAACAACTTTATGACAGGGTTGTTTGAACTCTCATTGCGCAAAGTGTTCATGAGTGCACAATAGTTTTACTCTTTTGGCAGAGTTTTCGAACTCTCATTCCGTGAATTGTTCGCGCGCGCCCATCGTCATCAAGAGTTTTACTCTGATGACAGAGGGATGCCTGCTGCCTAAGGGTTTACGGATCTCTACAGGTAACTATGACACAGTTACTTTGGGTCCTGGTCACATAACACAATTCCTGAAAATTCCGTCAGGAATCAGTGACAGAGTTCCTGCGGGTTCTCAGCACAACATTCCTTAAGGTCGTGAGAAAGGTATTCACAAATAGATTTTGAACCCCTAGGTTCTCATCCGAATCTCTCGGTTTCCTCGATCCTGAGGTTTCTGAAAACTCTATGGTCGACCTCCCTCCCCCTCTATGGGATGGGCCTTCCAAAGGTGTGACTTGTTACGTCACACTACGCTTCCAGCTTATTACTATATCAGCTAGTCTGGTTTCGCCAGCACCGATCCTTTCGTTTTCGAACGAACCACCGTCATTTTTTTTCCTCCACCTTCCCACTTCGAGTGGTTTGGTTAGTAGACGGAAATGAGCGAGGAATAAAAAATTCTTTACATTCCAGTTCATTTTCCTGGCAGGCTTTGCCTGATTTAGACAGTAGCAACTTTCAAGAAAAAACTGAAGACTATCTCTTTGGGAAGTGTTATAATAGTGATCTGAAAACAATTAAGCCTGAATACAAATGCCAGCGAATAACTGAAAAATAACAGAGTGAAATATAAACTGGAAAGAAATTATTTTCACACATCAAGGCCCACCTGAACAGACTCTTAGTGTCTGATGGAGGGCGAGAAATAAACCCCTAAAAATAAAAGTAAAAGCAAGTAGTTTTTCTCACTAGCGAGAAAGCGTTCGATGGCAACCCCTTCGGGTAAGCGGTCGATGGAAATTATGTCTGGCATTCTTAAAGCAAACTCCCACATACGATACTTCACCCTTTTCGGGAGACTCGTTCCTGAGAAGTGTTTACAGAACTTCAATGGGTGTTGTTTAGAATTCATGAAGGCCGTAGGCCGTCCTGGAGCATGCTCTCTAGCCAAGACAAAACTGCGAGGTAACTGTCTTAAACTCGGTTCTACCGTTTGATAGAGGCAGCCTGCCCCGTCATTGTACCCTGGGTATAACGACTTGCTTTTTACACGATAGGCTTCCGAGACCTTTTATTCTATCCTTACAGGGTTAGTTTCGAACAATTAGTCCCGAAGGAACGTTGTTAGCTGACATTAAGAGAACAATAGCAACAGTGTGGGCAACTTTTCATTACGTTTACGAAAGTTTCAAACTCCGCCCACAGGTAACCAGACATCCGTTTTCTATGTAATGAACACTGGCTAGCCCCTCACATACAGAGGAGGGGTAAACCAAAGGTGAAGTGATCGCCTCTTTAAGTGTATATTTTGTTTGATAACATGTTCACTTTTTTTTCAAGAAAATATTACAGTTAATCAACGATCAAAAATCTTACGGCAATAATGTTGCGATTCGTCGCACATACAATATTCGCGCAACTTTTCTAATCCGTGGCCACGAAAAGTTTTTCTCAAAAACCTGACAGACTTGATAGGCTAGGAAGAAGAAGAATGACTCTTATGTCCCGTGCGGGCATTAACCCTTTTACCCCCAAAGGACGTACTGGTACGTTTCACAAAACTCATCCCTTTACCCCCATGGACGTACCGGTACGTTCTTGCAAAAAACTGCAATTCAAATTTTTTTTTGCATATTTTTTATAATTTTTTTTAGATACTTCAGGCATTTTCCAAGAGAATGAGACCAACCTGACCTCTCTATGACAAAAATTAAGGCTGTTAGAGCAATTTAAAGAAATTATACTGCGAAATGTGCTTGAAAAAAATTAACTCATGGGTGTTAAGGGTTGGAAATTTCCAAATAGCCTGGGGGTAAAAGGGTTAAGATATTATCTCCGCAGAACAAAGTGTTCTGAGAGAGTTGATTGTAGAAACACATTATCTAGCTAACGACGCAGTGTTTCCTTTATTGAGAATGAAAGCGCACAAAGTTCGAGCGGTAGCGACTTCTCTCGCTTTTCGACTAAACTAGTCGCTATCCGCCATCCTACAAAGCCATTTCCTTCCAAAAGAGACCACGCTTCCGCAGTTGAATGTATTTTAGCCTTTCGCATTGATATAGCTTTTAGATTCCCCCAACTTCTTTATCAGTAGTTGATTAGCCTGAACTGCCAGCTTTCCCATACCTTACAACACTATGAATACCACTTCTTGGTTATAACTTAAAATCTCACCATAATCTACATCGTCACTATTCCATGGGCGTTTTTAATGATTTCTGAATGAATTTGCTTCACTTTTCAACAAATGATTTTCAGAAATGCTATTGCCTGTCAACTGTTTTTCATTAATCCATATCAATAACCATTTTCCAATGTCATCTATGGTCTTACTTCTTTATTTGGAGAGCGATGACTCACCTTTTTCTATATTAGGGTTTTTTTTTAAAGAATTGTGTAGATAATTTGTTCTGGTATTTCACATTGAAAATGTTGGTCTCTCAGACACCTCTTTTTGCTCTTTCGGTTATCTTTCTTATTTCCATAGTGGTTCTCAAAACTTTTCTTCTTGGCATATCACTTCAATTACTAACCTTTTTAGAAGCCATCGTGCATGGATAAGCACTAAAAACACTAGCTAAAAACTAAAAGCTCCTTACAGAGAGAGAGAGTAAACTTATCCAGTATCTACCTTACAACTATATTTACCGAGATTGGCACATCTTCAGAAAGTACAGTACAGTAAATCATTTCAAAATACCCAGACCAACAAGTCCCTTTCAACTGGAGCTATCCATATTTTGATGACCTCCCTAATATAAAAAGGTGATCCGTCTCCATCCTTAAAACCCCCAATGTGAGAAAAATCACTTTCATGGGGTTCTTTGGTTATATGCAATTTCAAGACATCCAGGGCTTTACAAGTTGTTTTGGTCAAATAGTGTTCATTGAACACTACCTGAAATGAATCCAAGCCGTACAACATTCAGGTGTGGTACTTGGTGTTTGTTCCAACACAAATACTTACCTCGAACTACTTTCTTAGGAGTTACCTGTAATTTCCTCTCTACCGACCAGAGTTTTGTGTAGTATACCCTACACCCGTTTTCTATGGAGGGCTAACCCGGGAGTGAGAGAACGTGCCCCGAGGGTAGCCTTGAGCTAGGTCGAGGTCCGCTTGGGTCCCGTTAGTCAGTAAGTTCTCTGGTCGCGACGTGATACCATACTCTCACGTCGCTCTCGTCTCTCTCAACCCTTTGTGTCTGCCTCATGTGTCCCGCGTGGTATCTTTGTGCTTATCCCTTGTGTTCTTGCGTGTTCACTACCCTTCCTTGTGCTTCCCAAGTGTATCCCTTTGATTCCCTTCGTTCCTGTGCCTTGTGGTTGTGTGCTATGGAGCAGATCCGCCGTTGTCCTGGGCCTAGAGCCAGAAAGTCGTGTGGAGCGTTCCTTTCCAAGCCCGAAGTACAGTAGACCTTCACTCCCTTTGCGCTTCCTGTAGGGGCAGGATGTGCTCGCCATCGGATACGTGCACTGAGTGTGTTAGTTGGAGTGAGATACAGTGGGTGCGTTACGGCACTAAGAAGAAGAAGTCATCGAAACTTTCGCCCAGGAAATCTAGCATCTCTTCGACGTTACCGTCACCCAGTCGGCGGTCCGACGGGGCTTCTGTCTCGACTTCCCTTACCCAGAGTAGGGGAGGAGGTAAGTCCGTTGCGGGGAAAGAGCAGAGGGTTCTTCCCCAGGAGTCTAATATGTGTGAAGTGGGGGTTGCTGGGACTTCTCAGGCTAGTGGGGCGCCTGGTACTGCTGTGTCTGGGGGTTCTGGAGACTCTGCCCTTGTGCTTGGGGGGCACGTTTCCTCCGACGACCCCTTGTGGTATAGTAATGTTGTGCCTGTTTCTTCGCCCGCTTCGTGGGCCTGTGTTTCAGGTTCTTCAGCGGGTGGTGACGCCCAGGCTAAGTTGGACTCCACGGTAAGTGAGCCCTTCGGGTGGAAGCTCCCTAAAACGCCAGGTAGGTCCCCAATGCGGATGGAAGAGGGGCTAGATACCTGGTTCCCTAGTGTAGGGCGCCAAACCTCTTTTCCAGCTCCTCTGACGGCGGTTCCAGAAACCTTCCTACAACCCTCTACAACCCTCGACCTCTGGTACGCAGCAAGTCGCGAAGCCCTCCGTAGCCCCCGCTTCTGCCCGTCGTGCGGGTGGTACAGTTTCGTCGGGCTCTTCGGATGGTGGGGCTTCGTTCTCTTCAGAAGAGGAAACCAGGAGACATCGGCGCCGAAGGGAGCGGTCCAGGAGCAGGCGTTCCCGCTCAAGATCCCGTTCGAGGTTCAGTAGGAGACGGTCCCGCTCTCCACAGAGGAAGTACAGGAGGAGTAGGTCCCCCGATGGTGATTGGGTCTTCGTTCCCCGTAAGTCTGAATTGCAGCGTTCCCCGGACCGGCAGTCCAGGGATTTCTCCCCACGAAGGCCATCCTCCAGAGGCAGATATGACCCTCGCAGGGAGAAATGCGAGAAGGCCGCTTTAGGCAGGCGTAAGGCCGCGAAGCTTCCGATTCACCCCGCCCAGCGGGGGGAACCGTGCTTCCTTACGGGCAGCCTGGCCGAATCAGCACAGCTGGTTCGGCCCTCAGACTTAAAGGAACGGTTCCCTCCGTCGGGTCAGCCCACGGGATCCGCGTCCTCGTCCCCCAGAGAGAATACACGAACGGTAGTCCTCGCCGGCACGGCGATGCCAGTTCTGACCCCCAAACCTGGTGCGGAGGCTCCCGCCGGGGAAGACCGGTACCACCGCAGGGGAGTGCCTGTTGTTCCAGAACCGAAGCGCCCGGTGGGAGTGCCCGGTGACCCGGCTCCTCGGGATCAGGCGGAAGGTTCTGCGGACGGTAGAGAAGGTTCCCCGACCGAGGACTCGGCCTATCGGAAGGTTTTAGGCCTGATTCGAAGGCATCATAGGATTGAAGAACCGGTTCCAAGCGATGAGGACTACTGGAGGTCCAGCCTGACCCGCTTGATGCAGGCACCCGTCCAACAGAAAACCTCCCTGGCCCTGCCTGTGGCCCGAGATCTCGTCCTGGGACGGGCCCATGTCGATAGAGGTACTTGGTGTATTCATGACCTCTACAGGGGTAGTCCACAGAGAAGAATTAAGTCAATCAACACCTTGACTAAAGTTGTTATAAAGGAAAAGTTATTAGGTATGCCAGGTAAAATATTAAGATTAATCTAAATTTCTTTATCAATTTAAAACAGGTTATCAAATTTTAACACTTGGAAGGGAAGACAAATAAGGCCCGACTATGTTTAAAAGAGGCCAGCATAATTGCTGACAATGCTGATTAAATTGGTATAGAACCCAAATATAAAGTTTCTGAACTGCCAAAACTTACCTTCATATCATCACGTTAACATAAAGAAGAGAAAATACTGATTACTGTAACTTGACCATTTCGATCTTATTACACTTGAACAATAACAGCGTTGTTCACTCCTGGGTGACAAGTTCGAAGATGGAGGTTGGGCATAAAGTGATGCACTAGTGCCTCTAGCTGCGATGAGGGTTCCTTTCTATGAGGTGATGACATGGTAATGATGTCACTCATAGCAGATGAATTTCAGGAGTTGAGGTGCTGTATAGAGATCTAATGTGCCTGAACTTGAGGGTGTCTCCCATACACAGAGTTCTTGCTTTGGAAGTTAATTTATTAGCCCTATATCAGGGGAGTCATTATTTCTTTGGTATTTATGTTGCAGTGGATTCCCTGTTCTAGCCTTTCACAGGAATGCCCTGGGAGACCACACAGTACAGTACATTAAATCCAAAAAAAAATTGTATACTGTAAATAATAAAAAGGAAAAGAAAATACAGTACCCAGATGTAGGATAGCTCTTGAAACATTAAAATTGTTAATGAAAATAATTTTAGTTCTATTATGGCATTAGCAAAAGCAGCATGTTCCTGTGATATTGCTAGTATATGATTTAGACTGTATACTCTGAAAAGTTTTGATTCTAATACAAATATATGTTTGAAAGTAATATTATTCTAGTGTCATGTGTTATAAATGTTTTTTGGTGTTTTTTACAGCTCCAGGTACACAGCAGTATCAAGAGGAAAGGTTCCTCTCCCAAGTGCTGATGGCAATGGCCCTTTTATTTTTGTTCTGGCTAATACTTGTTTAAACTGTAAAAATGTGAACATAGAAACTGTGGTTCCTTGTTGATCACATTACATGAACTATAGCATTTTTTCCTTGTATATTTTAGGTATAATTTCAAAATTTCTTCTTTCGTACGTTTTGTTAAAGTGTGAATTGCATTTGTTACTTCCCATCCAGTCCAGTATCATGATGTTACGATTTTCAGATTCCTCCTTTTAAGTATACATTATCTTTGGTTTTTTCATCTGTATAGACTTTAAATAACCAGCGAGTTGCCTGTCATATTTTTGAGACATTTGATAAGACTGTATATCTATTTAAACACAAATGAGCTTTTCCTGCATACTCATATCAAAGATTCCTAGGATATATCTAGTAGAATTTATACAAGTGTAGGTTTTTGAATAATCAGGTACCAAGTCCAGTGTGCATTTTGGTTCTCTGGGTCACAGAGAAGGGCAGGTGATATTTTCTTTGAAGGATTTTACTGGAGTGTTTTTGCTTGGGTGTCTTAGACAAGCGATCACGGGTAAATTACTTTCCTGCTGACGAGAACTTGGCAGTTGTTTAGGTCCCTAATATTTTAAGGCTGCCCATTGCTTTTTATGTGTTTATGCATTGCCATTATGGTTACAGCTTATCTTTTTTATGATGCTGTTGGTCTTACTGTCATCACAGGAAAAATTGTTATGAATATAATCCTGATTTTGATCTGAATTTGGGTTTTTATTGAAAAATATATGATATGCTTACATCTTGGTTAACTGTAAATGCATGCAGCTTTGCAAGTTTTGATTTTACACTGCATTTGTTGTATTCGATAATGCTGTACAGTAATGAGAGTTTGGGAAAATTGGCTATGAGAATCCTTGGAAAGACCTCGTTTGCATCACAAAGATTTTGAAACAAGAAAGTATGGTTTAATTTTCACAATAAAAGTTGGTACTATCTATAGAAATGTATTTTAAGCAATGTACTTATAAATGTATGTATGTCTTGTCCTTGTATTTTCATGTTTTGTTAAGCCTTCAAATATGAGATCTTTCCAGTAATTGTAACGGTGTTCTTTTGTCGTTGTGATTACGGAAGCGGAAATGCATTGCCTTCAGAATATCCAAGTACCTGCTCATCATCTTGACAGTTTAAAAAGAAAATAATTGCTTTGTAGCATTTTGCAAATTTTGTATCTTATATTTTACTATGCTCATATCTCTTTTGTAGTGTTTGGCTTTTATCCACTGGCACAGATTTGCCGTCTGGGCTGGAAAGTTATTACAGAAACACTACCAAGAGGGTAGATGTATTCTTTTTGTATCATAGGAAGTACTGTATATTGTATTATACATTTTCTAAGATATGGGAAGTGTAAATAATTTTTGGAGTACTTTACTGTATTTCCAGCTTAATATATTTTTATCAGGATTACATACAGATCATACATAATACAGTTTAAGATCCTGCCTTTATTTATTCTGTACATTAATGTACAAAGGACTGTTTTTATTGAAGAGATGTTTTATTTAGCATTTTGGTAGTTTTCTTGCTCCATTCTTTCTTCCTTTTGTATAGCTGAGCAAATAAAAAATTCAATATTTTATTAAACTGTATTAGTGGAAAGAAATTTTAGATTGAATGTTCTTCAAGATGTCAGTATTGTTCATACAACTCTCGGTAATGTGAAATTTGATTCTAAAGGGTTTTGAAAGGGTTGTCATTAATTTTTCACTGAAAGTAAGTTTTGGATGCCTATGGATGGAGGTAAGCTGTGGCTTTCATGTTACGTGTTATCACATAGGTTATCATGGGAGTCTGGGAAATTGCTAGAAGTGAACAAATGAAAGGTATAGGATATTTTAGTATAGAGGGAACTAACCTACCAAGCAAGTTTTAGCGCGATTCGGAAAAGGTTCTCTAGAAGAACTTTAATGGGGTTCAAATAGCAAAATTTTGGAAATCCTTGTTCTAGATTTCAACTTTAGAATAAACAGTAAACTTTGAGAGTAAACAGTAACCCTTGAGACAAGTCAATTGCTTTAATTAACAATTAACAAGACATGATTATTAAGATAGTTAACTATTAATAATAATGACAATTCTCTATATATGAATTAGCGAAAAACTGTAGTTATTCCGAAAGAATGGCGTGAAAGGAACGGTTGTCTAGAAATTTGCTTTGTAATACCTACTTAGACAGAGTATCCCAGCTACCTATCAGACTCATTTTTGTAGGTTTTGATAAACCTTTTCAAATGTTCTGTATTATCAGAAGTATGAAGTGCATTTGAATATTTTTTATAGTGAATGCTATGAGGGACAGACTGTTATTAGAAGAGCTATGACGTTGCATCAAGAATTGTTTGGTATTATTAGTATAATTCATATTTTGGGTTTTATGTATGCAAGGCTTGTAAATAAAAATGCCATTTTTTAAGGATTCTCTTTTTATTAATACAGTTGAGAGTAGAGGGGATAAATAAAATCTTGAAAACAAAGTAAACGAGTTTAAAATGCTGGAAGACATGGTTATCTATGCCACAAATGACTTGCTGAGAAAACCAATGAAAAATTATTTATCTGGCCTAAAGAATTGTGTGTTACTAGGTTTATTAATTAACTGTTTATGGAATAAGTTGAGCTAAATACACATGTATATATTGTACATATATAATTTACATGTCTTCTTTCCTGTCCAGATGGAAATTTCTTTAATGGCAGTTGTCTTGCATCAAGTATCAATGGGCATAGATGTATAGCTCCTAAAAACATTGTCAAAAAGTCACTAAATTGCACTTCTGTTAAATCATTTCAAAGCACTATGCTTTGCATTGTTGCAATAGTTAATACAGTTTCATTTTTACCTGCCAAGGTACTTTCTGTGGTCTTTGTTTTATTTCAGTAAAAAGTGAACTGCTGTTTGAGACCATTGTAGTAAATGTCTTTCAGCCATCCTGTGGCTTCTTTATACTTTATAAAAAGAAAAGCAAGTACGATATGATTAACAAATTTCATGACCTATTCTTTTGATGCTTAGGAAAGACTTCGAAATATTTCTAGCAAGATATTAAGAAAAAATTACAGCAAAAACCATCTTTTTTGCTCTTCTACTGTTTTTACATAACACAGAACATTACAATTACTGATTAGTGGATGAAAATTATGACTTGTACTTTATCTCTCTATAATAATGAGCCTTTCTCTTTTCACCAACTTGTATCCTGAAACACCCGCGAATCATGACTCACAACACAATTGCATTGTATATGTAATAATTGAAGTGCAAGTGCTGCAACCAATCTTGATTCTTTAGTCCGATTTCTTCTTATGGGAGTGAACTTTGGCTTATTTTGTTTTATGTATGCTCTCTTTCAAACCCATTTGTTGATTTTTTTATGACAGCTAAGAAATTAATTTTTCCATCATTATTCGTGACATTGTTTGGCAGTAAGTGATTTAGTACTTCGTTTAATATTTAGTAGAATTAGCAGTTCACTGGTCTGGGTCACTTGTAAAATATTAGTTGTCTACTGAAGTCAGGTTTCAGCTTCTCGTACACACTCCTGCACACTATTGTGTAAAGACTCCTCTTTTTGTACTTGGAAAAAGTTAGAGTAGTTGTGTAGGATTTCTGATGAGACGGGGAAATGTCATCAGGGAACCTTTGTGTTCGGGTAACCAACATACTTCAGATTGTTGGGTGTACCGCTAGTCTATAATTAAACGTTGCGCTGCTCTTGTTTTGCATTGATTTTTGCTCCCTACATGTTTTAGCTTTCCAAGATTCATCCCCTGGAGGGAAACAACTTGATGCATTGCAATACTGTATGTAATGATGGAACTAATTGAAAGTCTTTTTGTGTTAGCAAGGATTACTTGTGTATATTGTACTGTAAATTGAACTAAAGGAAATCACATAGATTTGTGTAATTTTGTTGCTACTAGAAGTTTATAAAATTAGCACTTCATCACTATTCCCCGGCATTTAGTTTGATGCACTATATATAATTGCCAAAGTATGATGTGCACTTTTAAAAGATGTTTAGTTAAATGCCTTAATTTCAGCTTCAAGAATTTGATGTATATCTTTGCAAGTCTTACTTCTGTGTACTGTAGATTGCTTCTCTTATTTTCAATATTATGGCAATGTATTCATGGTACTGTATATATATATTTTTTCAATTTAGTATTCATTTTTTATCATAAATACTACAAAAAGTTTTCTTGTTGCATTGCTCCTGACCTGGCAACATAACTACTTGATGTACTTGTATATGTATGTATGTTATGGTTAAGTGTAAATATTATATTGGTATGATGAATAAAGGAATGTAATTTTGTTGGTGAGTTTGTTGCTCCTTAAGGTAGATGGGTCTTAAAGAAATAATGAAGATCTTTCCCATTTTTAGTGCAGTTGAAGAAATAAATGGGATTTATTCCTTTACCAAGGAGAATGGTAACAGTAAAGCTGGAATAAGGCAGTTGAAAATAATAACGATGTATCAACAACTGGCCGGTAGTTACAAGTCCAGTTGTGGGAAAGCCCTCCCCCCCCCTGCTTGCTTACTGACAAACCACTTTAATTCCATTCATCAGTGAGGACAGACGTTTATGCAGGCTGTGAATTTTGGCAGATAATAATTTTCAACGTTTTTCTTTTTCGTTTCCACTTTATTAGTGACTCTTGTGTGTGTTTGTTGTGGATGCTGACGGGTATGTGAAAATGCCTGGCAGTGCCGCCTAAGATCTGTGGCACATTTATGAGTTCAAAGGATACAGAATATCATCAGCTTTTCCCTGCCTGCAGAGGATACTCCTGCAGTCAGGCCCCTCCCTTCGACAAATGTCTGGAATGGGAGACGAATGGTAGGAGGAAGAAGTCAAAAAGGTGTTCGGCCTCTTCCACCCCCAGTACTCCTCCTTCAGATTCTTCTCCATTGGTCTCCTCTGGGGGCCAATCAGAGAAGAGTGATGATCCTTTAATCTTGGGGCAAGCCTCGGGACAATGGGTTCCTTCCTTTTCCCCTAGCGAAATGCGTGGACCTCCTCAGGGGGACGCACTCTTTCCAGGTTGACGATGCCTTATGTGTGTTACGGCCCACCTAGGGGATGGCAGGTTTGCTTTCTGAGGGGTGGCTGAAGATGGCCCTTGTTCCCACAGCAGCATGCAGCCCCTACTTTGAAGGACGTTAACCATTTAGCGTCTTCTGAGGAGCCTGCAGTAGTCTCCAATCCACCCTCAGTATCTTCGGAGGGAGGTGATTCTCCCAGATACCTTTCAGGTCCTGCATCTCCAAATGGGAAGTCCAAGAAGCGAGTGCTTGACTTACACCACTGATGAAGGAATTCTTATTGGAGTCTAGCTCTGCTGAGCATGCTTACAGGGTTTGTTCCTCAAGATATGTCGGACCCTTCTTCTTCGGTGGAGAAGCGTAGGCGGTCTACTTCTTCCAGACCTTTCAGAGATGACTCGTCAGCACGCCTCCTCATGCGTCTCTCCTAGAAGCGCTTCTTCATCAGCCTCACCCTGACACACCTTATCTAAACTCCCAGATATTCCTCATCTAGGTGTGCCTCGACCAGAGGAGACACTCGTGTGTGCATCTCACCCAGACGCTCCCCACCTAGTCGTACCTCATCCAAGCATGCCTCAACCTTACAAAAGACTCCTGGGGGCAACTCACCCAGATGCGAGTCTTCAACAAGCGCCGTGCTCTCTTTGGGTTTCGCCCAAGTTCTCTTCACCTGAAAACACCTCGCGTAGATGCACCTCGCCTAGACGCATGTCTACACCTAAAGGACTTCTCGTGAGCCTTCATCTTTAGGATGCATTTTATCATATGATCCTTATGAAGCCTCTTTATCCAAATACTTATCACCAAGACACACTGAGACCAGAAGTGCTTCTCCTAGTGCATCACTGGCTCTAGTGCCAAATGTAGTCAAGGCTATCCCACCGGAGTTTGACCCGAGGTTTCTGGAACTGCATCTCGTGCCTAGTAAACTCCTCCTAGAAGTGACAATTGATGGAGGACTAGTGGGGGCTCCTTATCCTCTAGGGAAGTTACCCTAATGGATAATTATAGGCTCTTGCTCTTAGAATTTGTGACTCCAATTTTCTCTCCTGCCTCTTAAAAGATGTAGAAAGGAGCGACTAGACAGACATTCACCTGCAGCACAGGACCCTGAGTTAGCAGAGAACAGGGGACTCTCCTTGAGCCTCCTTTCATCCTTGGCTACTGCTTCTTATCAGAGGGAATCCAAGGATACAAAACCCAAACCTAAGAATAGCGTAGCTCCTCCAAAAGATCCCAGACTTCTTAGGATAACCCAGGATGCTCAAGCCGTTGGAGAATCTAATAGCGGGACGGTATCTGCATCCCTTCCGTTTGAGTCTTTTCTTTATAGGTAGTAGGTTGGCCAGGGCACTAGCCACCCGTTGAGATATTACCGCTAGAGAGTTAATTGGTCCTTTGACTGGCCAGACAGTTCTACATTGGATCCCTCTCTGGTTACAGCTTATTTTTCCTTTGTCTACATATATACCGAATAGTCTGGTCTATTCTTTCCACATTCTCCTCTGTCTTAATACATCCGACAACACTGAGATTACCAAACAAATCATCTTTGCTCAAGGGGTTAACTGCCATGCTGTAATTGTTCGGTGGCTACTTTCCACATGGTGAGGTTAGAAGAGAGACTTTAGCTATGATAAGCAGCCCTTCTTAGAGGAGGACACTCCAAAATTTAACCATTGTTCTCTAGTTTTAGTTAGTGCCATAGCCTCTGTACCATGGTCTTCCACTGTCTTGGGGTAGAATTCTCTTGCTTGAGGGTTCACTTGGGCACACTAATCTATCTTACTTTTTTTCCTCTATTATTATTATTATTGTTATTATTAATATTATTATTATTATTATTACTATTATTATTATTATTATTATTATTATTGTTATTATTATGACTACTAGCTAAGCTACAACCCTGCTATAAACCCAAGGGATTCAACATGTAAGAGTGGCCCAGTGAGGAAAAGGAATAAATGAACTATGAAATATATGAGAGGTAATGAATAATTATTACAAAATACTTAAAGAACAAAAACAACATTAAAACAGATCTTTCATATATAAACTATAAAAAATTATTTTTGTCAGCCTGTTCAACATAAAATATTTGCTGTAAGTTTGAACTTTTAAAGTTCTACCGATTCAACTACCCAATTAGGAAGATCATTCCACAACTTAGTCACAGCTGGAATAAAACTTCTGGAATGCTGTGTAGTATTGATCCTCTTGATGGAGAAGGCCTGACTATTAACTGCATGGTTAATATTATGAACAGGATGGTACTGTTTGGGTAGATTGAATATAAAGTATGGTCAGAATTAGGAAAAATCTTGTGCAACATTCATAACGAACTAATAGAATAACGGTGCCAGAGATTAATATCTAGATCAAGAAAAGAAATTAGATAAACCGCAATTTCCTATCCAACAAATTAAGATGAGAATCAACAGCTAAAGACTAGAAAGAACAATATTAGAAACAAGGAAGAATGAAAGAATTAAGACATCAGAATACAGTAAATGAATCGCCAAAAATCTTAAAAGACTCAATAAGCAAAATTTTTTGTGTAACTGAAGAAGACATAGCCCTAAAATTTTGAAATAGCCATACAGTGTTAAAGAAACAAGATCAATCCTGAGATCCAGATGTTGAGGAGCCACTGCCCTCAACCTGCTTATAATCATACTTTGAGTTTTGTTAGGATTCAGTTTCATGCCCCATAATTTGCACCATGCACCAATTTTAGCTAGACGTCTATTAAGGGATTCAGCAACCACAGATCTACATTCAGTAGATGGAATTGATGCAAAGGAATAGCATCATTTGCATTTGTAATGAGCCTGTTTTCAAGGCCAAACCACATGTCAAGTATATAGCATGAAAAGTAATGGGCCAAGAACACTACCCTGAGGAACACAAGATATCACATTCCTATACTCACTATGGTGGCCATCAACAACAACTCTTTGCGACTTATTACTTAGAAATTCAATAATGATGCTAAAAAAGACCCACTCACTCCCAACTCTTTGTGTTTGGAAACAAGGGCCTCATGATTAACATGGTTAAGGCAGCACTTAAATCAAGGCCAATCAAACAAACTTCCTGACTCATTGCGACTTATTACTTAGAAATTCAATAATGATGCTAAAAAAAGACCCACCCACTCCCAATTATCTAAGTTTGGAAACAAGGGCCTTGATTAACACGGTTAAAGGCAGCACTAAAATCAAGGCCACTCATACAAACTTAATGACCACAATCGGGGGATTTCTGTAGAGCATTGGAGATTACAGGATGGGCATCACATGCTCCAAGGTCTTTACAAAAACCAAATTGCAAACTAGGGAACAGATGATTACCTTCAGCAAACCTATTTAGACAGATTTTGCCAAAAGATGTTAAAAAACTTTAGACAATATGGGAGTTCTGAAAATTGGTCGGTAATCAGCTGGACTTGAACTACCACAAACACATTCATATAATGGAGTAGCATCACCAATCCTCCAACAAGTACTAAAAGAGCCAATAATTGTTAACTTGTGCAAAATATCAGATAACTTTGGAGCTAAGAAATTTGCAGTCTTTATATATAACAAAGGAAAAATACTACAGTATTGGGGTCTACACCTCCATAAGCTTCAAGGTCAATCAATAGAGTTTTAATTTCACGAGATAGAGATTGAAAACCATGAGGAAGAGCAAGTTTCTCATTACTCGGCTTACTGTCAAACTTAACAACCAAAAGGGTTGCCTTTTCCTTTGGCCAATGAGTGACATAGCCATCTGGTTAAAGTTAAAGAGGAACTGTTGCATCCACACCAAAGAGTGCAGATTTAAGGGTAGCCCAGTACTTATGTTTCTGGGTTGTACCAGAAATAGTTTCTTTTATGGTTAAATTGTATTCTTTTTCACTTGAAGCATAAAATTTCTAAGCAAAAGCTCTAAGGTGAGTATAATTATTCCAAGTCAAATCTAATCTGATACCGTTCTAAAAATGATAGGCCTCCTGCTTTTCCAAATATGCACGTCTACAGTCAATATTGATCCATGGTTTGTCTTTCACTCTGTACCTTAGCACACGAGAAGGGATACACTGATCAATTATGCTGACTAGATTCTTATTCAAAGGAATAACAGGTTCAACACTATTATGCAATTGTGACCAAATCAACCCAAAAGATCACTCAAAATGCCATTTCAGTCTGAGATTTTATATAAATCTTACATGAGTATGACACATCTGAGACAGGCTGTTCAATCTTCACTGCTAATGAAATCAAGGCATGATCAGATGTCCCAACTGGAGAACCAACCTTACTTGCTATAATACCAGGAAAGTTAGTGTATACAAGGTCCAAGCAATTACCTGACCTGTGAGTAACTTTGCTTATGATTTATTCACAGCCTGATTCAGTAGCAAAGTGCAAAGCTCTAAAGCTTTGGTGATCAGTAGGAGAAACAGAATTTAACCACTCCCTATGATGCCCTTTGAAATCACCAACAAAAACAGAGGCCTTTCTAATATCTCATATCTTACCCATAATAGTAAGAAGACAATAGGAGATAGAATCATCCATGTCTGGATTCCGGTAGATCAATCACAAATAGAAGTTGTTATGCCTGCCTCAAACTTTTATTTTTGGGCTCAGGCCATGTCATCCTGATGGAAGGTTCCTTTAAGTAGCTTCCTAGGGTATATTTGACTACAGTGATATTCCCAGAGAATTTAACTTAAGGTCTCCAGAATTCTAACTCCTGGCATGAATATCCTTAAAGTTTTTCCTTTTAGGATATCGCATAATAGCAGGGGACGTATTCTTGACACGCCACATAGCAATCTGCACCCCGCATGGCATTTATGCTTCGAGGGGAAAAGTGGCAAAATAAAAGAGGAGCCGTTATAAAGTTCCTTTCCTCCGTTACTGCTAAAGTACCCAGATGGCGCTATAATCGCTCATCCAGATGGCGCTATAATCGCCGTCATCTTCATTCCTTTTTCTGCAGCGGTGTCGCTCGGTGGTTTTCCCAGTGCTCTCGTTATCAGGATTTATTATGCAATCTCCAGCTTCTGCCTCTGGAAAGTTGAGTATTCGATTCTTATGCTGTATAAATTTAGCTCTGGCCGTAAAGTAAAAATTAATTCGAATTACAGTGAACCCTCGTTTATCGCGGTAGATAGGTTCCGGACGCGGGCGCGATAGGTGAAAATCCGCGAAGTAGTGACATCATATTTACCTATTTATTTAACATGTATATTCGGACTTTTAAAACCTTCCCTTGTACGTAGTACTGTTAACAAACCACCCTTTAATGTACAGAACACTTAATGCATGTACTACAGCACCCTAAACTAAAACAGGCACAAATATTAAAGGCGATTTTATATCATGCGTTTCCTAAACACCTAAAAAGCACGATAAAAAATGGCAACCAATGTTTTGTTTACGTTCATCTCTGATCATAATGAAGAAACAAACTCATTTAGTGTACAGTACACATATATGTATAGGTTAGTTTTTGCATCGATTATATTGATTATACAGTACTGTATGTTGATTTTTTTATTACCAATGTTTTAGTTTACGTATTTTTCTTAGGACTTCCAAATGAAATGTTTTTCTTTATGACGCCGCCTGAAACGACGGTGTGTACGCTCAGTAAACAACCACGCTCAGAACAAACAAGGCATTTAACGCGCATGATGATAGTGATAAATAATGATACAGTACATACAGTATTTACAGTAAAAGCATTTACAAAATATGTTACCTTACAAATATAAATTATACAGTATTGTACGTAGCAAAGCAGGAAAACAATTTACGAGAGAGAGAGAGAGAGAGAGAGAGAGAGAGAGAGAGAGAGAGAGAGAGAGAGAGAGAGAGAGAGAGAGAGAGAGAGAGAGAGAGAGAGAGAGAGATTGTTTTACGTACGTAAATGTAAATTTTAAACAAAATAAATATGATAGGTTACAACATGTAGACTTTTAAAACCTTCCCTTTAACTTAATGCATACAGTACGTACAGTACTAAACTATAAAACAGGCACAAATACAGTTTTAGAATGTACAGTAAGAATATTAAAGTAAAAAATAAAGATTGTTACTGTACTCACCACGAAAGAAGTTGAAGAAAAACTTGAATGGTGATGGCGATGAATTTGCTGCACAGTAGAAATGATGATGATGAAGCTGATGATGTGTTCTACTGTGCAGCCAATGATAGTATTTTACGTCTCTTCAGACGGAGGTGTCTTTTCCTGGGACACCTCTTCAACTTCTTCCTGGGAAACTTCTTCAATTTCTTCCGAAGGCGTACTAGCAGGAGGAACTGGCTCTTTTTTGCGAGGCTGGAAGAACATTGTGATCGGAAGTTGTTGCCGCTGCTTCTTTTTTCGATCCAAGAGCATTTTGTAGGGAGTCATGTCTTCATCGATCTTGTTGCAGAATTGCATCGAGCGAACCATATCCTCGTCCCACTCTTGCAACATTTCTTTCAACTCCTTCGCATGGTTGCAGGCCTTGGCAAGCCGTTCTAATGTTAAGCCTGTTTCTTCGACATTTTCTTGGGTCTCTTCCTGGCTATCACTCTCTTCCTCACTGGCCGATTTCGTCAGGTCTTCGAGGTCTGCGTCAGTTAGGGGCTGGGAATGGCAGTCCAACAACTCGTCGACGTCTTCAGTCGTCATGTCGCCAAACCCGTCACCTCCAATTATGGCAGCCAACTGCACAGATTTGCGTACTGCAGAGTGTTGGATTTCCGACGGAGTAAATCCCTTGTCATCGTAAACAATATCGGGCCACAACTTCTTCCAGCTCGCATTCACGGTTGCAGGTTTCATCTCTTGAAGTGCCTTCTGAATATTCTGCAGGCACGTGGCTATGGTGTACTGCCGCCAGTACGCCTTCAAGTTAAAATCTTCATCCTCGTCATCTTGGGCAGCATCCACACACGCAACGAGGTCCGCCAAGGTATTCTTCGTGTAGAGGGCCTTGAACGCCCTGATAACCCCCTGGTCCATCGGTTGAATTAATGACGTGGTGTTGGGTGGCAGGAACTCAACCTGAATGCCCTCATGCGACAGGTCAGTTGCGTGTCCACCAGCGTTATCCATAAGGAGAAGGATCTTGAATGGCAAGCCCTTCTCTAAGAGATATTTGCTGACTTGCGGGATAAAACACTGATGGAACCAGTTGGAGGTCAGCATCTTCGTAATCCATGCTTTTTGATTATGCATCCAGTACACGGGAAGGAGATTCTTATTTTTATTTTTCAAAGCGCGAGGATTTTTCGACTTATAAATAAGCCCCGGCTTTAACAAAAATCCAGCAGCATTGCCACACATCACGAGGGTAACGCGATCCTTGAATGCTTTAAAGCCAGAGGCTTTGGCTTCCTCTTTGAACAGGAAAGTTCGCGACGGCATTCTCTTCCAAAACAAGCCAGTCTCATCCATATTAAAGACTTGTTCCGGCTTGTATCCACCTTCGGCGATAATATTCTTGAACGTCTGGTTCACGTAAGTTTCAGCAGCGGCAGTGTCAGCGGAAGCAGACTCCCCATGCAGGGAAACGCTTTTCAGGGCGAAGCGTTTCTGAAACTTCGCGAACCATCCTTTGCTTGCGGAAAAACGTTTCTGAGGCTGGGAATCAGTGGATGTCCCTGGTTGAGGATCATCTGCATCATCATCATCTTCAGCATGGTTGCCGTCGTCGTCTTTAGGTTCCTTAGCAGCAAAATTCTCATATAAGCTCAAAGCCTTTGTTTGGATGGTGTTCGTATCCAACGCTATGTTCTTCTTCCGGCAGTCGGCAATCCACACAGCTAAAGCACCTTCCATGCGTACGATCGTTTTATTACGCGTTGTAACGACTCGCTTCGCTGATCTGCTAAAGGTGATTGCAGCCGTCTTTCTAATGTTCGCCTCGTCCTTCTTGATATAGCGAACAGTAGATTCGTTGAGGCCAAAATGGCGGCCGGCGGCCGCGTAACTTCTACCATCTTTTAACATGTCGAGAAGCGTAACCTTCTCAGCTATCGTCATCATCCTTCGGTGGCGTTTAGGCTCACTACCAGCCTTAAGAGAAGCAGAACGCTTGGGAGCCATTACAGTAGGATTTACAGTACTGTAACAAAAAGTTCAACTTAAAAAAGTCGCACACAGCACAGATTCACACACTTAAGAACGTCTACTCAGCGATACGCGGTAACAGAGAGTGGACGATCCGGGCCCGCGAGAACTTTGATGCTGCGGGTAGGAGATGCGGGCAAAACACCAATCACAGGCTAGATAACAAAACTTGAGTTCTGATTCGTCATCTATCAGCGCTTGAACCAATCACAACCCGTCTTACAGTACTATGATGCGTTGGTTACCTACTCATAGAAGATGCCCCGCGCATACCGAACGTACGTAGATTAAGTAAATACAGTACTGTAATAATAATAAATAATGATAATAATACTGTCCAGTAATAATAATAATAATAATGATAATAATAATAACAATAATAATTTTATTAACAACAACAACAATAATAATAATAATAACAATAATAATAATACAGCTTTACGTACGCTATTTTACGCCTCTCTCTCTCTCTCTCTCTCTCTCTCTCTCTCTCTCTCTCTCTCTCTCTCGTACGCTTATTCGAAATGTGATTTTTGCAACAAAGAATATTATTGGATGCAGTACTGTACTACGTACGTATACATACAAAAGATTCATGGAAAAGAAGGACATCCATTACAGTACACACTATTCTAATATGGTATGACTGCATCTGATTTGCGTTTCATGTTCGATTTAATTTTACTACGTACTGTATACAGTACTGAATTATCGTATGATCACATTCTCTTTTCGTGTTTTATTTCTTTCTGTGCTGAATTATATATCATATGTAATGCAATGAACAATCAGTAAGAACAAATATTACTAATTACAGTATTAATGGAATTACAGGTAACAAAATATCGTATTTGGTTGTCTTCAGATTTCGCGGTATTTTCGAATTTTCCGGAAAATCCGCGATATGTATATATATATGGGTTATGGGAAAACCCCGCGAAGTGGTGAATCCGCGATTGTCGAACCGCGAAGTAGCGAGGGTTCACTGTATTACTAAGGGGTTTATCCTATTTTCCCCTCTCCCTCAAGGCTCTGAGCGGTCTCAGATCCTTATACATTCTGCGGACAATTCCTCTATTAAGGAAGCCTAGCTTGGCTCATCCATACGGATTTTCCCTCATTTGGGACCTTCGGGTCCTAAGGAATTGTCTACGGATAAGGTTACGGTAACCGGCTGGGCGGGATTCACAAGTATGTGTCTATCTACTTCCCCTCCTGCTCATCTATTTTGAACATATAATCAATATGCTATTATAGATTAAGTTACTCTTAAGTCTAGAGTAATGTAAGTCATTCTTATGCCTTCCATGTACTCATGATCTCTTTCTTTTACAGGAGGAGTAAGTGAAGTGTGAGAGTAACTTCTGTGGAGTTAAACGCCCGGACTTCTACGGGCACAAGGCGTGCAGGACCCACGCCCCCTGTGCCGCCAAGAGAGGCGACCTTAAATATTGGGATCCGCAGAACTGTTCAGTCTGCAAGAGTTTCCTTGATGAAGCGTTCAATAATCCTCCTACCACGGAGGTAAGGGACACTGCTAGAGAGAAGCTGCGCAAATGGGTTCGAGGCTTCCAAAAGAAAGCCTCTGGACCTTATCTTCCAAATGAAGATATGAGGGCCTTGCTTTTTCCGAAAGCATCCAAGGACTCGGTGATCCCTCAAGAACAAATTCCCACTGTCGAACTGGGGGTCGAACCCGACATTGTCATGGCACAGTCTATGCGTACATGCCATATCGATTCCGACGACGTGGAACGTATGTCGGAGGTGTCAGAAGGTACAAAGAAGACCCTCATGGGCGAAGAGCTCGACTATGAGGAAGATCAGGTGGAATATCCTGATTCGGAGAACGAGGTCGCTCCAGCTCCCCCAGTAACCCCAGTGACATCCGAGGAACCTGTTCCTTCGACTTCCGCCACCCCGGATCCTCTTCCATCGGCCACTCAAGAGGTCTTCAGGATGCTAGAAGCCCTTTTGGACAAGAAGCTGAGAGAGACTCAGGAACAATTCCGGACGACTCTCGTTGGCTTCAAGCAACCGTAAAAGATTTCGGTTAAGGACCTCCCCTACTGCTCGGAAGCTAACCTTTGGAGATACGCCAAGCACATGCCAATCACAACTGGCAAAATCTTTATTAGTGAAAGGGTTGGCTCTATTCTTCTGGAAGAAGTGGAGTTCTTCCCGAACTTCGAGGCTTATCCGGACTGTTACGTCAGACTCAGGTCCGAACCAGCCTCAAAAGAAGAGACCGAACCTAAGGAGGTGATAGTGTTCGATCTCACAAAGGCCCCAGCTATGCTGGCTCACGCAGTGAAGATTCAGGGTTTCACCAACTCCAAGATGCCAGCACTGAGCAAAAAGCATCCAACCTTTGTTGCTCAAGCTACTGCGTTCTTCCCCTTCGTTGAAAAGGCCTTCCAAGCGGTCATGAAGGCTGTGGAGGAAGGGAAACCTTGCCCTGCACTGGAAGAGTGCAGACCCTTCTCCCTCACTCTTCCCCCCAATGACAGGTACTGGAAAGACATCCAGTTTACTTTCACGGTCGGGAAACTAGAACCTGATGTGGCCGGTCGTCAGTTCAACGACTGAACGATCATCTCCTTCGTAGGGAACAGGATATCAAGGAGAGACTCGCCGCTTCGCTGTCACATCAGGTACAGCTAGAACTCATGGCCGGGGACACCAGAGTTCCGGACTTTTACATGGTCCTTGCAAAGTCACACCTGGCGACTGTGACCAAGGATTTGTGCAGCTTCGCTAGGGCTCGCAGAGCCTGTAGAGAAGTCGTGTTTGCCAATGCAACGGTGAAACACGAACCCTGGAGACTGATTTCCTCCAACATCTGGGGCAAACATCTCTTCCCATCCGCCTTGGTGAAAGAGATAGTGGACAAAGCTGCCATGGAGAACCGGAACCTTCTCCACAAGTGGGGCATGTCCCGAAAGAGGAAGTCCTCTCAGGACGATGGCCCTCAGCCTAAGAGGAAATCCTCGAAACCTAGGCCCCAGCAACGTCAACCAAGACGCGCCAGTTTCTGGGTCCCACTACTCCTCAAGTGGCTGCACAGCCACAGCAGACCTTTCAACTGGTCCCCCAACTGGTGGTGTCGCAGTCACCGGTCTTCACCCCTGCCTATGAGCAACATTCCACTACCTTTCGTCCCAGAGGTAGAGGCTCAAGCAGAGGCTCCGGCAGAGATTCTTCTCGCCGTCCCTCCAGAGGCAGAGGAGGAAGGGGAGCTAGCGGTCGAGGTGGCAAAACCTCTGGACACCAGAAGCAATGAAGTGCTTCCGGTGGGAGGAAGACTCCGCCAATTCCAGGATCGTTGGACCTTCGATCCTTGGGCACACGGCATCGTCAAGAAAGGACTGGGCTGGAGCTGGACTCAAACACCCCCATCTTTCCAGCAATTCTTCCAACAGTCAACCCCACTCCTGGAAGAATATATCCTGGAGCTCTTGAACAAGAAGGTGATCAAGAGGGTAAAGTCAACCAGGTTCCAAGGGAGACTCTTTTGTGTTCCCAAGAAAGACTCAGACAAACTCAGTGTCATTCTAGACTTGTCCCCTCTCAAGAAGTTCATTGCGAACAACACATTCAAGATGCTGACTCTGCAACAAATAAGGACCCTTCTGCCTCACAGGGCCTACACGGTCTCCATAGACCTGGCGGATACCTACTGGCACATTCCAATGAATCACTATGCTTCCTCCTACCTAGGATTTCGACTCCAAAGGAAAAGTTACGCCTTCAGGGCCATGCCCTTCGGGCTCAACGTGGCTCCAAGAATCTTCACCAAGCTGGCAGACGCAATCGTCCAACAACTACGTCTGCAGGGCATCCAAGTGATGGCCTACCTAGGCAACTGGCTAGTCTGGTCGACATCGCCCAAAGATTGTCTGAGAGCCTGCAACAAAGTCACCCAGTTCCTAGAGCATCTGGGTTTCAAGATAAACGCCGAGAAATCTCGCCTCTCTCCAGCTCAGAAGTTCCAATGGTTGGGAATTCATTGGGACCTTCAGTCACACCGCCTTTCCATTCCACCGAAGAAAAGGAAGGAAATAGCAGGGTCTGTCAGAAGGCTTCTAAAATCCAAACGGATCTCGAGACGCCAACAGCAACAAGTTCTCGGATCTCTACAGTTCGCCTCAGTGACAAACCCAGTGCTTCGCGCATAGCCGAAGAATAGACCAAAACGACCTAAAGTGCCCTCTCGGCCTAAGCAACAGCAACAGCTTCCCGTGGCCACGGTGTCCCAGACGGTGGCACAATCACCCACCACTTTCCAACTGGTGCCCCAAACACTGGCGACTCAGTCACCAGTGTTCACCCCAGTGTTTTAAAGCCAGTCTACAACCTTTCGGCCAAAGACTCGAGGATCCTTTCGAGGTTCCTCCAGACGCCCCTCCAGAGGTAGGGGCAACAGGGATGGACGTGGCCAAGGAGGTAAATCTTCCTCCCAGCACTCGAAGTGAGATGCTACCGGTAGGAGGGAGACTCTTCTACTTCCGGGATCGTTGGACCTTCGATCCCTGGGCCCACAGCCTAATCAAGAACGGACTAGGGTGGAGTTGGAGCTCAACTCTACCAACCTTCCCTCAATTCTTCCAACACTCAACCCCCATATTGGAAGAATATGTTCAGGAACTCTTGAGCAAAAGAGTTATACGGAAGGCGGAGGCTGTTAGATTCCAAGGAAGGCTATTTTGTGTTCCGAAGAAGGATTCGGAAAATCTCAGAGTAATTCTGGACTTGTCACCACTCAACAAGTTCATAGTGAACTAAAAGTTCAAAATGCTGACGCTTCAACACATCAGGACCCTGTTGCCCAAACGGGCATACACAGTCTCCATAGACATGATGGATGCGTACTGGCACGTTCCGATCACCCGTCAAGTTTCCCCCTACCTGGGATTCAAACTACAAAGAAGACAGTATGTCTTCAGAGCCATGCCCTTCAGGCTAAACATAGCACCAAGGGTATTCACCAAGCTTGCGAATGCAGTCATTCATCAACTACGCCTAAAGGGAATCCAGGTGGTAGCCTACCTGGACGACTGGCTGGTGTGGACAGCATCCGAAGAAGAGTGCAGGCAAGCCTCCAAGGAAGTGATCCAGTACCTGGAACACTTGGGATTCAAGATCAACTTGGAAAAATACCGACTGTCTCCAGCTCAGAAGTTTCAGTGGCTGGGCGTCCACTGGAACTTGCAGTCGCACTGTCTTTCCATTCCATCAAAGAAAAGGAAAGAGATAGCAGGATCTGTCAGAAGCCTTCTTCGGTCCGCAAGAATATCAAGAAGACAACAGGAGAGAGTGTTGGGGTCTCTCCAGTTTGCCTCAGTGACAGATTCAGTATTGAGAGCACAATTAAAAGATGCACCAGGAGTCTGGAGAAAATACGCATCAAACGCTCGAAGAGATCTAAAAAGACCCATACCAAATCGTCTGCGATCCCTGCTCAAGCCATGGTCGGAGGCCAAGAACCTAAAGAACAAGGTTCCCTTACAACCACCTCCACCGTCAGTCACCGTTCACACGGATGCCTCGAAAGAAGGGTGGGGAGGTCACTCTCATGATCGGAAAGTCCAAGGAACCTGGTCTCCCCTCTTCAAAACCTTCCACATCAACTTTCTGGAAGCCATGGCAGTTTTTCTTTCCCTAAAGAAACTGAAACTCCGCTGCTCAATCCACATCTGTCTGGTTCTAGACAGCGAAGTCATAATGAGATGCCTAAATCGACAGGGCTCGAGATCGCCTCACATAAATCAAGTGATACTAGCCATCCTCCACCTAGCGGAGAAGAAGAGATGGCACTTGTCAGCAGTCCACCTTCAAGGGTTCCGCAATGTGACAGCGAACGCTCTATCCAGGACCAAACCGATAGAGTCAGAATGGTCCCTAGACGCAAGATCATTCTCCTTCATCTTACGCAATTCCCAGGACTGCAGATAGACCTCTTCGCAATTAGCGACAACAAGAAGCTACCCCGGTACGTAGCCCCGTACGAGGATCCTCTAGTGGAAGCAACGGATGCAATGTCCATAGATTGGAACAGATGGTCCAAGATCTACCTATTCCCTCCAACCAACCTTCTGCTGAAAGTCCTCGACAAACTGAGATCCTTTCGGGGGACGGCAGCAATAGTGGCCCACAAGTGGCCCAACAGCGTTTGGTTCCCCCTGGTAAAGGAATTACGCCTGAAACTGATCCCGTTGCCGGACCCAGTTCTGACTCAGCAAGTGCAGAAATTGACTGTCTCAGCTTCATCAGTGAAAACCTAGAACCTTCATCTCATGATTTTCTCGCCTTAGCGGTCAAGAAACGGTTTGGGATTTCTAGGGACAGTATCAACTTCCTAGAAGAATACAAGTCAAAGTCAACAAGAAGACAATATGAGTTTTCCTGGAAGAAATGGGTGGCCTTTGTCAAGGCGAAGAAACCTAAGGAGATTTCTACGGACTTCTGTTTGTCCTTCTTCATCCATCTTCATGAACAAGGTTTAGCAGCCAATACGATTACTACATGTGAATCCGCCCTGGCCAGACCAATACTTTACACCTTCCAGGTAGACTTTTCCAACGAAATCTTCAACAAGATCCCTAAAGCCTGCGCAAAACTTCGGCCCGCAGCTCCTCCTAAGCCCATTTCATGGTCTTTGGACAAAGTTCTTCATTTAGCATCAACCCTGAACAATGAGGATTGCTCACTGAAAGACTTGACTCAGAAGGTGATATTCTTATTTGCACTAGCCTCGGGAGCCAGAGTTAGCGAAATAGTGGCCCTCTCGAGGGATGATGCCTACATTCAGTTCACAGACAATGGAGAACTGAACCTCTTTCCGGACCCGACGTTTCTTGCCAAGAACGAGCTGCCCACTAAGAGATGGGGTCCTCTGAAGGAAGAAGCATCCCTCTGCCCAGTGGAATGCCTAAAGGTCTATCTTCGTAGAACTTCAGACTTTAAGGGAGGTCAGCTTTTCAGGGGAGAGACTTCTGGTTCAATGTTATCCTTGAAACAGATTAGGGTGAAAATCACCTACTGTACTTCATTCGCAGAGCGGATCCAGACAGTACACCCGCAGGTCATGATCCGAGGAAAGTTGCCTCGTCTCTGAATTTCTTCCAAAAGATGTCGTTTGAAAGTCTTCATGCTTATACTGGATGGAAGTCCTCGAGGGTCTTCTTCGAGCACTACGCGAAGCAATTACAAGAAATTAAATTTCATGTGGTGGCGACGGGCAGTGTAATAAAACCTGCTGCTTGATTACTGCGAAGAACAGTGCACTATTCTGGACTTATAGTGAAGGGTGTACATGATAGACTTGTAAGACATATCATGTTGAGTTTTGTGATTATGTGATAACACTATAGACTGTTCTCCCTACACAGGTGACATTAAGCATAATAAGCTGACACAAGTGCCAGGTATTCTTATATGCACAGTGTTCCTAGTAACAACAGAATGTATAGTGAAATTTCACATTTCCCTTAGAGTGGCTAATGTTTTCCTTTTCAGGTAAACCCTATTATTCCTGTTATTACTGTTTATGCGTTTATGCAGAATTATTCAGCATACATTGTAATTGTTTACAACCATGATTTCTATTTTTTGTAATAAACAATAGAACGAATATTTGCGTCTCTTTCGCCCCAAATATTTCATTGTATGTATAAGTCAGAGCATCCTTGACTCTTTTTGATATTTAAGTAAATACCAGAACTAAGATTCATTGTGTTCCAGGCAAACAGGTAAGATCTTGTTGTACTAGACTGTTCATTTTACTGTTTAAGGTTTCTTACACGTATATAAACCTGTCTGTCTTCATCGACAGACCTGGGAGGTACAGTAACCTGCCCAATCCAATACCATCCTAGAACAAACTATGCTTTATGTATATGTTGACACTAATATACAAACTGTTTGCTAGATTGTTCCTTGAACTCACAATCCTCGGGTTTTTTCCTCGAGTCTACCCAGACTTCCCTGTAGGGGGCAGGAAGCACTGACATATTTCATAATCAGCTGATTGATGTATATCGGTAACATCAAGTGTCTCTAGGTCTAAAGACCGAAGAGGAAAGATTTAGCTCGAGATGAACGGCACTATTGAAAATCCACAGATACATTAATGCTCTGGTACACTTACATCACGACGACATGGCCTAAGCCCAAAAAATGGATTTTGAGCGAAGCGAAAAATCTATTTTTGGGTGAGGTAGCCATGTCGTCCTGATGGACCCACCCTCTTTTGGGACAAAAGGATAATGAATCCCTCCCTATGGTACTGTATCTGCAACACCTCCAAAGCTACAAAGAATGATGGTGGCGCCTCGCGGTGGCGGATTGGCGCACTATTTGCAGAGCAGTAGGGAGCGTCGAGAGCGATGTCTCTGTAACAACTCTCCTTATTCTTGCCTCTCTTTCCCTTCAAAGTGAAAGCTCTATTGGGGGCGTAGATAGCCATGAGACGTGTCAAGAATACGTCCTCTGATATTACGTGATATCCCTGCATAAAATTTTAAGGGATATTCGCTCCAGGAGTTAGAATTCTGGATACCTTTGGTAAATTCTTTTGGATATATCACTGTAGGTCAAATATACCTAGGAAGCTACCTTCGAAGGAACTTCCATCAGGACGACATAGCTACCTCACCCAAAAATAGATTTTTCGCTTCGGTCAAAATCCGTTTCTTACTTTTTCTGGCTTCAGCTAAATTGGTCAGAGAGCTTCATAGTCTCTCGTTTGATGTTGTCCATTCAAGGAGATGGAGGCAGGTTGCTAAAACCCAGAACCCATCTATCCCCAATCCTAAGTTTTTTCTTTTAGATCTCGAGCCTTAAAGGGGTAACTGATGATCCTGATGAGTTGCTATCAAACGTACGTGCAAAATTAGATCACACCTGAAACATTTCTTCGTCAGCACAGGGAGTGAAGAAGAAAGTAACTAAGAACACAATTTTTTCCTGGTTGAGGTCATTAACTGGACCCTTTCACCTCACTCTCCCTCCACAGGAAGGACCGAAGCCAGAGCTCATGAAGTCAGACCTGTTGGCGCATCTTTAGCCTTTAAAAAGAATCTCTGTATGATGCAGGCAGGGACATAGAAACATCAAACGACGTTCACTGCCCATTATCTGTAGGATATGGCACACAATTCTCTAATAATATTCTTGTTAGGGCCTGTTGTAGCTGCAGAGCAGGTGTTATAGCTACATCGGCTCTTCTAGTCACACCATTAGTATCAGATTGAGGGCAAAGATTATGTGTAAGCCTGAGTTGAAAATAAAGAATGACTGGCCTCTTCTCTTCCTGTCAATCTTCCCCTATCTTGGGATACAGCCTCAAAAGCCTGGCCAGCTGGACTTTATCTAGATACAGCTAATCCCCACTCAGCTAGTAGATGTTCTATACTCAGGTGTAGAAGAGCTTTTCCCCCACACTACCAAAAGGATATTGCACAAATAGAGAGTGTACAAAGGTCCTATACTGCTAGAATAGAAGAAGTTAAGGACCTTGACTACTGGGAAAGACTGTAAATTTTAAAACTATACAGTCTAGAAAGGAGAAGATAATGCTACATGATAATACAAGCATGGATGCAAATAGAAGGAATTACTGAAAACATCATGGAGCTAAAAATATCAGAAAGAGCAAGCCGAGGTAGATTAATAGTGCCAAAAAATATACCAGGAAAACTAAGGAAGGCGCACAGGACATTAATCCACTACGCACCAGCATCGATAATGCAGCGACTATTTAATGTGCTGCCAGCTTATCTAAGAAACATATCAGGAGTGAGCGTAGATGTGTTTAAGAATAAGCTCGATAAATACCTAAGATGCATCCCAGACCATCCAAGACTGGAAGATGCAAAATACACCGGAAGATGCATTAGCAACTCTCTGGTGGATATACGAGGTGCCTCACACTGAGGGACCTGGGGGAACCCAAACAAAAAATAAGGCAATAAGGCAAAATCAGAGTTGTTTGATGCAACCATGAAACCTGTAATTATATATATGCCACAGGGATAGCTTCAGACAGATCCATTACATATATAAGCCAGGTCTTACAACACAGGTATTCGGCTGGGGACAACCCTTAGTACCAAGGCTGTGTACCTGCTGGTATTGCTAAACTAGTGATTCACGTGGTGTTAGGATTCTTAACTCTTTCAGCATCACAGCGCATGAGTTTTGAATATCCCAGGATAAGTTTCCAGCCAGTTGGTATGGAGACTTCTTCCCACCTCAGGATGAGTCTTTTATATAAAGGATGAGGGTTTGTATGGTGCATATGAACAAATGCCAAATTTCCAAGTAATGTGGATCTTTTCCTGACTATACAAACCTGAGTCCATTAGTCATACTTTCCTGCCATCATCAACCCTGTAGAAAGTCCCAGCTGCAATCAAAGTGGTTTGTCAGTGAGCATGTGGGGGGTGGCAGTCCTTTCCCACTACCGGACTGTAACTACTAGCAGGTTATTGACACCTTGTTATAATTTTTAAGTGCCGTATTCCAGCCTTGCTGTAATCATTCTCCAATGTAAAGGACTCAGTTTTGTATATTTAAGGAAAAGTACAAATTGTTGCCGCATTTGTCATATTCTTCAAAGGGAATTTTCAATAAAGAATAATCCCTAGAATTTTAGATAACTTACATGCAGCTGAAGAGTTATATTGAAGGAAATGAATTTTGTACAAGGTTCCAGCTTCTTAAACCTACAAATTTTCTTATTTTTTTAGGCTTTGCTATCGTTTAACAGCACCCCCATGATTTGTAAGTGACAAGTTTCATTCGAAGGTAAACTAAATCTTGTATACAGTGGTTAATGGCTTTGGTACACTTGTATTGTAGGGGAGTTGGACTTTATAGTCCATGTTCATAAATCCAGTCTATTTGTGCATTGTGTGGGGTTAACTGAAGGATCTGTACAACATCCTTTTTTATCCTTACCCTGAAGGGGGATGGTACAGTTGGCACACTTGAAGTTGTGAGCAGTAGACATTAGCAATAGTACATTTATAAATGAAAACCAGTCCTTTGTCCCCACAGCTGTGCAGTTCATATTCTACTAGACCTCTACAGTGCAACTGCAAAGGTTTCCTTCCGGGTTACACCTAGACACTGAATGGCCTCCGAAGCCCTAGTGGGAGCCATGTGGGCAAAATAGAATAAATCAAACCAAGAAGGTGGATAACTGTTAGTGAACTTCTCCTTGGAGTTTTCAAGTTGAATCTGAAATACTAAGACTTACTGTAGATACTTCAGAAAGAAAAAGAAGGTTAAGTGAAAAATAACTATTTGATATACAGAAGGTTAGACTTATGACACCCAGGTACTGGGGTGAGGGAGGCCACTAAGTAATGAGCTGTATTGGTGAAAATCTTGTGGTTGCACTATAGAGTAATTGTTTAAAAAAGATGAGATCCTTAGGAGGGGGGGGGCGTTTGCCTAGTGCTATCAGTTCACCTGTAGCAGTACACTGTATGGATTACTCAAGGGTCTTTGCAGTCTCTTTTTACCACTAGCGTCTCCTACTTTCTTTCTACCCTTCTATCTTTTTTTCAGTTCATGTTCCTATCTTCTATTTTGCTGTCCAACTTCTATTACTGCAACTGCATAATGAGCCATGTGACACACCGAGGATACTCGGTGTGTCACATGGCTCAAAATCAGAACTCTTCCTTTAAAAAAAAGTTGGTAGAAAGGTAGCTAGAACAAAGGTAAAGTAAAGGAATATAAAATGGGTGCAGCTGGGATGGGGCGTAGGAGAATTAATACTACTGTATTATTTTTCCTTCAAGGATGGGACTAATATTTACATATCTGGAAACAATGTTGGTTAGATCAATACTGGCATGGATGACCATTAATGAATGTCAGTCTCTCACATGTCCGCATCAACTATGATCTTTTGATGGTCAGTAACGTTAACATCAGGTTTGGTCAGTATCCAAGTGGGTAACCACCAACAAAACACCAGTTGGCATTGATAAGTTGCTTGTTCCTCGAATGGATGAGTCTGGGAGGATTAGTAAAGGGTCACAATGAAAAACTCAAATCTGGTGCAATCTGAAGGTATTTCTTATAAACCAAGGCTTTCACGGTAGGAAAAATAAAACTGCATCGCAAATCTTCGTAAAAAAATAAGTGCATAAAACCAAGGAAGCAAAATATGCAACTTATTAATAAACTAAACTTCTGATAGGAGAATGACACAATTGAAATTAGAAAGCATCCCTTCTGGAACACCTGTAATTAGAGTCGACTTGTGGTTCCCTGAGGTAAAGTTAATGATGATTGACCTTCTCCTCCCATGGTAATTGCCTCGCCATAATGCGCCTTTGGGGTCTGCATAAATCACAAAATATTTTTGAAATGCCTAAACTAATAATCATTTATTTATCCGGATGAAATCAGATCTGGGAGCGTAATAGTAAATATTCGCTACATATGCAAAGGCTGGTTTTATTGATTAATTTTGTAATTACTGAGAACTTGGTATTAACGGCTTCTTCAATATGCTTACCATGAGGGAAAATTATATTTTTCCCCTTTCTATTTCATTGCCATAACCGCAATACAATTATCTTTTTTTTTTCTTTTTTAACCTCCGTTCCCATACACTTCCTTCCTTC